>NC_092822.1:18920000-19220000 GCF_023375885.2 Dermacentor andersoni | reverse complement strand
GTGCGATTTCTCAGCGTAGCCGAGCTTACCCGGATGTCCATTGCCAGCGCAATGGCGCTGTGAGCGCCAACTCTGAGCGCGTCTGCGTGAAAACGCACTCGCGTTCGGCCCTGCTTGCTTGTGGGCATGGTTTTTTTGCCAGTATACAAGCGTTTCATCAGCCTATATCTGTGTCCACCGCAGGACGAAGGCCTCTCCCTGCGATCTCCAATTAACGTGTCCTGTGCCAGCCGATTCCAACTTGCGCGCCTGCGAGTTTCTTAATTTCGTCACCCCACCTAGTCTTCTGCCGACCTCGTCTGTGCTCCTTTCTTTCTTTATCTCTACTTTATTATCACTTTACCTCCCCTCCTCTCTTTCCCCAGCGTAGGGTAGCAAACCGGATCTTCCCTTCTGGTTAACCTCTCTGCCTTTCCCCTTTCCTCTCTCTCTCTCTCTCTCTCTCTCTCTCGACAGCGCTTCCCTTCTCTTGGCACCCATTCTGTAACCCTGATGGTCCGCCGGTTATCTAACCTACGCATTACATGACCTAACCAGCTGCATTTCTTTCTCTTTATGTCAATTAGAATATTGTCTTTACCTGTTTGCTATCTGATTCAAACCGCTCTGTCTCTTAACGTTATGCCTAGCAACCTTTGTTCCATCGCTACTTGCGCGGTCCCTAACTTGTTCTCGAGCTTCTTCGTCAGTCTCCAAGTCTCTGCCCCAAATGTCAGCACTGGTAAAATGCACTGATTGTACACCTTCCTTTTCAATGATAATGGTAAGCTTCCAGTCAGGAGCTGACAATGTCTGCCGTTTGCGATCCAACCAATTTTTATTCTTCTATGAACTTCCTTCTCATGATCAGGGTTCCATGTGATTAATTGACCTAGGTAAATGTACTCATTCACAGACTCTAGGGGCTGAATGGCTATCTTGAAATCTTGTTCCCTTGCCCGGCTATTCATCATTATCTTTGTCTTCTGCATATTAATCTTCAAACCCACTCTCGCACTCTCTCTGTTAAGGTCCTCAATCCTTTGTTGTAATTCGTGTGCATTGTTGCTCAATAGAACAATGTCATAGGCAAACCGAAGGTTGCTGAGACATTCGCCGTCGATCCTTATTCCTAAGTCTTCCCAGTTCAATAGCTTGAATATTTCCTCCAAGCATGCAGTGAATAGCATTGGAGAGATTGTGTCTGCTTGCCTGACCCCTTTCTTTATAGGAATCTTTCTACTTTTCTTGTGAGAATTAATGTAACTGTGGAATCTCTGTAGATATTTACGTAAGCCTCCTGCACTCTTTGATTACGTAATGCCTCTATGATTGCTGGTATCTCTACTGAATCAAACGCATTTTTGTATTCTATGAAAGTCATATAGAGAGGCCGATTGTACTCCGCAGATTTCTCGATGAATGTGATGTGCATCCATCGATGTACATGGATGTGATCCATCGTACAGTGTCCCTTCCTGAAGCCAGCCTGTTCTCTTGGTTGAGTGAAGTCAATCGTTGCGCTTATCCAGTTGGAAATTATCTTAGTGAATATTTTATGCAATACTGGAAGTAAGCGAATGGGCCTATGATTTTCCAATTCTTTAACGTCTCCCTTTTTTTTGGTTTAGTATAATGTTGGCATTCTTCCAGTTTTCTGGGACCCTTGAAGTCATGAGACATGTAGTATAAAGCGCCGCAAGCTTTTCAAGCATGATGTCTCCTCCATCATTGATTAAATAGACTGTTATTCCATCTTCTCCTGCTGCTTTTCGTCAATTCATGTGTTGTAAGGCGCTTCTAACTTCATCGCCAGTTATAGAAGGAGCCTTTTAGCTGACTTATATCTTCTATACATCACTTCCATGACACGGTGTACCCCTAAAATAACAAACAAGTGGTAACTGCGCCATCGGCACAA
This sequence comes from Dermacentor andersoni, assembly GCF_023375885.2. Classification (NCBI taxonomy): domain Eukaryota; kingdom Metazoa; phylum Arthropoda; class Arachnida; order Ixodida; family Ixodidae; genus Dermacentor; species Dermacentor andersoni. The sequence goes on along the minus strand of NC_092822.1, from coordinate 19,218,100 downwards.
GTCCCTGAGCTTAAAGCCCCTGAAAAATGTAGGATTCTTTTTTAGGGGCTTTATGTCGTGCATCTAAATACAGTGCGAGCACTTATGTAAACTGACTGATTGAATACCGCATATCCTTACGCTTTCAGACACGACAAAAATCCCGCCAGTTCTGTCTACATACATTCCATTGTCGTACTCAACGTTACCTTTTCGAATTTTTCGAAAGCTGATGTTTTCGTATTAACTGAAACAAATATAGGGCAAGAGCATATTGGTCTGTTTAGCGTCCATGGTTACCACAATCATTTTTCTCGCGTTATGATGGCCGTGGCGGTTGAATCGCTGTTTTATCAAAGATTGCTGGTTTTCTAGTCCTCTAGAGCATAACTTTTACAACTGCTGAATCGCTAGCGCTTCGTATTCGTGCCCAATATTTTGCCATCACTTTGTTCGCAATCTATAGGCCCGTAAACGAAAGCGTCACAAAGTTTGTGGACCAGTTGCGTCGACTTACGTTTCCATCTGGTCAAGTATGCATGATAGGTGGCGTTAACATTGACCTGCTGAAGAAAGGACGGCACATCGTAGCTGAATACTTGAACAAGTTTGCCGATATTGGGATAGAAGCCGTTATCAACCTTCCAACACGTGTCGAAGTTTTGGGCGCGTCAGTCGTTTCTTCATGTCTAGATCACGTGAATGCCCGTACCGAGAACAACCAGGTCTTTCAGTTTATTGTTCAGCAAAAGCTGACCGATCACTTCTTTGTGGGATGTACCTTTTTATCAGCGTATTATCATCCAGAAACCGATATCAGAAATAGAGGTTCTTGATAACGGAAAGCTTGACTTCTAGCTACCGCATGACGATTGGCCAACTTTCCTTGCGGAAGTTCCCGCTGGTAAACTGTAAGAATATTTTGCTGCTGTCTACGCACAGATAGTGCATGCATGCGAAAGAGTGGTCGTCATAAAACAACGAAAACCGGATTGCCCATGGATAAATGGAAACGTTTTATCCGTGATAGAAGAAAAAGAATCAGCTTGAACGCATTATCGCCGTTCCCCTAAAAGTAAGTTTCTTCGTGCAGGTTATAAGATGTCTCGCAATAAAGTTACTGCCGTACTTGTAGCTGGAAGACAAAAACACTTCATGCTAGCTATGATCAAGCCGTTGAAAAATTACAAATTGACGCTGTAAATGTCATGGATTGGTACTGTACGAACTTAATTCCTGTCAGTCAAAATAAAACCAAACTCGTATGTTTGGACAATCCTTTGATACGTATTCCTGTCATCATTCCTTTGCTTCTTCATTCTCCTTGTGCAATAATTGCGCTACTCTTCTATTCCGTACATTTCAAATGTCAAATATCTGGGCGTTCGTTTCGATTTCAGCACGTCTTGGGACAATAATTTGGCGAATGTTTGTGAACGGCTGCGCAAAATAGCGTGTCTGCTATACTCTATCAAAGCATCATGCCCAATTTATATAAGAAAAATGATAGCCCATGCATTAGGATGCAGTGTGCTGTGCTATGGAATTAGTTCTTTTTACTTTCGTTCAGTGCTTTGGCGAAATGAGGTTGGTTGCTTACTAAGATATATAATTCGTGCCGTGATGTATGCTGTGCTAATTCCCAACAATTCTAGTCTGTTTCTTTGCTCACGTGTGCCTTAGTTCAAGTCTCTATGTAAAGAAAGGGTTATTCTCACGTACCTGTGGAATAATGAATTAGGGCTCCCATATATCCTTGTTCGAACATTGCGACCACGAGATCATTTCATTTTGCCCAGAGTGAGTACTAGATATGGGGAACGTGTTAGTGTTTTGTATGTTCTAGGTGTTCTGAATGACCTCCCAATTAGTGTGTCCTTTTTAGGCAGTCGGTAAGACGTAAAGTCTGTTATCTTTGATTTGTATGCTTGATTCTTTTTACTTTTCTTCCTGCTTAGTCCAGTTAGTTTCGGTATGTAAACCGACAAGTGGTGAATGCTCTGACTTGTCCCCCTTGCTGCCGGGCATTGCCCCACAAGCCATCTGTTGGCTTGGGCAGGCCCATATTTGTACCCCGTAAATCTGCGAATGAAGAATTTGTTTATTTATTATTTATTTCTTCTTTCTCTCGAACCTCTCCCACTACACCACTCCAAGCAGCGCGGGCCTGGCGTTCCCTGGCGGGATAATTGCAGAAGCCCGTCTTTCCGGCCGAGGGCCTTGCTCGACGGGCGACGCACTTCGACTATAGCTTGATTTACAATCTACAGAACGCACGAGAGAGGAGGTGCCTGCACACTGACACAAATGGCGCTACTTTAGTCTTTTTTTTTTTTTTTTTTTTTTTGCCCGTGGCTTCATAGGCGTGCTCAGAATACGCCATCGACAACTAACAGCTTGCGCTTCGGCAGTGCATGCCTAGGGCGGGTAGAAACTCAAGCCCGACTGTAAGATGTAGACGTCGTTTCCTTCTAGTTCATCATACTATTTTGTGCATTCTCTCAATACTCCTTCGGACGTAAGTCGCGTTCCACCGGTTTCCATTTACGAGCAGATCACGCTTCGCGAGCACGGTAAGGTGTACAACGCACACGCAGAAATTGGGTTTGCCAAAGTTTGGAAGTCTTAAAAAGAGATAGCTATCTGTGATTGACACGCATTCAACTTGTATATGTGTCACTTGGCATATGCCACTGGGACCACTGGGTAATTTGCCCGTGGGGCCGCTTGGTAAGCGCCAATACGTGCCCCTGGGTATGTGCGCCAAGCAGCACCGGGCGTGTTCCGCCCTTCAGTGAACCTCTCTGACGTCAGCTTGGGTCACTGGGCACCACAACATCTACGCATTCGCACCTAGTTCACGCTTCGCATCACGTACATGACAACCGGAGTTAACTGACTGGGCTTACATTTTTTTTTACTGCTGCTACCTGTCTATACTCGCGGACAACTTTCCGCAGACCCGCCGTGGTTGCTCAGTGGCTATGGTGTTGGGCTGCTGAGCACAAGGTCGCGGGATCGAATCCCGGCCACGGCAGCCGCATTTTGATGGGGGCGAAATGCGAAAACACCCGTGTGCTTAGATTTAGGTGCACGTTAAAGAACCCCAGGTGGTCAAAATTTCCGGAGTCCTCCACTACGGCGTGCCTCATAATCAGAAAGTGGTTTTGGCACGTAAAACCCCATAATTTAATTTAACTTTCCGCGGCTATGAAGGGAAAGCCACGGGTGCGTGGCTGCTGCACATGTGTTACTACGCCAAGTAGTCCGGCAGCGTTTGACAGTGCTTTTGGTTGCTCGGAGCAGACGCCGAATCGACGCAGCTTCCTTCCACGTGCGACGGTTTCGCGTTTGCCCAGACGCGGAAGGCAAAAGCCGCAATGTCAGTTAACCTTTATGCTCAGTAGTGTGTTCTGTCTTATTTAACTGTCGCTAAATAAGGCGTTTGTGTCTTGTTTTCCCCAGCCAAAGCTAGCGTGGATGAAAACGCGGGAATCTCTTCAGAAGCGCTTTCACTTGCGCGCGCTGTGCCTCCGTATAGCGTTCCCTTCATAGCCACAGAAAGTTGTCCGCTTCGCGCCGTTTAGACTTGAACAATGCGCTGGACCTGCTTGGTGTTTTCTCCTCTCCTACAACAATTCGTTGTGATGTCATTCATTTAGTCCTCGAGATGCCGGCTAAATCACTGTATAATCTGGTACTCTTTGTTCAGCTATGCCAGACGGCTAACGAAGGAATAAAGTTGGCGCCGCTTTTAGCACAGGTTAACCGCCGCGATCTCTCATTGGCCGTGGCGTCGTTCTGGTGAGCACGAGGTCACGGATTCGATGTCCTGCCTATGCGGTCGCGCACGTGGAATGTGCAAAACGATCGTTCAACTAAATGAATGTGCACGTTAAGGAAACGCAGGCGGTACGCACTCATCCGGTCTAAGAAATTGAACTACAATCTGCGTGTGTTCACATAAGCCAATAGCCTACATTCCCGAGGCTCTAATCGGTGATGCAGGTCAAACACCAAGTTAAAACGGCTAAACGGCCCTAAAGATAGCAACGATCGGCGCAACTTACGTGATTTTTTTTTTTCGCCTATGCATAAGTTGCTCTGATTTGTCGCATCCCAGAAGGCTGTCATGCCGTGAGCGTTTCGAGGCCTGCCTCCGCAGGCGTTTGGTGCGTTGCGACACCACGTACCCGAGCACACGAGGGTTGGCCCCTCCCGCCTTCTCCTTTCCTCTCTCTTCATCTTTTTCTCCCCACACCCCTTTCCCCGTGCAGTGCTGTTGAGGTGTCCTCCTGTGAGAGACAGTTACGGCACTGCACTTTTCTCTTCCATTCTCTTTAAAATCACTTCACACACAGGAATTCGCAATGCGAGTTTGCAATGTTCGCCACGAGTGCTATTCAAAAAAAAAAGACAAAACAAAAAAAAAAAACAAAAAAAAAACACGCCGTAGTATAATGTGGCTGGACACTTCACGATGACTTCGCGCGAACTTTTCTGAAGCAGGTCGACCTCATTCGCCCATGAGCCGAGGTCTGCGGCTGCAGGCCTGTTGTTCTGACTCACCGCGTTACTAAACTGATCTCTTCCTCATTTATTTCTATTTTTTGCTTGCTGACACAAAGCACCGTGAAGCGCAGCTCAGTTCAATCAAACCGTAAGCCCAATGAGCGCATATCGCTCTCCGTGATTTCCAGGCAAGTTAGCTTACGAGAGAAGTTGACGTCGCAGCGTGTTTCGGCGATTGTGGTTGTGCGCCGACTGGTCTGACTCACCACTACGCTTGCCGGCTGTCACGCTGAGCGGCTCAGGAAACTGACAGTTCAAATGCTCCTCAGAGAAAACCAGGTCAGCATACACGTAACTGTTTTTGTAATTCCAGCGAGTTCAGCCAATGAACACGAAACAAAATGTAAAAGAAAGAGAGAGAGAGAGAGAGAAAACTCACTTTAATATTCGCTCCTTATAGCGACGTGTCATTTAACACTGTAACACAAGAAATTATGTAAAAGTGGACAACGCTGCGCATTTTTCGTTCTCGTCGTTGTGCATGCTGCTCACTTCTTACTCGCCGCATAGCTGGTGACTACCATATTGAGTGCTGTGGCAGCAATTACGGGAAATCTACTCCACATTACACGAGGTTGCAAGGGGGCATGACTGCATCGTGATTTCAAGCTAATCGTGTTAAGAATGACGACAAAACCGTAATTCCTCCTTGTTTAGGTGTCCGTGTTTGTGACACTTTGCTGTTCTGACTCATCGAAATATTGAAGTTCGAAGGCCTTCTCAACTGTAGTCATTAAGGGGTTTTAGAAATAGAGTACCCTCGCGTATACCCAAAGCCCCACGAATTCCTTGACGTTCATTTGTGCACGCGGCAGCTAGCGCCCCCTAGCTTTGGGTGTGCAAAAGGTAAAGCTCTCTATTTTGTCGACAATAAGGAATAAACTAAAGCCGAGTAGATGGCATAAAAATTCAAGGCGTCACGTCGAACTCATGCGCGAATTTTAATGGAGGTGTCGCCACCTGTGTTTCGTTTCTGCGTCCTTTCTGGCCCCCTCACCAAGTGTGCTCTGATTTAAGTTCGTTTAAATGGATTCCACGTGATCGGGTCGAGTCGGAGGCCGAGCCCACGCGTGCACCCCGACTCGACCGCGTTTACGTGTATCTCGTCAAGCGAGTTGAGCGAGTCAACCTGCCCCTGTAGGACGCGGATCGACTCGCCTCGACGATCGCTCGACCTGACTCACTAGCGATTACTTGAGCCCGACGACCGAATTTCGGCCCGACAAGCCGACTCAACCCGACTTTGTCGGTTTCGCACGAACGTAGCTACTATATAAGTGGCCATTTTACACTTGCGGAAAGTAATTTACTAATACAGCTTAACATAATGCATCTTTTTGATGCCTTTTAAACCTAACACTCGCACGCACGCCAAGCATTATTGCCATGTTTCTTTATCTTTCAAATCTACAGGTCCGCGGGAGAGAGAAGCTCTTTAGCGGCGCCTAAGTGAATGCGACGACTGGCGATACGCATCGCATTTCTAGCAAGTCACATTCATGTAAACGGCATGTAATTTGGTGGGAAGCCGAATGGCACTGGTGCGACAGAACAGGTGGGCACAGGGTAAGTCGTAGTAAGTAGTTCGAGACGGGGTAAGTTGCCTTGCGCGGTGCATGCATGCAAGCACTGGCGTGTCGCATTGAGTGTTACAGTCGTCTGCTCTCCACGGCTCGCCGTCGAAACGCAAATCGCCGGAAAGCGGTTCCGGCTTGTTTCGGACGAAGGGGAACGCGTCATGTGTAAACGCTGTCGCGTAGTAATTTACCGCGAAGCGCTAAAGAATGTGACACGTTGCTGTCGCATTGATGTGAACGAGGCTTTTACTGCAGAGCAGAAATTCTCGCCGCCACGTGATTGACCGCTGACGTGCTACTCTGTATAGGTAGGGGGAAATGGATTGAAATATTCCAGCGGAGAGTGAAAAACAATAAAGAAGTAAATGAATGTGCTGTATAGTCTTTATAATGACATTTACGGATCAAAAATGTGATAATGACATTTATAGGTTGCACGATGGCAAAAACTTCAGGCCTTTCCATATCGCGACACGAGACGAACTTTGACTCAGGCATTTCAAGAAGGACAATTTCTGAGGAGTAATTGAAAGAGGGATCCAAGGTATGCCGCTCTCTTAAAGGGCAGGGCATAGGACCTTATAAAGCATGTAATGTCAGGCTAGCGTGGCAAATCATTTGCAGAGATTTTCGTTCGTAGGTGCGGTTGGCAATTGATCCGGCGCGTTCGCTAATAGAATGCCCAACACCACGGTTCACTGAAGCCTGTTCTTACCAACAGTTCTAGAGTAACACTTTTGTGAATGCGTACCCGAAATGCCAAATTTAATTATTTTCTTTCTTTTTTTTTGTTCGTGTCTGTTTGCTGCACTGCGTAGTCATTTGTCCATGGAGGGTTGAGGCTTTTCAATCCATCTTTCTACGACCGTTTCTTTGCCCTCCTTCAACTACTGAATGGGAAACAATAGGAGAAAGAAGGAAATAAACCCTACGAGGACTGCGGTGAACCCTTTGCTATTATAGTGACATCCGAGATGCAACGGTGCGTCTTAGCACCCGTGCGATCTCGGAGGCAGCGCTTTTACACGTAATTACCCTCACTGAAAAAGAAGCGATACGCGTATCCTCCCGAGACTCCTTGAATATTATATTTCATCATTGCTTTTGACCCTTTCCAAATGTTGACTCGTAAGCGACTACATAAAATGTTCATCCTGGATGTGCAACATGACACACGCCTTTTTCGTTGTTCAATATGTAGATAAATGGGAATTTTAGGCTACATCAGAGGCGGCTATGCCAAGACACGGTTAAAAAAAACCATATCCACGTCCGAGTGGTGGCGCCTTCTGGATAAACAGATCCAGATCTTGAAGGCTATGCATTTTGCTGGTTGCATTCGGCGCAGACGGTTGCGGGAACCGGAAACACGTCATAGACGCCAGGTTTCGGACACCACCTATTGAGGCCACCACTTTTCCTGTATACGGTAGTGGTACAGACATGTTCTTGCAGTCAGTTTTGTGAAAATTGGCACTAATATGAAATGGGCGGTTGTGTCGTTACAGACCACAAAAATCATCCTCGAAGTGCGTTTCGAATACCGCGAGAACGACATCAAAATCCAAGATGCAGCGTCAGCATACTGCCGCATTTTCGATGGGGGCGAAATGCTGAATACGCTCGCGTAAGTTATATTTAGGTGCACGTTAAAGGAAAACTCCACGTGTGCCTAAATTAACGCGGAGTCCTTTACATACGACGTGCCTCATAATCATGTCGTGGTTTTGGCACGTACAATCCCGGAATTAAATTATATATTTTTTAAAAACCAACATAACAGCCTCACGCATGATGTTGCGTTTCTATCTTTGTGTTTGGACAAGAAAGCGTAGTTTTTACAACAAGCATGATATGATTAATTCGTCCACGTACATGGAGATGCTGATTTCAATATGTAATCCTTGTGTTAAAAAAGAAATGAATTTTTCATGTTCGGGATACTATCACCACGAATAATACCCAGTAATAACGACCCGTTTGAAAATCGCTTATAACGCGGCCGTACCTGGGGCCTGGGACGTTACGGACTTGAATGTTCTGATGCACCAGAACGTGCATCTGTCAAAAATAAAATCGTACTGCATCCAAAGAAACGTTCCGCTCAACGCATATAGCGCAATGCACCGGGACACTCGCTTCATCACTGACGCAGCGTTTCCGGGTCTGGCGATAGTATTGTGCTGCTTTGTTCCTGCAACAACAGTACGCGCAGTTTTAGCACAGGCGTTTCATCTGTCAGTGACAAATTAGCAACGCAAGAGCTCGGAGTTCGACTCTTGCCTGGTTTTAGAGGCTGAACTGAAAGAGCTTGCAGGAGTGTAGCTGCACCGATGGCCCACATAAATAAAAAATAGTACGTTGAAATTTATCACCCCACACTAACGTGATCGTTGGTGTTACAACGCTGTGGTTAAGGTCGAAAATAAATGTCAGGAAAAAAGGAAGCTGGGCCTTCATTTTCCTTTCTTCTTGTGGTAATCAAGCTTTCGCAGTGATATTAACAAAAATAGTGTTCAAAGGTACAGTCGACACTGATATTCTGTCTCCTTGCAGTGTCCCTTGAATGCCTCGTATCGTACATGAGGGAGTAAACCTATAAGGTAGGCGAGAGGGAGAAAGATGAGCTTTTGTTACGATAGAAAAGCTGAAAGAGGTGTCGAAGTTCTGACCAGCTACTTTAAGGGTATTCTGTAAGTGCCCACCTAGTACATTGCCCATTTCGGCCGCCACTGATGACTTAGTTGAAGCTGTGAACTAGCGAGGAGAGTGGCTGGGATGGGCTCCCTCCTCATCGCTGGTACTCCAGTCCAACCAGCCAGCACTTCAACAGCAGCGGAATGGACATGTCCACCAGGTGGACATCTGCAGAATAGCCCCTCTACATCGGACTTAGCAGCCGGCGTTTGCATATCAGAAAGGAGCACGCGCATGGAGTTGAGCATATGTTCAGTTCAGCAGAGGTACAGTCAACCGCAAAAATTTATGGAAGGCGAGATCGGACAAAAAGCTGAACATCTGCGCGCCCTCACAACGCAGCCTAGTTTTCGCATATACAGCCTCTACTAGTATATGTAAACAACGTTGTGATGTTCCGTTTTACTGACTACTGTTACACGCTGCTCAGAAATTGAGCGTTTTCTGACATCCCGTGCTTCGTAAGCTTTTCCGGTTGACTGAGCATGAGGAAGAAGAAATAATGGTCTAGACGGAGCGCCAGCTCCCAACAGCATTTAATTCCTAGGAGCGGCTGATTGTACATTCATATCTTATGTTGTAGTAATAAAGAGTCAGAATTACTTTAGAAGGCGATGCAAGTCATACATGCCACGTGTCCTCGCAGAAGCTTATAAATAACTCTTCCCAGGAATAAAGTGCTGTTTGAAGTTTGCGTTCTGTTTAGAGTATTCTTTCTTTAACCCCTTGCGCTACAATCATCCGCTTAATTGGCCGCCTGGTAGCGCTTGTCTTCGTGTTCCTTTCTTCTTGCGTCCTTGTTTTGTTGAGCTATCCAGATACCTTAGCAAAAAAACCCGAAGCCATAACGACAGCGTCATATGCGGGCGTCGAAAAACAAAATTTGTGTGCAAGTCTGAGTGAGTTCCGTTTATTCTGCATGTCAGCTAGATTAGGACACGCATGTCATGTCATGCATAGATAGATAGATAGATAGATGGATGGATGGATGGATGGATGGATGGATGGATGGATGGATGGATGGATGGATGGATGGATGGATGGATGGATGGATGGATGGATGGATGGATGGATGGATGGATGGATGGATGGATGGATGGATGGATGGATGGATGGATGGATGGATGGATGGATGGATGGATGGATGGATGGATGGATGGATGGATGGATGGATGGATGGATGGATGGATGGATGGATGGATGGATGGATGGATGGATGGATGGATGGATGGATGGATGGATGGATGGATGGATGGATGGATGGATGGATGGATGGATGGATGGATGGATGGATGGATGGATGGATGGATGGATGGATGGATGGATGGATGGATGGATGGATGGATGGATGGATGGATGGATGGATGGATGGATGGATGGATGGATGGATGGATGGATGGATGGATGGATGGATGGATGGATGGATGGATGGATGGATGGATGGATGGATGGATGGATGGATGGATGGATGGATGGATGGATGGATGGATGGATGGATGGATGGATGGATGGATGGATGGATGGATGGATGGATGGATGGATGGATGGATGGATGGATGGATGGATGGATGGATGGATGGATGGATGGATGGATGGATGGATGGATGGATGGATGGATGGATGGATGGATGGATGGATGGATGGATGGATGGATGGATGGATGGATGGATGGATGGATGGATGGATGGATGGATGGATGGATGGATGGATGGATGGATGGATGGATGGATGGATGGATGGATGGATGGATGGATGGATGGATGGATGGATGGATGGATGGATGGATGGATGGATGGATGGATGGATGGATGGATGGATGGATGGATGGATGGATGGATGGATGGATGGATGGATGGATGGATGGATGGATGGATGGATGGATGGATGGATGGATGGATGGATGGATGGATGGATGGATGGATGGATGGATGGATGGATGGATGGATGGATGGATGGATGGATGGATGGATGGATGGATGGATGGATGGATGGATGGATGGATGGATGGATGGATGGATGGATGGATGGATGGATGGATGGATGGATGGATGGATGGATGGATGGATGGATGGATGGATGGATGGATGGATGGATGGATGGATGGATGGATGGATGGATGGATTAGTCAAGCCAGGTTTCGCATTAAACGATGTCGTATGGTAAAAGTCTTGGTTCTCCTAATTCGAGCAAAACAAAAATTCATCGCGTTTGGTGCTATACTACTTAGTGCACAACTGTACTTCACAGAAGTGCATGCTCGCATGGGCGGCCGTGAAGAAACTCGCACTTATCGGGTCGCATGGGCTATAACTACGAAAAACCTTAGTTCAAGACAACTACAGTGAAAAGGAGTTATGCAACAAAGAACGCTTCGGAATGGAATGGATGGCAATTTTCTGATGAGTGCCAGATAAATTGCAACGTCTCTTCTGTACGCGAGGCCCGTGTCATCCGCACAACTGCTGGCTTATACTTTTTCGCTGGAAAGTATTACTGCGCAGAAAGCAGCCTGATTCATTTCGTTCGTTTCTATGATGACACGACTGCGCGCCATCGGACCACGAGGTCTCTTCGTTCCCGGAATTATTACGCGCGACTAATTGGTTCATTTCAAAACGTGATGTCAGGCGGCGTGCCTTCTGTATGGGCGTTATAGCGTTGTCTACTTGTCGGCGTGGATGATGCTATTCCGAGAACCACTCTCGACTGTCTTTGTTACCTTATCGCAAACACTGGCGAGTCTCTTGGAAAAGTTTGGCTGAGTCTTCGTCGACGATGGCGGCCATAAACTGACAAATTGCGCCTGTGCCCGAAACATCATCCGCCCAGGTTTGAAGTTTCAGAGAATGTGTTTACCAAATTGGAATGTAAAAAAAATTAAAACGCGAAGTCGAGGTAGTTTTTAGGGGGAAACGAAAGAAAGAACCTTTCTTTCCTTTCTAAATTGGTCGGATAACATAAATAAAGTAGAGGAGGAAGAGGAGGGAATAGAAAGATGAGAAAGAGGCACTCTGAAAACGTGCGCTCATGAGGAAAACATCACGCGGCCTCAAGCGATAGCGCGGATTTCCGCAGAACCTCTGCGCAGTTATACCGCAGTCACATGCTCATTTTCAATAGCCAGTCAAATAAACGCACTTGAAATGCGCGAGCTTCCCTGGCTCCGTTCAGTGAGCTCGCCCAAAGTAACCAATTATACACGCGAATTTTAATGGCCTAGAGTTTCAATGGTCATTGAAAGCGAGCGTATGACTGTGACATCAGGCACCCTTCCAGCTTCCTTTGATTCTGGTAGACGCCTAACTTATCCTCATGCCACCCAATAAACTCCTTGCCAGGAGACGGTGCTATGTTCGATTCCCGCACATGGTCGAATTTGATTTCGAGTCCCTATTCTCCACATAATCACCACCTGGATTCACTTGGCCATTTGTACTTCGTAAGTAATGAAAGGCCATCAGTACTTAAAACGTCATGAAAACAAACGTGAATTAAAACAGTCATGAAAATAGTGAAAAACCAAACATCAAGTTATCTTTCAATAAAGTGAATTGACTTTGATTTGATAAGTCATGCGGGTCATCTGACGGGTCTTCCAGCAGTCAAATCACCCTTGCGTCCTTCAAGTCGTGCAGCTCGCTCGGTCATTAGTGAGGCGTCAACAGTACACGTCATATTCATCAGCGATAAGCAGAATACTGATTTTCGGCAGTGACAGCGAAGACTTGATTGTTTTATCGACAGCTGCGATAGCTGAGATTATGAACTCGTACGTAGTAATAACATTTACCATCCAGTGATGCTGTTAACATGAGGAAAACAGCAAAAGCCGAATCGAAGACGAATGTGAAATGTTCTGTAATGTGATTCCATCGATCATTAAAAAAAATAACTTGCAGTCTTTTGTTCTTTGTGAAATTCCTCTGCGCCATCTGGGCCTGACCTTGAATGTTGCTGTGCTGTTATCTTTCGAAGTACCGATGCTTTGATGCACCTACGAAAATGTATACCCATTCCCATGCAAAAACCTTAACCTACGCCACCTGAATTGCTAAATTTATTGTTTTTTATTCGTTTCTTTCGCAATTTCCTTTTGGTAGCACTTTCTTCCTTTAAAAACTTGCGCCTTTTAATTCAAAAGCAGGAGTTATTTCATCCGCATCCGACTGCTCAACAGCGCACACTCTATTTTTGTTGTTGTTTCTGTTCACCGTCCGAAGTTTGAAATCATACATTTTGCTTACGCCGTCTGATTCTCGTTAAATTACTCTTATACTGCGGTATATATGACGTTACAATCTTTGGAGTCATCATCATCGGGCTGCCTTTCATCCTAATCATTGCAGCAGCCTTAGACTTGTAAGTACCGACTTTGAATATAGTCTCGTGATATTGCACTTATGAAGTTATATTCTTGTAGAGTAGTACTTCTGTTTGTGCATGTTGGTGCGACATATTGCAAGTTTAAAAGAGCGCGAGAAGACGAGGAATGCGATCGTCTTTTTCTTTTTTAGATAAAAATAAACAGAGGACAAGGACGACGACGACGACGATGATGATGATGATGATGATGATGATGATGATGAAGTGTCAAATAATGGCACAAACCCACTGTGGGGGATAGGCCAGGACCCGGATGGTCCTGTGTGTAGGTGCCTCTTTGTCATCGTCTGTAAGCGCTGTTTAAAAATGCAATATTTTCTTGCAGTTAAGTACACGCACAACGCAGTGTGTTTTTTTTTTTATTCGGAGAGTGAAAAATTGTATGCTCTTCGAGGCTTGTCAGATGCGTGTGTTTTTTTTTTTCACCTTTTCTTTGTCACCCTCGTTATCTTTCTCTACATGCATTCCGTTTTGAACATTTCCTTCCTATAGGAAGCAAGACCCGATTTTAATTCAGGGCTTATTCCTTCAGTTGGTGTTAAACTACGCATATGTAAAGATTATTAGGTTAGAAAAGATAAGGAGAAAGAGAACTAGCTGGTAACTTAAACCAGAAGGGGCACGCCACTTGGCGGTTGAAAAGAAAAGGCTACATAAATAAATGATAGCGGACAAAGAATAGGAGAGAGATAATAAAAGAAAAAGGCTGGCTTAAAGAAAATATAGTACATGCATTGCGTGGAGAACAACGCAAGAACGGGACATGCACCTGCGCAACACACTCAACGCGCTGCACTCAACGTTCGGCGGATGGTAAAAAAATTTGCACAATATCATAGCGCATCAGTGATCTGTCACCGGAACATAGCCTAAGCTAAATGACGCAAATTTTACTGCGATAGCAATTATATGAATGCTGCAGGCGCATTCCTGCCGTTGGCGTCGCCGTGAGGTTCCGTGTAAAGGCTCCGTATTGTACAAGGCGATAAAATCGTTGCCGCACTCCGTATGCTGTATGTGCGACTGAAAGCGCGCGAGGTTGCGCCGGCAATCGCGGCTCAATCTTGCCCACTCAACGGAGGAAAACCGGGAGGAAGCGCGCCGCCTTCCGTCGCGCGCAAGGCTTCGAAGGTAGGCGAGGGAGGGAGGGCGTTCTACTCCGGGCGGCCCCGCGCGCCCGGCCCGGCCGCTGTATCTTGAAAGCCATCTGCGACGGGTACAGAGTCCTTGCTACGCTGTGCTTTCGCGGCGTAGTTCGCGTTGATGCGAGCGGCAGCAGGAAAGACGAATTCGCTCGCTGCTGCTGCCGCGTTTCCTCAGTGCAGCGTTTTGACAGCGAGCTTACGCGATCATCGAGTGAGATGTGTTTATGATTGCTTGTGCGCACGTGACACCATGCTTGTTAATTTAGCTTATATGCCTATATTCCTAAGTTTATACGTCCGATAAAACTACTGTCATTACTTTGTATAGCGGTCCACTAACTTGCTCTCGCAATCGATGCTTCGCCTTTCGGGAGAAACTGCGACTTTTTTTATGCTTCGGATGATGCTCTGCTAGTTGCACCCCGACTGATAACGGAGAAACAAAATCTTATCCTCATAAGTATTAATTCTCGATAGTGCCTCACAGCAGGAGAAGATAGCCTTTTAATTAACAGAGGCTACGTTCTACTGTAATTCACTGTTGAGATATCCTGATTTTTGTTATGATCATATTTATGATTACGTTTTTAATATAATCACAGGTTGATTAATCCATCTTTTATTAGCTCTAGATATGTGAGAAATAAACAACTTGGCATTTTTTTTCTTTTGTCTGCATATCTCCATAGCGACCAATTTAAAACAATAGAACAGAAGAAGAGAGCGGTTAATTTCATGAAGATATTAGAAGTACGTTGACGGACTTAATGTGTGCGAAGGTATAGTTCACGAGTGAGTTTTGTATTTCGTAATGAAGGCCCCTATTTGTCAAACGGCGCACCTGGAGGCTCGTGCGCTTCGCTCAAACGTGTTATTGCACGAAAGAAAAACAATAAATATAAAGAAAACTAGAGTGACGACGTGCGTTTGCCTACACCGGGGTTCTCTGCGCTTCGTTCGAGCATGCTTGCGGCCTCGATTTTCCTGGAATAATTAAGCGTAGCTAATTGGTTCAATTCAGACGTCAAAACAGTATTCCGTTCAGTGCTTTTAGGTCGCTGATCTGTCCGCGCGGTTGTAGGCGTCCCGATGAGGGAATTATTATTTTCTTTTCACTATCGTCGCTACAAGCGTATGTGTTCTCGGAAAAGTAATTTCTGGCTTCCCGTGAAGCCACGCGATGGCAGAAGACCTGCTTTTGGTAGAGCGGGCCGAGTATTGTCACGTCGAGGCAAATGACAGCGACGTGCCCAATTTGAAAATAAAGCTTTCTTTGCATCCTAGCCCTAAATAGACAATAAAAATTAAAATAAGTTCGAAACCTCTCTTTGCGTGCTTGCATGCTGCGAATTGTGCAGTGTAGTCGCCAATAGCTCCGGTCATACGATCATTTAATGGCGATGACCATCATATGGGTCTCTCGCCACCGGTCGCGTAGGTTTGCCCGCATTTAATGAAAAAAAAAAAACGATAAACAAGAAGTGCTCTACAATGAATTCAAGAATCGTTGTTTCCTGCGGCATTCGAACTCGTCACAATTTGGTCGTAAGTCAATTGTTCTCAACCACTGCGCTAGGGCGGTCACGGTCGAAGTCAGGGAATAGTAGAAGAATGTTACGCAGCTCTATAAGTATAGGAGCCGAATCCACGACCAAAGTCAGAAGTTCATCAGTTCGCCTCCCACTGGCGGGGATCTATGGTTCCTTCCGCTTTCACTTCCCTCTAGAAACAATACCAAGTTTGTCGCATGATTTATCCTGATGCATAATTTATTCCCTAGTTTAACATGAAACGGTAATTTCCCTAGATGTTCTCCCTAAAGGGCTAACTGCAACCAAATTTTGGACCATCTTGAACGCTTAGCTTCGCATGGTGTATCTATACGGAGCAGGCTTTGTGCGAAATCTTGCATTTTTAATTAGGAGTGCGTGGGGCCACGAAAGTCTTGGTTTAAATGTTATGTTTTAATGCGTTTTGAATAATGAAATAAAAAGGGGGAGTGGGGGAACGCCACAAATACTGCAAGCCGGAAATGACACTGAGCCCTGAACATAACGACCACGCGGCTCTTTCCGTCTGGCCTTCCCTTACAAAAAGTCTTTTATTATTTTTTTTTTATTGAGCTTACATAGCCTTCAATAAGCACACTAGAAAAGCTATCGATTTTCATTGTGAACTTTCTTGAAGATTACGCGCCGCCCGCGGAGCGCCTGAGTACATAGACGTTGGAGGGGATTTGCGTGAAATCCCCAGACGCAGATCCTCAGACATTCACGATCTCCATGTGCTTCCATGATCTCCAGTCGCCGTGTGTGCGCGTCGTCTGCTTACAGCGCCTAAGCAGACAACGTTTAAGGGCTTATTGGTGAGATCGAGCAAGAACCAGCCCTCTAGCTTGCCGAGAGTTAAATCAATTAAATTCTGGAGTGTTACCTATCGAGATCACGATTTGATTACGATTACGAGTAGTAGGGGGCGCTAAGGAATAATTTTGACCAGCTGGGTGTTCTTTATCGTGCACCCAAATGTACGGCGCACGAGCGGTCTTGCACAACTCCCCCCAACCCTCTACGTAATGCGGCCGCCGTGGTCGGGATCGAAGCCACGACCTCGAGCACAACAACGTAGCCATTCATGCTACCGTGGCGTTTTTTTTTTCTTGTAAGAGTGCTTTGATAGTACATACTCCTCAATTATACCTAATTTAGCTGCAGTTGTCCTTTAACTAGCCGTGGTTGCTTAGTGGCTTTGGTGTTGCGCTGCTGAGCACGAGGTCGCGCGGTCAAGTCCTGGCCGCGGCGGCCGCATTTCGATGGGGCCGAAATGAAAAACAAAGGAAAAAAGTATACTTAGGTTTAGGTTCACGTTAAAGAACTCCAGGTGGCCAAAATGAATCCGGAGTCCGCCACTATACGACATGCCTCACGCTCATATCGCTCAAAGCCTCATAATTTAATTTTAATTGTCCTTTAATGGATTTGTCCGTTGCCTCGACGTTTGCCGCGTAATGGAGGTTCTCTCTTAGCCCGTCCGTTTATGGGAGCACGTGGTCGCTTATGCGCGGTTTCAGTGCTGATGCACGTGGGATCCGGGGCGAGGCACACTAACAGCGGCGATGTGTGTCGATCATCGCGCGTGCGCAGAAAATGCGTAGGAAAGAGAGAGAGAGAGAAATTGTGGGTGTGCGCGCGTGTGTGTGTGTGTGTGAGAGAGAGAGAGAGAGAGAGAGAGACCACATGTCTCGCCGACAGCAGCGGTGCCTGTGGAAACAGATGTGCGGCGGCGGAGGCTAAAACTCTACGGGGTGCGCACTTGCGAAGAGACGGGAGCCCGTGCGCTTACTAATGCCGCGTGCGCGCCTATACCACACAACCACCGTCACCGCCGCCACCGCTGTGACTCACGGGAAGAGCCTTATGCGTTTATGAGCTGTTACCGTTACGTTCCATTTCGTTTGTGTAGCCTACACAGACCGCAGTCACGATCCCATTTGTGCCACGTGACCAGTGGCGCAGTAACCGCACGTTCGAGGTCACGTGAAGTGCGCGTTCGACGACAGAGTTCTTACAGCCATTCGCGCAAACTGTGGTCGTCGTGCTATATTACGCAAACTACATGGCCTAATAGTTTAAAAGCTATTGCACGGTCAATCGACGTTGCGTTTGTTCGCGATTCGATATTCCATACACCATTCTCGCGCTGCCCTGTCGATGCGTTCTCGGCGAACTCGATGTTTCAGTGCGGGTTTCTTTTACGGAAATAACGCGTAACAATCACCGCACCCTTTTAGGCTCAAGGTGTTTCATGAGGGAAAGTCACTGAAAGCGTTCGAAAACATTCAACAAGCGCTTACGGACGTTTACCAAGTTGCCAAGTTGCATTAACAGAATGAGTTTGCAAGAAAACTCATTAGACAGCGTAATGCATTCACAGGTACTTCGCATCTACAGTTGAAGTGCGCGCGCTCTGTAGTATGCGCAGCATACACCGCTTACAATAACGACTTCAAAGATGTTTCAGACGTACTTTGCCGAAACATTACACGGCATCGTTTTTTTTTTTTTTTTTAGCTTTCTCGGCAAAGTGTCGGGATTCGCTGCGTGAATAGCATGTGTAGTGATGGATGGTGCGGTTGTTTTCACTATCTGAAACAATGCGCAAGGGCCTTCCGACTGGTATTTTTATTCCATTTTATAACCATTCACTTTTAGAGCCTGCTGCATATGTTTGGTTTGTATTGTTCGAATAAGCGAAAGAACATAGCCAGCATCACCCATGGTGCCAACTTATCAGCTACACGCAGTGACGACGATCGGCCACGTGACAACTCGCGGAGCACTCGATTTTTAGAGTGTTTCGGGTAGAAAAAAAACCAAATCCGCGGCGCATCTTACCCGCGAACGTTGCATCTTTTCCGAGTCTTGTCAGATTCAAGACACGAAAGAAACTTCGGTTGCGAGGACACGCGAAGCAGAGGGCGTCGCAATAAAAAAAGAAAAGAAAGGAAGAAAAACGCGTCAGGAAGGACGGAAGAAAGCGCCCAGTTTATCGCCCAAGAGCGTGTCGTCGCTGTTCTCGTAGTCCAACAATGGGTCACGCGCCTTCTCGGCTGAGACACCCATGGTCGGATCGTCTGACCGAGTCGCGTGATTCCTGTAACCGCGCACGCACTGCGCACGGGCTCCACCCCTCCCCTTCTACGCCTCCCCCCCCCCCCCCCCCGTCTACCGGGCCGTGTGTTTGTAAACACCGCCGAGTGCCGCCTGCAGTGCACGCTGGGTTCTCGACCTCTGCGAGCGAGAACCTCGGACTGTTCGCGTCGCAGCGCGTGACGTGCACTAGCCTAACCCTTGCTAATTACGTGCAGCGCTTTCAAGCTTGACACTGCGGCCCAGTCTCGGCCCATGGCAAAGCACCACCTGCGCGTTAGGCTCCACGACAGCACTTCTGATGTTCTTGCGGGCCACGAGCCTTAATGAAAATGTTTAAACATCTCTACATAGTGTGCATAGGCGTGTGCTGTTATAAGTGTTGATCACTGTATCTATCATAATCATCACCCACCGCCCGGAGTAGCATGTCAGGCGAACATTCAGGCTGACATCTCCAGCATGTTATTAAACATTTATGTGACCCGCCGTGGTTGCTCAGTGGCTATGGTGTTGGACTGCTGAGCACGAGGTCGCGGGATCGTATCCCGGCCACAGCGGCCGCATTTCGATGGGGGCGAAATGCGAAAACGCCCGTCTACTCAGATTAGGGCGCACGTTAAAGGACCCCAGGTGGTCAAAATTTCCGCAGTCCTCCACAACGGCGTGCCTGATAAAATCAGAAACTGGTTTCAGCACGTAAAACCCCACAATTTAATTTTTAAATCATCTATGTACATCTCTCTCACAGTGAAAGAGCTTCACGTGTAAATTTTCGGGTGAAAATATACCGTAACTGTTTAGACGACAGGCCTGCTGTCGAAAGGACGTTTCATAGGCGGCCCTATGTGATCGGCATTGACGCTAGCTGACAATCCCAACTTACACACGTAAACACACGCGCGCGAATACGCAATAATAAAGTGCGCGAAGGATATAGCCGCCTCCGGAGCTCAATTGCTTGGAGACTACGTGCCGCGTTGGCCCAGTGGCTGTGCCGTTCCGCCGCTGAGCACGAGGCCGCGGGTTCGATCCTCACGGGGTCGCATTCGTGTGGGGGGCGAAATGCGAAACGCCCCGTACTTGGATTTAGCGATGCCCGCTGAAAGACAGAAACTGAATGAGTTGAAAAGAGTATTCTTTCGAGACTTTATTTTCGGCAATATTACGTTAGCAGGGTGAGTATTAGAAGAGAAAATCAAGGTCGAAGTCTCACTCTTTTTTTTTTTTTCGCGCTGAAACCACGGTATCCCTTCGTAATTGTGACGTTAGGGATTTCAGTATTTTTTTGTTTTTCTTATTTGGGCTGTTGGTGGCTTAGTAAATGTTCTCAAACTTGTCGAGTTGTATTTGGATCTTTTATAATACGACATAGAAGATCTTTATACTGATAAAAAATATAACTGGACTCGAGCAGACGATGTCAAAATCCATTACGCCACGGTGGGCTGGTGCAGGAGGTTCACGGCGGCGTCGCCACCCGTCTTTAGATGTCGCGTCTTTTCTCCATTGCCGAGCATCTTCTCACGGTGATAGAGGGTTTTTTGGCACTGACTAACGTCGACAAACTTAGTCTTACTATCGAATCTTTCTTTGCCTGCTTTCCCAGCTCTGGCATAGCTGCTTGGCTGCTGTTGGGTCGGTCACTTTCAAAGAACCCCAGGTGGCCAAAATTAATCTGCATCTTTGTGATGTGGTCTCTCAGAGTCCCAGCGTTGCCTGGGCCTATGGGACACAGCTGACGCAGCTCCGGCTTTCATCTCTACTGCACGCAATTAGGGGAAGCGAAAGCACCGCCGACTGCGCTCGCAGCAGTCAGTCGAGCCTCGGTGTCTCCTGCTCGGCTGCGTCGGTAAACGTGCAGCGAGCAGCGCCTGCGCAGTGCCGCAGAGAGCTGCCGCTTTGCCATTTCCGTGGCCCGTAAGGCAGGCGTCGCCTCCCGTTGTGCTTCACTCGCCGCGAATCATTACCTGTTTTGTTGCTACATTGTTTCCCTTAGAACACGCGAAGCTTTACGGTTCCCGTTTTTAGCGATTTGTTACAGCAGTGAGGCATGTATATGTACACCGTACTTGCGTACAACTTTCTGTGGCAAATGAAGGCAAAACTACGGAGGCAATGCGCGCACAAGGGAAAGCGTTCCTGAAAAAAAAAAAAAAAAAAGAGAGAGAGAGAGAGAGAGAGAGAGAGAGAGAGAGAGAGAGAAAGGAAAAAAAATCTCACATTATCATTCACGTTCGCTTAAGCTAGGCAAAACAAGAACATGACATGAACTTCTTATTTACAACAGCAAAATATTCAAAATGCGCCACTGAGTGTTAAGTTTGGTTCATTTTTGTTTTTTCGGCTTTTATCTTCTTGAGTTTGGGCACGTACGAAACCGTCGATCATGGAATCTACGCTCATTAAGTATGTCCTTCAAGAAACCAAGAGAGAGAGAGAAACAGAAGAGACGAAAGGCCGGGAGGTTAACTAGACGCAAGTCCGGTATTCTACCCTGCCCTGGGGGAACGGGATATAGGGATGAAAAGGGAGAGAGAAAGAGAAAGCACAGTTTAGGCGAACATTTGAAGGTACGTACTGATTCTACAAGCGGGGCCATGAAGACTTGTAGACTTGGAGCACTGCGTCGATGGCCCCAAGAATTAACCAAGAAGTCAAAAGCCCTGTCTAACACTACAGGAATAATTTGCGCAATACATTTCTTGCGCAACCTCTTTAACTTCGTTTTGCTTCATTTCTGCTTCATTTCTGCTTCAATAACATCATTTGAAATTTTCAGCCCCCCTTTACCATTATTTTATTGTTTTCTCTGTATACGTGTGCACATGGTTTCCTGTGATTTATTTTAAACGCTCCATAACGCCCCCCCCCCCCCCCTCCCTCCCCAATTCCTGTAATAATTCCTTTCGCTAAGCTCTGCAGGAAACTTGCATAAAATAATGGGAGAAAAAGAAACGTGTGCAGGTTCAGAAGCTCGGCCTCGGTAGCTTTCCCCTAATTGCCACGGATATATAAGGAAACGCCTAATGATGGCGACAGACAAAGGCGAGAAGGGTAGGGGGAAGCGAGGGGCTCGATTTTTTGCTAGTTAAAATGATATGAAGAAAACACGCGACGAATCCAGACAAAGCAGACAGTTTAAGGAAAGCTTGCATGATTTGGGGCTTATCTTTGTCCTCAAGCAAATAATCGTCATTTGACTTAACCCCGCGCTCCCGATACTTCCAGGTCACCAAAGGCATTCTCGTGACGTAGCATTCTTGACAAGAAATAAGCGAGCGGCGGAGTTTTCTAGAATGGAAACGCAAGCAAGACAGATGGCGATCGTTGTTTGTGGCCAAGATACGGCCTAAAGGGTGGACGTGATTGTAATCTATAATACACGTGAACTTGTCATGGTATCAGAGAGAGAAAATTTTAATGATGATGATATGGAACAGTCGCCACAGTGTGGCTGCAGTAGGAGGAAGAAGACGACGTGTGTGCCCTCTTGATATAGCGTCGCCATTTTGGCCTCCGTTAGCTCCCTTGTAAATAAATTGTAGATAGCATTGGGCATCAGCTACACGTAACAATATGAAAGGTGGCGAGATCGGCCTGAGGTACATTGCTCCAGTCAGTTTCTCTGCGATAGGGACAGGGGAAGCGGTAAATAAGAGGTAGCGAGATAGGTGATGATACGACAGATGGAAGAGAGCAAAACACACAGCTGGCAAGTCTGCTCATAGCCTAGAGTCCAGGCGCGCACTTTTATGAAATTACGAGTAAGGCCTCTATGGCTCGAAAACTAGATTTACAGTCGCGCGCCAGAGGCCAAGTATAGCGCTATCTCGCAAAGGACGGCTGTCGAGACGAACAAGAGCCTTAGTTGAATTAAATTCAATGCAATTGAATTCACTATATTTCCCAGAAAGTGAGGGAAAAAGAAAACGCTTTCTGGAGAGGTTTGCCGGCCAAAAGCTGCTACCAGAAGCTTGACAATGCCGGGAAACCCTTACAAGGCAGATGTCAAGAACGACAGACGTTATTGTACATAAATTGAAAACACAGACAAGTATACTGACCGTTACATACATTGATTCGCGCTGTGTTTACACATTAGAAAAAAAAAAACACTGCTACTATGAAATGAAATTTCCAATTCTCAAATAATGTGCAAATGAACTAAAGTAACAGAAAAAAAATGAGCAAGTACCATGCCAAAATCACTTCAAGTATGTTAGAACGTGCAGCAATACTAAACCCTATGTTTACACAGTGAATGTGTGGTTCGTGCAACGAGAAATTTACGGCGTGCTTGTACTGGTTAAGTATGCTTGGTAAGTTGTAGTGTCATGTTTGGTGTTTATAATTATTTCGAAACTTTGGAACGTACCAGACACCACTGTTTCTAGTATATGTGTAGGCACCCTGTGCGTTAAGCATGCAGTACTTTAAAAAATTGCTTAAACACCTCATAAGCAACGCAAACTACGAAACAAGGAAAGAAAAAACGTCTGCATTCGTTGAGTGTTCTAGTACCACCTATATAGACTCCAGAGAACAAGCGCACATCGCCTTGACAAATTGGTCGTTTCCATTCAGTAACAAGAGAAAAAGAAAATTGCGGTAGTTTCTCGTTAAACCTTGCAATGCGCGCCACTTGAGATCCCAGATAAAAGCTTGTTCGCTCCAGCGGCGATCGGCCGCTAAGTCACGGCCCCATCCGGGACATAGCCAAAGCCTTTCTTCTTTTTCCCTTCTTTTCTTCTTCCGCCTCTTTTTCTCTCTTTTCGTCTCTGAGAGCCTCATTTCGTACGTCAGGTCAATTCGCAGAATTCACTAAGCAAAACGTAGTCCACGCTTCCGTTTACCGTTGGCTATACGCGAACAACGTGTCCGGGCACGCGCACCAATGCAGAGCGATAAAAAGCGCAGGTAATAATTTATCAGCTTCCAGAGACGCGTGCAGAACGTGAAAGCGGAGACTATGCAGCTTACAAGAGAAACGACGCACGGATACAGCTGTGTAAATATACCGTATGTTGCTGCGTGCAAGCCACCGCTCCGAACGACCGGTATTACTCGCCATGCTTGCGCAGTGACCCTATATAGTCGAGAACGAAGACGGGGTTCGATTACCACTCTCCCCCCCCCCCCCTCCTCCCCTTCCACGCGGACTATGAGGAGAAAATCTTGTGTATTGTGCGTGCGGTGCATGTTAAAGGGCTCGTGTATAGCTGCTGCCAGACGTCAATCAATCGATCAATCAACATGTATCTACCTGCCTGCCTGCCTGTCTTGTCTTGCGTGTCATTAAGCTCACAGATATGGTTAGGCCGCCGTATTCTAAGTACAAGCACTCGTACAAAACTTCACCTTCTCTTTCTTTTCATTTTTATAAGCAAGAATGCCTCAAAAAAGCAATGCAGTTGTACAGATGCGCCTGCCTTGTAGTTTTCTAGCTGTCGCGCAATTTCATTCCGCATTGTATAGCGACCGCTCCGAATCGCCCATCCACTGCTGCCCAAGCGGATTCCATATAGCATCGCTTCCGTAACGCGTCTGTAACTACAGCAGTCGTGAAGCAGGTGGTGGGCAGTATACGCGCTAAAATACGGCACGTGCGCGGCCGAATCGGCTCTCGCACTTCGCCGCCGCCGCCGCAACGCCGGCCTATATGTATGCCGTGCTCGGACATTGTCGTGGGGCAACTTTCGCCGGTCACTCCCTCAGGGCCGACGCCGTCGCCCGTGGAGCAGCCGCCCCAAGCGAGCCAGATGCGCTGTCTTTCGAAAGCACTTCCGGGTAACAGCGCCCGGGCGCGCATCTTAAAAGCACGCTGCGGGCGAGCACGCGTTTAGGCAGTACGAAAAAAAAAGAGAACAAAAAGAAGAAAAGAAAGAAAGAAAGGCAGCGGGTGTAGTAGCGATGGCAAGTTGAACATGGGTGGCACGTATGCAGTACATGTACTCGCATGCACGCAGCATACAGGCATGATTTTTCACGTATTATTCTTACTTTTTTTTCTCCCTCTTTTGAACTCGGCCCTGCTCTTTCGCAAAACGCGAACGAAATGAGAAAAGAACTTGTGGAGGAAGCAGGAAACACAGCGAAAGTGACGGTTACGTTTTCTTTCTCTTTCTTTTTTTACGTATGACGTAACCCTGGGTGATTTTCTTTTTTTTTTTCGCAATACCACGTACAGGCCGGTTGTCGCCACGCCGTATTACTCGAGGGACTCTTACTATGCGGCTATGGGCGTTATGGAGGTAGGAGTCTCGCGTTGAATGTGCGAGTGAATTGGACAGGTGCTGGTTATACAGATGCCTCTCTTTTTAAATTATTTTCCGGATATGCCCGCGTACCACTGACTTTCTGTTCAGTGTAGCAAAAGTGGAACGCTTTATGAGCATACCGTATTCTTAAGTAATGCTCTGTACTTTACAAACTTTAAGTTATACGTAGTTCGTGCTTTGCTATTTTAAAAGCGAAGCTTAATTTGCCTCTTTTCTGGGACTCAACATTCATTATCGCTTCCTCGCTGGATATATGAGTATAGTGGCGGTTTTATTCGGGAGCTTACTTGATATATATATATATATATATATATATATATATATATATATATATATATAGTGTGTGTGTGTAACGATGTCTATATAACTTGGGCCACTTGGTTTTTTTCTCAGCATCCATTGCGCCGAATGATATGAATTTTGTTCCAATTAAAAGGAGACAAAAAAAGAAGAAAAAAATAAAATCTAGTAACTCATGGAAGCAACTTTTTTTTACCTTTGGTCATAATTCTTTTTAGAAACATTTTTTGAAAATTGCTAGACTTCAGGAACTTATCTGCCCGTTTACAGATCAGCTAAGAAAAGCGATATCAGATTTCTGTGAATTGCACCTCATTTAAAGCGAACTGAATTGATATACTACACACCGCTTTCTAATATACTTATAATTTGGGAGTAGAAATCCTGCAAGAACGTCGTAAACCTTGCGGCGGTTTCACGTAAGCTGTCAGTTCATTTATCGAAATGGCCTGCTTTAGATGCCGTAACAAATGCAGTTTACATAACTGTTATGTCTGTTTTTGGTACAGAGTCTATAACTCTAAACTTCGTGCTTTTATTTTTTTAACTCGCTGATTATGAGCAAGCTTCGTAAAAAAAAAAAAAAAAAAAAAAAATCTAGGCTCCTAATTAACGTTCTGCTTCTTGCAGTCACTAGCATTTAACTTTGTCTGTGAAATCCAACGTATCTCACTCAAGTCGGTGCAGCGGTGGTCGTAAAAAAATGGTTTCCGTGTTTTACATTACGGCGTCCACCACGACGTTCTCTATGGCGTTCACAGCGGCGTTTACTACGGCGCCCACGACGGTGTTCACTACGGTGATCACTATGGCCTTCATTATGGCATTCATTACGCCATTCACAATAGTTTTCATTGGAGTGTTCGCTATGTCGTTCATTGCGGCGTTCATTACGGTGTCCACTACAGAGTTCACTACAGCGTTACTACGTCAGAGAGAGGATAAAGGGAACTTGAACTGTGTTACTAAATTATTCGTCTACGCACGCACGCACACACATGCACATACACACGCACATAAACAAATAAAGAAGGCTACTTTTATGCCATGGGCGGATGCTTCGTAAACCAGAAAAGACCCGAGAACTAGCTCGTCTTGACGTAATGGAATGGTTAGCTCGGGAATGCAAAATTTTTTTAATCGTTATACGTGGACTGCATTGCATTCTAAAGCAGCCAAATAATGAACTTAATAAAATACCTTTTTACTGCTCCAAAGTGACCCAAATACGATTATGTAGCGTATAAACCGGAATGCAGGTGGAACTTGTTTTTCCCGAAAGAAAGAACAGCTAAAGTCACCCTTAATCTTGTATAGCCGTCTTTAGCTCACTGTGAGTCGTCTTCGGGCCTAGTCACGGTCAGGGGTCGACCTGTATTCCAGGTTTCGGTTTATACGCTACTTCTGAAATGTGTGACGTCACACGTACATGTGACATACTAGCGCGCGGCTTTTGCCGTGAAATTTCCGAAATTTAAGTTAGGTCTTCATTTTCCTTTCTAGTAATAAACCTTCTGCCGCGAAATTAACGAATGTAGATATTTGAAAGAATAGCTCATCAGTCTACATTAATTCGGTGTTTCTGCTTAGTGTGCCTATAAACCACGCAATTTGTCTCTGTAATGCTCAACGTGCCATATTTGGTATACGCTGATTTTGGTATCTCATCTTTCCCGCATCCCCGATCATCATTTGGCGTTCTTGCCATTGCAGGGACCTCGTGCAACGTTTTATGACATTATCTTGAGCCATACATATTGTCTTCCGTCCGGATACACTCGCGAAGTGTCGTCTTCATAGACTTGATCCATCCCTAAAGCTACATGTGCCGTAATTCTCCTTGTGGTGTCTCCAACAGCCTCAGGTGTGTATAAGTATTCCGGGTGTAAGGCCATTCAGCCAAGAATAGCTCTGAAACAGATGACGCTGCTATTATTCAATGAGGAGGAGGAAAGAGAAAAGTGGAAGGCAGGGAGGTTAACCAGAATAACGTCCGGTTGGCTACCCTACACCGGGTGAATGGGAAAGGGGAAAACAATATTATTCAATGAGACATACGGGAAACGAATACACATCTGTAGCGATGGTTCGGTCTCACCTACCAGCTCTTCAGGTGCCGTTGTCATTCCGGCTACGAAAGCCGCAATCAAGTTCGAACCGTCCCACATGACAACATCAACAGCGACAGAGCTTGCTGCCCTGCGTGCTGCTGTCAGATATCTCCTGCAAGAGACACCTCAGAAATGGGTCATCTTTTGCGACTCTGAGGCAGCACTGCAGAGTCTGCATTTCGCCGTGTGTCATAGGACTCATGAGCAGCTGACATATGAAATAAGGGAAGACCACCATCAAGCGATCGCTGAACGGCGTGAAATTATATTCCAGTAGTTAACCTGGACATACCTTAATTGCTGGTAATGCTGGTCTGCCCACCTGGAAGCAGGACCATTTCCAAACACCTTATCTAAAACCAACGCTGCAAGAAAGCTTCATGTATCGTGGCTAAAGCTATTACACAAACACTGGTCCTCTCCTAACATGCAGAAGTGTCATCTTCATAGCCTTGATCCATCTGTGCAGTTACAAGGGCCATCAAAAGTTTCCTGCTCGAAGGCGACAGTGTTGTACCGCCCGTGGCTCGGGCTGGCATTTACGAAGGCCTACTCATTTTGCATTCGAATGCGGGATACGCCCACGTGCGATTCTCGTGGAACTATAAAAATGATTGAACACATCCTATGTCTATGTCCCCAGTACGACGTCGACGTCGGACAGCACTGAACCGGCTGGATTCTAGGCCATTTTCATAAAGGAAGATCCTTGCGCAGAGAGCCACGAAAGCGTTGTTGCAGTACCTCAAATCGAGAGGTCTTGGCGAGCGTGCGAACCTTCAAATGTGCGCGAAGTTGTGCTCCCTCTCTCCTCTCTCTCTCTTTTCATCCCAAGACCCTGCTCCAGTGCAGGGTAGCAAACCGGACGTGCGTCTGGTTAACCTCCCTGTCTTTCCTCTCTTCTAGTTCTCTCCCTCTGGCATCTCAATATTCTCATTTCAGCACGGCAAACTGAACGCATTGCTTATGGTAGCGCTCTCGCTGCGCTGGAGCGAATTCTTTACCCTTCCCTGTTTTTGTATTGTTCAGCAAACCAGTCATTGATTAATTAGTACGCTAAATAAGTTATAACTCAAATAACATCGCTCCCTTTCTTTTTTCGTTTTCATTGCACAAGTGCACTTTCCATGGCCATCAATAAAATCGAACAATTCGTACTAAATTCCTTGACGTGAAGCTGCGTTTGGTGCTTACACAGGCTCAATCTGTTTTGTTTAATTTCTTTTCATTTGCTACCATATCTCTTTTTCTTTCCCTTTAGGAAAAGCCTAGCAACTGCGACCGTGCCAATGACAAACGCCATTGCGCCACTGCTAATGATCGCCGCAGACGCATACACGACGGCTGCGTGATGCGACGTGCGTTGTATATATCTCCTATTGCGGGAAACACGCACCGGCAGCGAGCACTGCTACGCGGAATGCGAGCGCGCCTGCGTGTCTGTGCGTGCGTGCGTGCCAACCGCGGACGGTCAGCTGCAGTGTAGCGAGGCTCGTCACGTGCACGCGTTCGACGGCGAAGCGAAACGCGCGCGCGGCATTCCCGATTCGAACGCTGCAGGAAAAAGGAAGCGACGCGCGCCAGCGGCGCAACACGCACACATGCATTCGCACGCACACACGAATGCCCAGGGGGCACTACTTTGCTGTCCTGACGCAACACTGAGTGCTGCGTTCCGCGATGGGATCTCGAGCGAGCGGCGTGCGATACGCCAGGCGTTGTTTTGCAATTCGGCCGGCCAGCAGCTGGCTCTACGAGGAAGTGAAAGTCGGAGTCGTGCGCGGAGGTTTATTGAAGCATCGGGGGGAATTACTGCGGATCGTTGAATCGAGAACGCGGTGACACTGGAGCATCGCGTGACTGTCGTTGCAGTAAAGCTCCCTTTTTTGAGGGTCACGATCGCGGTGGAATGTGGCTAGCTTAAGAGGGCAATGCGTTCCGAACGAGTCACTATAGTGGCACACGGAAGGTAACATCTATACGGAAACTTAAACTGACTGACTCACTGACTGACCCACTGGCTGATTGCCTGTTCAACCAGCTAGCTACGCTGACTGGCTGACTAACTAACTTAAACTACCAAGGCAGAGTGATCTACACTAACTAAACAGACTCACTATCCTACTAACTAAAACTGAATGAACGAATGAAGGTGGGATGCATATCTAGCATATATTCCAACGGTCACGGATGACGGTCGGCTTCGAGAAATGCGGCGCTGCCCGCGTCTGTATGAGCCTGCGGCGCATGAGGTCGGGGAGCAAGAATCTTCGTCTCTGAAAAGTCTATCGCGTCGAGCTAGTTTAGCAAAGCCCGATGAAGGTCGCGCAGTACATCGTAAAGACGAAAATGTACAATCATGTCTTTCTAGCTCTCGTAAAACCTTACTACGCTTATAACTCACGCTGATCAATTTTACGACGCGCATGTATGGCGACATCGTAATGATTCTCAGCCTTAAAAGTGGGCCTTCGAACACAGCTTGCCATTTCAAAAACAAACAAGCGCCGAGTGGGTAGATGACAGAACAGCGTACTACAGGATAGCGAAACGAGAGTAGGAGGGTTGCAGCGTGTCGTGAGCTTTGTTTTCTCTTTCTTGCTGTCCTGTCCTGTACTCAGTACTTAGAATTAAGCCAGCCTACAGCTTTAGATTAATGAGCGAGTATGCGAACGGATTTCTTTGTTGACACGAATAAATAAAGAAATGTCCTCATCAACAGATGGTGTCATGTATTCCTTTTCGCATGAGTCACACGGAAATGTATCACACAACACCACAATGGCGAAGAAGACATAATAAAATGAGGCATTGTCAAATGACACTGAACGAGCACACTACATTCCACTACGAACACCACAGGCACAGCTCCGACGCGTAACTATCATAAGAGATAAAAGTGCATGATAAAATGACACAATATGAAGTGACACTGCGTGTACACACTCCACGGCACTCCACTACAAACACTAAATGGTACAGTTTCGTTACACAAACTGTCATAACATGCAGAGAAAAATAAAATTCCGCGTTTTAAATGTCACAACTACAAGTGCAATTCAGGTACACAAAATGTCACATGATAGGAATGAACGCTGTAAAACCGTCCATGGGTCGTTCGGACACTTGAAAGTAGGGGAGATGCAAACTAAGAATTGGGAAAACTCTGTACCAAAGTGTTCTGGCACATCATTGTCGAATGCGGCAATTGTTCTCGGGCCGCGGCCATCAAAAGCTTTAGCGGAGCCTGCTCCTGTGCAGTAAATGGAGCGCGTACATTTCCGGAAGCGTAGAGCGGAGAGAGAAATTATTTCTGCGCAAGCAGACAAACGATAAATAAATAAAAAGAGGAAACGGGACGTTGACAAATCTTCAACGGAAAGGCAGCAACAGCGCTCAAGGCCACATCCGACACCACTGAACGGTTATGTTTAGCAGCAGCTTTATATATATATATATATATATATATATATATATATATATATATATATATATATATATATATATATATATATATATATATATATATATATAGAGAGAGAGAGAGAGAGAGAGAGAGAGAGAGAGGCCGGAGAAAGGGGAAAGGCAGGGAAGTTAACCAGAGGGGAACATCCAGATTGCTAGGCTAAGCTGGACAGAGAGGGGAGGGGGAGGTAAAGTGAGAGGACGGTAGAGAGAGAGAAAGAAAGGGAACACAGATACACAGTCACGCTTGGTCACTGTCACCGCATATTATCACCGAAGTGCGGGCTGTACATATGCACCAGAGAAGTGGTGCTGCTCGCAGTGGATCTTTACCAACTTGCCCAATAGTTTCAGGTCCCAATGAGATTTTTGCACAGTGCGTCCATTTGGCATAATGTTTACTGGTTTTGTTGGTTTTGGGTACGAACCCCGCGCCCTGGCTTCCTATATGTATAGGTATTCACGAATAACGTTCGCTAAGAACAGGGACAGCGAATGAGCTAGAGGCCTTGGTCATCAGACGGTGCGTCGCGCGCACATGTGCTAGCACTACTTCATTTCGCGTAGCGCTTGACTGTAAATTGTTTTCTTTTTTCTCGCTATTGGAAAAGGGGATTATTGGCAGGGGATTATCGAAATTTCTCGATTGGTTCTCGGACAATGAAACCGCCCGGGTTGCTAGTTTGTTCCCTGCGCGTCTCGATAATTTAGATGGTAGCCGGATATAGTTTCCAGTAAGGTAACCGGATATTGCACAACATTGAGCTGCAGAGAGAGAGAGAGAGAGAGAAAGCTGGAGGTCATTGCAGCTCAGCTTTGGCGAGATTGTAGTCTCGGTAAAGCTGAGCTGCAGTGACCTCCAACAAATTATGCCGCTTCTTGCCAAGGTCGTTTGCAAGAACGCAGTCTTTTTTCTTTTTTCAAAACTGATGATCTGATTTCGGTTTGGCTGCAATGCGAACATACGTTGCGACAGCATTCGACAAGGCCTGGGTTGTAATTATACTCTGCTTAAATCGAATTTCGATGGAGAAGGATGGAATATGGCCGTGCACTGCGTCGAATAGAGTCAATAGAGAGCGTTAGGTTAGGGGACGCAGTGGCTTTCGCACGTGAGCGGGAAACCCGAGCCGTTTGCCTCTCCTAACCTAAGCACTCCAATAAGCAAGCGGTTACCATTTGAGACGCGGAGAGGTACGTCTGCGGCGCAGCACAAGTATAGTTAGACATGGAAAAGCTCGAGTACAAGATGTCGAATCTCGACGATGGTTGAACCAGGGCCGTCCAAATGGTGCACCAACAATGGAAGCACGAAAAGATATCGGCAGTGAGACTTATGTTGCAAGTTCTCTTTTGATCATTTGCACTGTAAAATAATTGAACACCCTTAAAAGGGAATAACGGTATAAAAGAAACAGTCCGTAGTTACAGATGCGGCCCTTACACGAGCCTGTACGGTATACGGTCACCGTTATCGGCTACAACGATTGGATCCGCACGGCTCGAGACTCGGCGATACGTCGCATTTGTCGATACGTCGCGTCGCAGTTGTCAACCTTTCAGCTCTCCTCTCCCAACAAATGAGGACTCTCTTTCTTAAACAATCGCTAGAAGACATCACACATCAGCTCTCGATTAATGAATGAGCGCAGTAACTGCGTCTCATGCTTATGATTTTTGTCAGAGTCGTTCGTTTAGAAGATGTATGCAGAGTGCAATTTATACTTTCATTTTTACAAATGGTTTATAGTCCTAAGAAACTTGGAACTTGTGTCTAGGAAAGAGTCGGAAAGATGATCGGTGCCACTTCGGGGCTAGCATCATAAGGCGTAGAGGTGAAGCTAGTTCGAACAGTTGCTTCGATCGACGTGGAACGGTTGAACAGAATACATCCCCAAGGAAACCCCCTTTTTTTTTGTGGATCGCAACAAGAAGAAATTCTGCATTTGGTCACGCCGTTCACAGAATTCAACATAATGATTTCCGCGCAAACATGACAAATAATGGCACCACACTCTCCTTCATGGGCGGTGGCGTTTCTGCGCACACAACAGTTTATCTCTGGTACAGATTTTACAAACAGCGCTAGGTTATATCAGCGCTGGCGGAATACTCGAAGCG
The DNA here is from genome assembly GCF_023375885.2 of Dermacentor andersoni. NCBI lineage: Eukaryota > Metazoa > Arthropoda > Arachnida > Ixodida > Ixodidae > Dermacentor > Dermacentor andersoni. The sequence continues at coordinate 19,184,820 of NC_092822.1, read as the reverse complement.
AGAACATACTTTACTGGTGGGTCATCAGTTTCTGAAAACACATGTTGCTTTTTGGTGTCTCCTCCCACACGAGAAGATATATTACCTTATCTCTTTGAAAGCATAACATTATCGACATTAGCCGAACTTTATGCGATCAGAAAAGCGATCAGATGCCTATTACCGCTTTTACACGACATTAGACCGTTTTTGAGGGCTCGAAGGCAGCTTTGCAATGCCAGCACAAGAGAAAAAACAACTCAAACTAGCTGCTGGCCATTAACAGCATTACATACACCACTTTGCATATAAAGCTCGCCACCTCAAGGTCTTTCAGTATGTTCCATACCACTGCGGCATATCAGGCAATGAATAAGCGGATGAGGCGGCTCGTAAGTGCCTCAGGAACAGAAGTTCGCAGAACGTATTTTTCACAAAAACTTACGCACGGCAAAGCAGTATGTTCTGAAGGAGCAAAAGAAATTCTGGTCTTCCTCCCTCGGGCGCTATGAGTTGTCCCTGAACTTCACTTAAATCTTCCACCACGGCTACCTCAGGATTAGAGACACTCTACCATCGGCTAAGGCTTAAAGGGCAACTCCGGCGTTCTGTTAACCGTATTAGGATATTGTCATTTTCAAATGGCATTAACAGTCCTGTCACCGGTAGGGTGATTCAATTTGCTTAGAAGTTCATCAATAATTTTAAATAACCAATAAACGAGATACCGAAACCGAAATGGGTAGCTGCTTTGCGTGACGTCACAATGAGTCACTGACGTCAGATCCTGCACTACCATAATGTAAATACGCAGAACCGTCGTTCTAAACACACTGTACACTTGGCGCTGACGCCGAAGAAGCGAAGCTGATGATGTCTCCTGGCGACGCAGGGAGCTCTTACAGAGTTTCCGAACCAGACAGTGGCGATTTAACCGAGGATGTCAGCGGCAGTGTAGTCTCCGACCTCACAAACACAGAGTGGCCAGTCGAAAGTCATAAACCGGGAGCGCAACCAATCTTTAAAATTCATTTTCGGGAAAACTAGATGATCTTCACCCATATAGTTCGGCACAGATAATAAGAGTGCGAAAGAGAACATATATTCGAAATTTTATTAAGATCAGTGGACATCGAAAAATCGCCGGAGTTGCCCTTTAACGTGGCGTATGCAAAACTCCAACTTTTGTGAAGCTACAAAGCCCCTGTTGCGACAACTGTGCAACCGATCATGCATATTGTGTTAGGCTGTAGAGCGACGACTGTTAGTCTGGGTAGTGATGAAAGGGACATCTACCGGATAAATATGGCGACGATCTGCAAAGGCGCTTTGACCACTAAGGCGCTCATTAGGTCCTCGGCACTCGCTATCAGCGCAACGTCACTATTGCTTGTTTGACTAGCTTCACTAAATTGGCTTCCTCTCAAAACTCTAGCTTTTATTCAGACTATGTACATCGTTTAAGAAGGCAACAGTGAAATCAGAACAACTCATCTATTCCGACAAGTAGCACGCAAAGCCGATAAGAATACGTCAAGCGGCGTTGTCGATGTTTGTAGTTTCTTTTGCTCTCCTCCATATCTAAGGCCTTTCTCTCCCCATTCCGCCTACCTTGCAGAATAGCACGCAGGCGAATTAATTGCTTTTAAAATAAAGAACTCGCTCTGTATGCGTGTGTGCTTATAAATTTTAGCTTCGCACAGATTGTAAATAAAACGCCCACAGAACTTAGCTCGCTAACTACGGGATAACGTACTTGGATTGCGATGAATGTGCCTCCCCTGCAAATTTGCACATTCTCATTTATGAAGGTGACGTTTCTATACCTCGTGTCTTTTGCAAACTTTCGATTTCGTGCATACTGTGACGCGCTCGCGTGCGTCCAACACGTCGAATTTTCCCGTTCAGTGCTTCGAAACTGGGTGAAGTCCACCTATAATGATATACGGGAATGCGTGACCGATTGTGGGATCGAACCTCTGTCTTCCGGTACAGCAGCCCAATGCCCTAACCATCAGGCTGCGATGGCCCGCATGCATCTCTCGTGCAAAAGTCACTCTTTGAAGCGTCTGACGCGTGTGTCACGTGCCAGTTCCTCGCATTGTTCCCTCGTGACAACTACAGTTGCTTTGGGACGCTGCGTGAGACTACACTGCCTTCTGAATAGGCCGGCATTTTATTTTAGATATACAGAATGCGCCCAAAATGGGTGAAGTGCGCTTATAATGCTCTCACATTAAATGTTCGCATCAGCTGGTCAACGTTTGCGCGACGACTGTCAGTCTGCCCTCCGTGGAGCGAAACTAGAATTGCCTGCATACTTTCCGAGTGTGAAAACCCAACCGATCTATTATAAGCTTGTAAGCGGCCAGGACCGGTGGCCGTTGACAAGTACACCGCGCTTCCGAGCTCGGTCGGGGCACGCAAGCTCCAATTCGCCGGGCGCAGGAAAACCCCCACCCACGCGCCGCGTATGAGAAGCGCTCACGTTTTTTTTGTCATCCCTCCAAAACCGCGCCAATCTGACCGACCACGTGCCGCACAGAAACGCGGGAGGCGCCCTTCGAGCGGTTGGTTCTCTTTCGCAAAAGGAAACCACGAGGCGCGCGCGCTCCTTCCTCGCCCCCGAGCAGCTGCCGCGCAATTTTCCGTTGCTGAGCGCGCCAAGAAGCCGAGCAGCCGCCGAGCGAAAAGCGCGCGCTCCCGCCACATGCAGCGACCAAGTGGCGCGCCGGTGGGCCAACCAACGGCTGCGACGACGTTGCGCCGTTGGCGGCGGCGACGACGGCTAGCGCGGGGCTGACGACACGGCGCGGGAACGTCACCGTCGTGACGTCACACGAGGAGGATGGCGTCACCGCGTCACGGCCTTCATCGAGGCTGCCAGGACTTCGCGACCGCCGTCTCCGAGAACCAACGTGACAGCATCGAACTGCAGTTGCCGTACTGCGCAATCCGGGGATATTGGTTATAAGCGCTCGTTTATTTGGCTAGTGTGTTTTGAGTTACGGTGAACGTCTAACACAGGGATGAGCCTATTTATGTGTGTTGTGTTGTATATTTAGTACCGCGTGTGGTTTAGTTCTTTTCTAACGTTAACATTGTCACTTCGCCCTGTTAGATATTGTACGAGAGAAGCAAGACGGGTAGCCGGGCGAGTTGATGGCTTATTCATGGTCAAGGACGCAGCTTCTCTGTTTTCTGCGTATTTTTGTGATGTACCCTTCATCACAAATTAAGCGAGCTTCGCAGTGTCCAAGACAGGGACGCAGAAAGCGCCGTGTGTCTGCAACGCTTTCTGCGCCTCTGAGCTGGGCATCGTGAAGCTTTAGAAAAAAAATTGGAGGACGCTTAAGCTTCGCGTTTAAGAGTGGAACGCGATGGCATTAAAAGATTCCTGACGGCTTCTCACGCGACGACAGCAGCTTATGTAACTGTAACGTTTACAGTGAAACGCTGGCGGCGAACGTACGCACGAAGACGAGCGGGCGAGCTTTCTGGTAAAACGCGGCCTCTTGCGTGGGCCGCGGATGCGTGGAGGCGAGCGCCATCTGGATGGTGTTGTTGCAAATAACCGCGCGCAGCGTGCCGTTCTATGAATGCTAGAAAGCTGGAAAAGGGTCGGACGGACGGAAAGAAAACTTTATTGAGAAAAACACCTGCGGGGTTGCCAGCCTGGCTTATATGCTTTGTTTGAGTTTTTGCGTAACAGAATTATGTTTTCTGGTATATTCAAATTACAGTCCGACGCTATAATGCCTGCAGGTTGTGTTTATGTTGCACTTTACGATTTTTCTGGCGCATTCTTACTTTGTGGAATTCAATTCCTTCAGTAAGGCCCCTGCGCCATGCGGAGGGCCTGCGTGGTTGTGGTTCGGAATGATTTTTCGCTAATCGACGTTCGACGCAAGACGCCGACACCGCATTTTATGCGACACAGGGCCCTTAACGCTATCGTGTTAATATGTCTGCGTGCCCCTTGCCGCCGAAGACAAGGATAATGTTGTAATGTCGGAGATTATCGCATTCAGGGATAGCGGGGTTGAGTGCCTGTCAAACCGTTAAGCCAGCAGAAAGCGGATGCGATGAATGGAAACGACACACACATAGTCAGCGACAGTTTCACGCAACAGAATCGTCGAGTTACGTCGAGTCGAGTCACGCAACACAATCGTCACGCTTCAACGTCACGCCTCGCAATGGTGTGATGTCCCTTCCGTGTGGGTGCAATCAGCCTTATGATAAGTTATCGAAGGACACTGGTGCATTTTAACAAATGGTCAAGTGTATCATGCCAGGGACGGGCCCCAAACATTACTCATTCCTCGCGCCTTAGTTATATGGATGCTGTAGAATGTAGAAAAAGTCTATCTGTTCAGACAATAATCTGACAGTTCTGAAATTACGATATTGAAATTACATTCCTTCAAGAACACATCAAAATAAGTACGCCGTAATATGCGACAACAGGCCGAATTCAGAATGGTTCTCATTCTTATCAGTGCTGTTTTGATTACCTTCGCTAATAGTTTGTCCGATTTCATGATTGGCTGGTGTTGGCTATTATGCTCTAACGTAAAAACGTTGTAACGTAAGCTCTAACATAAGAACAATTCTGCGAATGCGGGCTCGGGTCTCAAAACAAGAACTGCATTTGGGACATCGTATACGCTCGCGAATCATAATAAATAATAAATGAAGCTAATGTGACTAATATTCTGTATATTACCGACAAATTGAACTAAACGAGAGATATGCAATTCGATTAGGGATGGAGAGGGGGGGGGGGGGGTTAGGGCTCGATGGGAGCGATTACCACGAGGGATAAGGTTAGCCGGAGCTGAAAGTTGCGTAACCGTGAAGGATTTATATTCACAGAACGGCCTGACATCTGCACTCCTCTCTCCTCACAATCTCCCACTCGCACACAAAACTAAAGGATTGTGAAACTCATACCCCCCCCCCCCCGCCCTCACCACCCTCTTCACAGCCATCCAGCTTGCTTTTCACGGACGGGCGACGACGGCAAGTTGACGGCAGCGGCGAGTCTTTTCAATTTGCTTTCGTTTGCCAGGCGTGTACCTTGTTCTTTTTCCTTCAACGCCGCACGGTATATCGTCTCGACTGTGGGAAAAACGATTACGTATTTCCTTTATCCCATTTCTTTCTTTCGTTTTCAGGTTAATACGAGCTCGGAGTTTCTTTCTTTCTTATTTTAGCCCGTTGATAGCCTCGTTGAACGCACGTGGACCGCCGGGTGCGTTGTCAATTCGTTGAGCCGCCAGCGGCGACCAGAGGGGGCGGGGCGGGGCGTTCATTACACGAAGGGCACGCTGAATCGCCCGACCGTTCACCGTCCGTTACATCATTATTCGTAATTATATACGCGCATCTCCGCCGATTGTTGTTTTCTTTGTTTATTCTTGTTGTTTCGTTTGAACGTTGTTGCGCGTTTTCATCGTAGTTGGCACACCCTTCTTGGTAAAAAAAATAAAAATAAAATACGTGTAGCCTTGCGCAACCTATAGGCGGCGTTACACCAACCAAATGCCAAGTTCACGCCGGCAAATCACTTGCTTATCTATCTCGACGGCCGAGCCGTGAGTTGATTGCGAAGCAACTGCGCTGACTCGCTATGTTACGCGCCGATTCCGCTTCTTAACTTGGGAGAACAATAGAATAAAAATATTCTCAGTTCTGTCCAAAGGCGAAGCAACGATTGCGATAGCAAATTAACAGATAGCTGTACCAAGCAAGAATAGTAGATTTATCGGCCCTATAAATTTGTAAACCTGCGCGTTTGCGTGTCGGGGACATTGTCTTTCGCTGGCTGAGGCTACGCCTAACATTTATGGACCTCCTGTTTACGTTCCGTACCACCGCTCTTTTCCTTTTAACGTTTTATCGCTGCTGCAGCAGTTAAAAGCTCTGAACTGGGTCTGCTGTGTCCGATTTTTGAGTTATGACATTGTCATCACTTTGTTTTTGTTATGTACTGCGGTAACATTGGACCAAGAACGTGATTGTGTACATAACACACGCACACACGCACACACGCACACGCACACACGCACACGCGCACACGCACGCGCACACGCGCACACACGCACACACGCACACACGCACGCGCGCACGCGCACACGCGCGCACGCGCACACGCGCGCACGCGCGCACGCGCGCACGCGCGCACGCGCGCACGCACGCACGCGCGCACACACGCACGCGCACGCACGCGCACGCACGCGCACGCACGCGCACGCGCACGCGCACGCGCACGCACACGCACACACACACACACACACACACACAGCGCTGTCTTTGTGTGTCTGCTCCTTTCTACGTCCTTGTTCAGTCATTCAGTCATGCTTACACTTTCTATCATGGCTTCAAGCCAACTAGCCAGCCAACGTGTTTGAACTAAATTAACCTGCATGGTGTCGCGCGCGCACAGCTAAACATGAACACATCTCGCTCGATGAGCACGGAAACTCACTGTTAAAAGTGTGTAGTGAGGAATCGCGGCAGCAGCAAGCGAATTGACCTTCACGCATCTCTCGCTTCAACGCGAACGAAACGTCGAAAGCACAGCGCGTACGAAGCTGCCGGCACTACGCGCACTCTGCAAACATCGCACATCGCTTTGAAGATGAGGCCCACACAGGCGCCCACTTCGGTCACGTCGCAGATCGCTTTCAAGACGCACGAGCGCCGGCAACGCGTCTCTACGGCGTCCGCCAAAGGCGTCTGCCCGCGTGGCCAACGCCGTAGTAGACGCCGCGGTTGTCTCCACTCTGTACGGAGTGGCGGGTGAGGAGGCCATCGAGGCACCCTAGCAGCCGTCGGCGAACGCCCCTCCTCCCTCGCCTGACTCCCCTGCCTCGCGCGCGACAGGAGAGGCACGCATCCGGGCCGCGTTCCTCGCTCGCGCACGCGAGATTGAACCGCATTCGCTGGCTCGCCCTCACATGCTTTCACTCATACGGAACCTCACGGCGACGCCGACGGCAGAAATGCGCTTGGAGTGTCCAGATAATTGCTATCGCAATAAAAAAGACTCGATAAGCTTGTGGATTACGTACGTACACATCTTGATTCCTATAAAATTCTATAGCTTTTCTATTACGGCTTATATGTTCTGCAGACTTTAAGGAGCACGTCGAGCCTGTCGCTAAGCTAACTTGGAAAGAGTTGCAGGGCAGGCAGACGGGGACAAACCGATAACATTGACGACACGGTGCGCCATGCTTTCTCCCATTGCCGTTAGTAAATATTTAGCTCTTTCTATACAGACGACTGTTGACAGAAATACAGAAAAATGAGCGTAAGTGCAGACCATATGTTAGTCTGCAGCTCCTTACAATTATAAGTGATATGCGCTTATATTGCCTCCAGGTTGCCATGAATAGTACATGTTCTTTACAATAAGAGGAGAGACAGTCTGTAGATGGAACCACATGGAGCCAACGGGAATGAAGCCTAGGAAAGCATAGGAGAAATTAATTGTCAGTTTAATTGAAATACATACATGATATACTAGCGGGAAATGAAAGTGCGCTAAAAAGCTAGCTCGCCACGGGTGGGAACCGAACCTACGTACGGTTTCCACATAGACACTTCACTGACCTTTATGGATTGGCAGTCTCTAGGCTGCCTGACTTACGTCGGCTATGATTGGCTATTCTGTACACTTCCCGAGTCACCATCTAGCTGTAACTTTTTTTTCACCTTATGGTGAAGGTTCAGCTTCAGGTAAAGTGGCGATCTAACGACGACGGCACAATAACGGCGACGACTCGATGACGGCTAGAGACGTAACAAGGAACAAACGAACGGACAGACACAGCAGCAAATCCTGCTTGGAGCTTTCAGTCGCTGGCGCAGTAAAAAGTAATAAGCGCCCGAGTTCAGTTGAAGCGTCAGCAGTGATAAGAAGAAAAAGTATATAGTTCGACATGCGAGAATGGTAATACCGCGTTTCCGATACATACGTAGATACAGTTTCTGGCAAGCTGCAAACTAATGTCAGAATCCTTTTGCTATTTTTTAAAGAGAGTGCTGTAAGAGAGCTTCCACTCCGCTGCGGCGTTTTCGGTTCATCGCTTTCCTTGCGTCGCCCGAGACTTGTTGACGAAGGAGCGAGGCGTACGTCGACCATGCACACACGAATAGGGACCCGCCACCTGCCACTTAAAACAAAAAGTAAGAAAATAAAAATAGCATGAAACGACCTCTTCGCCTTCTCTCTTTCTCTCTCGCTTTTGTTTTTCATTCTTTACTGAGGGCGCGCCTCGCTGTTTGTGTGACGACGAGCCAAGTCATGAGACGGAGTTCCCCCCGCTGACACCGGCTGAACGTGCCAAGCACGGCCGTATAAACGTTGCCGTCTGGGTGTTTATTTCTTTATTTTTTTCCCCGTTGCATTAATTAGGCGCAGATGTGGATTTCTGCTTTCACTTCGCGCCTTTTAAGTGCTTCATTTGGCGCGAGATAGACTTCGGACATCACGCACCAGTCTCGGCAGTGTGTGTGTCTATGACAGTTTAATTCGTCTTTTCCGCTCTTCGCGGCGCGGTTTTGTAAACAAAGTTCGTGATTTCGAATGACCTGTTGGTAGCGAAGAATATCGCGCATGCGTGAAGCTCAAAAATCGTGGCGTTGTTATACCCCTGCCGCGTCAAGTGGTTTCAAAGGTTATTGAACTAAATATATATTTTTCGTTTTCTTTTTATTGTGGTAGCAATTGTATGGGCGCTCCAGGCGAATTTTCGCCGTCGCCGTTGCCGGGAGGCTCCGCAGATATTTAGATATTTGTATGCTATGTGCTTATCCATGCCGTTTATGTGGTTTATATTGATACACTATTCTATCACTGAAGTTGCTCGTAGCAGGTCTTACGTTCTTGGCTAAATTATTCTTCAGAACTTTGAGAATGGCAGCCCACAAACAAATGTCATGGAGCACGACATTCACAGCACATTGCTTTTATCTAAATTATTCTCAGGCTATTAAATATTAAAAGTGCAAAGCAATGTCTGTGCTCAAACGTAAAAGAGATGTAGTTTTACTGGCACGGCTGCTTACGGGCAGCGTAGTGGCGCCTGTGGGACGTCATTACGGGCCCTACACAGCGTGTTGAAGCTTTTAAACGTGCCAGAAATTTTGGCACGGCCGCATATGCCACGTCCGCGTTAGTGGGACCAGCGCTCAGATGAAACGACGTCCGAGAAGGTCAAGCGCGGCGCTAAACCTTGCTATCGCAGTCAGTGCATCGCTCTGCAGGCGAAACTGCCAATATTTCTTTTTTGTTGTTGTTGTTGTTATTGTTGGCTCCATGGAAACGCATTTTCATGAATCGTCGATCAATCAGTCACTCTGCCAATATATAACGCTGTGAATTCTGTACTAATAGCTCAAGGTCATGCTGTAGTACTGGAACGAGACGGTTGGCAAGATGCCCCGAGTTTCGTTCATTGATTTATTCACTCGCTAATTATATCAGTGGTTAATTCAATCAATCATTCACATGTCACTCACCGCAATGCAGCACTTTTACGTTATCTTTATATCTTCGTTGTCTCTCTTTTTTTTTACCGTATTTAGAGCTACAAGATCTCAGTCTTACAATGGAAAGTAACTGAACGACGTTTACGCTATGTTTTATTCTGCGAACCCGTCGGGATGATGACCGCTGGCGTGCCTTCGTGAAAGGCGTGCCTTCGTGAAACAAGTATGAATAGTTCGGAGCTGAGTAACCAGGTTTTCTCCTAACGTCGCTGAAATGATCTCAACGTTATGCAAGAACGAGCTCGGTAATATGCGCGGACCGTCAGGGAGGCGTTACTTATAGGTCATCCCTGGGATTACCTCTCATACTCCTCCCGTAAGGCCATCTACAAGTTGCTCCTGAGCAGCGTAATATACGCGTTTCGTGCCTGGTAAGGCTTCAGCAGTGCTGGTAGGTTGCTACGTGAGATGCACACACGCCGGCTTGTTATTAGTGTTGCACATATCGACCATGCACAGTATCAGCTAGTAAGGATGGAGTAAGCCTTTGAATCATCTTCGCGAAGTTGGTGTCACGCCTGAGCACAACCCCCGGAGCTCCGCGGACCTATACACCTCACGATTAAGCGGAACGGAGAGCGAGCAAGCGATTGCGACATCCATGAGGGATGACTCGCGTTGCAGCCTACCGAGACGTCTTACTCGACGATCTGGCAAATGTACGTGAAACAGCAGCAACCGCCGCTGACGGATCGCTCGCTGCTCGTTACTAAGTGAGCAAGATGCGGCGGCTCGAGTTGACGTGTTAAGTGAGCGTAATTTGTATGCGCGGCCGGGGGCTGTTAATGACCGAGAGTGACGCGAAGTTGCTCGTGTACTTGGACGCGTAATGGCCGTCCCGGTTACAACGAGGCGGTCCGATATTCACGAGGATGTTTCGCTCGCGCCACCCGTGTTGCTGGAACGAGTGCTGATGGGTTTCAAGTGGTGGCTTACACGGCGTCGGGATTATTCGATCAATGATAAGAAAGACGGGAGTCTTAGATTGTGGAAGCATGGTAACAAGCGGGGGACACGTTGTTGATTTTATGGAATAGTAGTAGTAACAATTGGTTGTTTATGTTAGGTATCTAGACAAATAAAGGAAAAAGGAGGGGAAGTAAATATTGATAGACAGCTTGGAAAGATGACAATATAGCCCGAATTCGAAGCCGGCAATCCTGAGGATAAGTTAGCTGACGAAACGTGCTTATCTGCAAGAAGAATATAGCAGTATTCACACGTGAGGCCAAAACTGTAAACTGTAGACGCTCGACGAGGTCCTAGCCTCCTGGCAAATGGTATGTACTGCAGTAGTGCGCAATACAGTCAAGAAAAAGAATAAAGATAATTGCTGCAAGTCTTAGCAAAACCAGATACCACACGCTAATTCTACACAAATTCTTGAAGTGCATATAAGCTCCTACAAGATTGTTTTAAAACTGTGGACGACACATTCATTAGTTAGAACGTCGGATAGAAATGTCGACAAATAGTTTTGACTCACGAATTTCAAACAGTTTGACAATAAAAAACGATTGCAAATGTGCAGATACCTAAAATTAATTAAATGCGAGTGTGTACGGGTGTACTATCGCGTTCGTAAAAAGCAAGCGAAGCGTTGTGGACAAGCGAGATTGATAACGGCGGATAATTGCCCTGAAAGAGCGCTGTGCATAGTTCTATAGTTCGTGGCGTACAAATACGGTAGACGTCTGGTCACTCGCTTGACAGTGGATTACTCGTGCACACCACTGGAAAGCAGACTGTTCATACGGGAGGCGTCTGTCTTCCTTTCTTTTTTTTTTTTCTTCTAAAGTGCGACAGGGCAGTTGAACGACTGGTACTGGGTTTGCTTTGTCTGCCGGTCGTCTCTGTTACGGCGACGACGACCATCGGCGTCGTCGTGTCGGCTCACCTTTTCATCCTCCGCTTCACCGTCGCCATAGGGTCGAGAGAATTCCTACAGAACCGATATCACCATGAATGTCGGCGTTAATGCGATTAGCATCGGAGCACTGTAGCGACACGCCGTGTTGTCACCGCCGAAAGGATGAGGCACGTACGCAGCCGGGCTCCTCTATCACTCGTACCTCTGGACAGTCCGCGCGTGGGGCATGTGGAAATTGATACGTGTGGGAATTTTATATATATATATATATATATATATATATATACACACATACATATTCAGACAAGATTGTCTGAATATATATGACGCGGTTTTGAGACCGCCCAGAAACAGACAGATTTTAAAAGGATTTTTTTGTTTTATTTGTCATTGAAGGGTGGCGCGCTTCCAAGAACCCAAGTTGTCATCAGAGAGGTTCGCGGAAGAGCCGCTCGTACACAGCGACCCAAGCTGGCGGGGACGAAGTTCACTGAAGAGCGGCACGCACCCGGCGCCATATATACTCGGTGGTCTAAGTTGATCCGTTGGTTGGTTTAGAACGCGGTTCCTTGAGCACAGCAGCCCGACGCTTTATCCGTGAGACCGTCGACTACAGATTAGACCATGGACCATAGATAATAGCACGATAGAATGACTGACTAACCGTTTATTATTACTTGGTCTGAAGACGCATTTACAATTTGAAAAGAGAAGCAAGGAGCACGCTGTTAACCGCCACCGAAAGGGCCACCACACCTGTCATCTCCTCGGGAAGGAGAGGACAGAAACATAGAAATGGAAGATATGAAAAGAGGTGAAAGAAGGAGAACGGACAAGAACAAACAGACAGATTACGTAGATGGGAAAAGGGACAAACACAAAAGAGACAAAGAGGAGTGCAAGGCAGTAAAAACGTAACACTGCAGATCACTCTATTAAACGTACCTTAAATCTGACTGACTAACTCCCTCACTGACTGGCTCATTCATAAATTCATTAACTCATCCAATAACCTACTCAATCACTCATTCGCATACACATACCCGCACACCAAAATTAAAATTCATCGTTGAATAGCGATAGCTTCTCCGGCCGGCGGAGGCAGGAAGTTGGATGCTCGAAAGTACACAAGTACAAGGGAAGCAGGACGTGGAAAAGGCATTCGGCGGAAGAGAGAGGACAGGGGGCGTGAGAAGCGAAAGGCGAGCCGCGGAAGAAAGGAGGGCAAACCGGGCAGCGGCGAAAGCGTCGGCATCGGCGTGCAAGCGGCGCTGGCGGCTCTCCCTCTCGGAAATGTGGGCTAGGTTTCTCGGTCAGGGTCGCGCGCCGCTTTTCTGTCGCGGAAGCGAAGCGGGGCCGCCGCTCGGCTCGACTGAGAGTCGACGACGACGATTTATGCACGCCGGAACGAAAGCGCGAGGGTGCCCCCTTCTCTTCTCTGGGGGGCGGATAAAGACAAAAGGAAAACGAGTGTTACACGAGCAGGTCGTGTTGTCCTCGTCGTCGTCGTCGGCGTGGAAAGGGGCTGAACATTACGCGTGGAAAGCTTTAGAAGACTACCTATAGTGCTGCCGCCATTGTTACAACCTCTGCTGTCTCGGAGGGCTTCACTGTTGTCTCGGGAGTCTGTAGGCCACCTAGCTGTGGAACAATTATAAAGGTCCGGCGAGACCGAATGACCAGCGAGACCGAATGTAAAACGAGATGGAATGCCCCCCATCTAGACTTACAGAATCTCCAACGACACAATATCTCCAACCGAGACGGAATATCCAGTGAGACTGAATGTCTACTAGTGGACATTCCGCCTCATTGGGCATTCGGACTCGTTGGACGTTCGGTCCGCAAGCGGTGGCAGCCTGGTCCGAGTGACAATGTTTTCGGCAGTGCTGAACAGTGGTCGAACAGGGGATGTTTCTGGAGCCAACGTTTGGCAAAAGGACTCGTCTTCGTCAGGGCAGCAACTAACCTGCGTTGCTGCCCTGACGAAGAGAAGTCCTCGTATGGAAACGTTGGCTCCAGCGACATCCATTCTTCCAACGCTGTTCAGCACTTCAAATTAACATCTTCCTGTGAATTTTTTTACGCAGGAACCGGTCATGTCCCTCTTCTTTCTTTCTCACTGTGGCCTCGGCATGACACTTTAGTTACTGTGTGTATCTTGTGCGCGCGTATACCATGTATGAATGCGTCATTTCACATGTCAGCCCCACATGTCGGCAAACTCACTCATAAGTCGACTCACTCAGATTTATACTGGCCCTTGAGTCAGAGTGAGCCTTGTTGTGCAGAATTTTAGGGAGACTGTCCGAGTGAACTCGGCTGAGTAGAAGTTTGGTGAGTCTGAGTCCGAGTGATCCTTAAGTAAAAAATATATATTTATTTATTTAAGCAAATACTGCCAGTCTGAATGCCAGACTTTAGGCAGGGGTGAGCGATACATTGGAATTAACATAACACAGAAAATACAGAACAGAATGAAATGTAGAGCTAATCTTACCGCAGTAAGAAAATAAGTTGAAATGTAATAATCGTATAAAATGAAAGCCCGAATGATACACAAATCAAAACAAAGTTATATAACACCACAGCAGTATCAACTAACACCACATAAGCACCATAGGAGTAGCAGCTACCACTTATGTAACAATAATAATGGCCTAACCGATACACATTCCATAAAGAACCAATGTCCAATAACAAGTACAACTTCCTAAGTTGGTCTTGTATTTTGGTAAGTGAGTTCCATTTATTTTGCCGGTCTATGGTCCCCATCATCCGGGGTAGCATGCTAGGCGTATTGTTCAGGCAAACGTCTCCACTATACATTAATGTTTGTGCCTATCTTCCTTAATTTTTTTTCGGCAGGCTCCTGGGCAACCTGGAGTGAGAAACGAATGTGTGGCATACCAGACTGCAGTTTACGACATCAGGTCGGCGGCGTGTTGCGATCTGCTGCGAAGAGCGACCGATGTTTTAAAAGCGAGCCCTAGAACTCTCACGAGTGATGTGGGACGTAAATGTGGTGCTCCGCACCTATGGCTCTGCCGACCCTGTCGGATCCCAATGTTCACCGGTATAACCGCCTGTAGATAGTCGCACGAAAGCTCTCATTATCTTCAAGCTTAACACGTCGCTGGCATCCCATCTTTGATGGTAGGAAGCAACGACGGCAGTGAAGGGCTAGACTTTCACTCAGGAAGCTATGTCGGGCCGAAGAAGTAAATGGGAACGAATCTTTAGTGGCTCATGTTGCTGACTGCTTTGCACTTTCACCTTCACTTTATTACCTTAAAGGCCCCACTGTGGGGCCTTTCCTGTTCATGTGCTTTCTAGAGGTGCCATAAAGTTAGTGAATTACTTTAGAAGTCGGGGACATATTGAAATTCAATGTTGCATGACGTGGTCATGTTCTCAGTTGTTGTCAGTTGTCAATCATGTAGTCACACCGCGGCATGCCGGGAAGGCTTACTAGCTGCTGGCGCTGGCACCTTTCCTGTCCCGACGGGCTTCACGGTTCTTCCTGCTTTATGTCGACTGTATTTGGACATGTTGTGGACATGCTGTAATAGGAAATAGACTGTCGCTCACAAGACGTGTTGCACGTTCACGAACTGTTTAAGGGGTCCCCTCGAGCGAACTGCGCTAGCTCCCTTCCCATTATGCACAAACTAATTGAATCACTGACGTGGAACGAACGTCTCGCTTGGTCCGGCGGTCGCTGCAGTGTAGATAGGAAGAGCTTTACTGTACAGGTTGGAAAATTGGAGTGGCCGTGGCTGCACGCGCAGACTATACACAAAACATTCAGCTTTTTTTTCTCTGCCCTCTGTGTGGTGATTATGCGGACTACGAACATGTCCTGTGGGGCTGCGCCTCTGCCGGTCCCCCTTTCACTCAAGAGGAAATGATGAAGCTAATTAAGGCCCAGGATCAGACCTCTCAAATCCTGGCAGTCCAGAGGGCTCGCGAGAGGGCCGTCAGGTTTCACCTGATGGTCCCCGAGTGGGCCTAGCCAGGTGGCGTGGAGCTTGCTTACGTCTATAGTGGACCGAATAAAGTTGTTTCTCTCTCTCTCTCTCTCTCTCTCTGATCACGCAGCCTAGAAACCTTTGACGCGGACTGCATGCATAAATACGTACGCAAAGTAGCACTTACGCGAAAAATTTATGTAAGAAACAAAGACAAAAGGAAGCATATATTGTACACCTGGGACGCGCACGAACGAGCGTGCGGCTCTCGCCAATCGGCGTGGTCGAGAGGTGAGCTCCGCGCAGGATGCCGCAGGCCAGCGCGATATCGACGCGTCCAGCGTGCGCTGGGCGAGGCGGACGAAACGTTATATCGCGTGCTCTCGTAACGCCGCCGCCGGTTTGTTCTTCCTGACGCATTGAGAACGGCCATCCAACGCCATTCCCATGGCAGCTTCTGCTGCTGCTGCTCGCTGTGGGCCGGCGAGAGAGCTTCCGACGCCGCCGTTGCTGCCGGCGATGCCCAGGGCTGCCATAACGTATGCCGAGCGGCCGGAGAAGCAGAAGCAGCATAGAAAAAAATAGAAAGAAAAAACAGCCACCGGCTAACCTTGCGCCCGGCGAAAGTCGGACGGTCGTCGGCGTCATCGCTTCAATCCGGGCGGTGGGGCGTTGCGCACGTGTACCTATAGCTGCACGTGCAGAGGCCGCCGCCGGCGATAACTCGGCACTGCTCCGATCGAAGCCTCGATCCCGCTCACTTCATGTGCGCGCTTGACACTTGCAGAATGTGCAGATCGCATTTGTTAAAGGGAAGCTGAAGAGAAACAATAAAAACTGAAACGCGTGAGCGAGAAAGAAAGAAGAAGAAAAACTAGTTATCTCGCATATCCTTCGGCCATTCCCTATATTCTGGGAGTTTATTCCCCTCGGGACCCAGTCTCAAGTCAGGAAAGTGGTTTGCAGCGCCGCTCTTCGGCTGACGTGGTCCCTAGGCTTCAAGCAGGCCATGTTGATTCTTGAGCAGGAATGTCGTAGCTAGGAGCTGACAGAGACTACAAAAGTGCATTCGGAGGGTAGGCACATTTCTTCGTGGCAACTTCTCGCAGTGTAGGAGTCATCGAGGGGGGCTACCGAATAACGAGCGTTTTCTTTAGTCGAGAGGATGCGCTGTGCTTCACTGTTGACTGTGCTATGTTTCAATGTTTCCTGTCTATTATGTTCTCGTCCTTTTCCATTAAACGTCAGTTAAACACCTCGAAAATTGTTCATCATTATCTTCAACCATTGCAATTGTTACGGGAAGGTGGTCTCACTCTTTCGTTGTGCATGGCACGAAGGGATGCAAGAAACACGTTAGTTCTGTTTATCTTCATTCCAGCTTTGTAAGGATTATCCAGTGGCTGGCAAAGTTCGTGCGGAGAAACTATCACTTCATCACGCGGTCGTGGGCGATCGTGCACCTTATTAAAAAATGGTGACCCTAACGAAAATAGGGAGCGTAACGAACCATCCGTGTCACGGATGTTTTTCCCACGTTTCGGTTGGTAGCGCTCGTGCGTGCTGGGTACGTTGCCAGCGGTGAGAGGGGAAGATGCGTTGGCAACAATGCAACCGTGTCTCTCTGTGGCTGAGTGTTGATGCTTGCGTGCGCGTGTACCCGTGTTTGGACGGAGCGAGCAGGTAACAGCTGTGGCAGCGATCGCCGCGTTCCCAGCTGGTGTCCCCCCACATCAACGCTATCACAGGTGGCCACCGTGGAACTCCACTCTGCCGCAGAAATGGCCAACTGTCTGGCTCGCCTCTGGCTTAGGCAGAGGAAACCCCGCGTGACATGTTCCGATATCTGCCGTCGTTACGTGCGGGGAAGTGTTGTGCCGTGAGCGATAATAACCTACTCTCCTGATGCGACTATATTATGTAACAGTGACGCCGAACCGTAATCTTGTCGTATTATTTTCGGAATACTGGCGCCGTTACGAATTACCTCGTAAATACCAGACACGGCGCTCAGAGATGTGGGCCCACGTGCGTAGTACGCTTTCTGATAGGTGTGGCGCTGTTCTGTGATTGGAGATCGAATATCAGGTAATTGGAGACCGATAGGCGGGGCCTCGTTCTGCAGTCGAGACAAAACAGGATGGCGATGGCCTATGATGCGCGTCTTGGTATCGTCGGCGAAAATGGATCGTGGCAGCATGATCAACTTACACACGTGCTTGTCCAACGTGCAGGAATGATTCTTAAAGAAAATTACCCTACACTGTCGTACTTGAAATAAAAATTTTATGACGATGTCGCCCACTGACAGATTTAAAACGTTCGTTAACAACCAACGGATGCGCAGAGTTGTAGCACAAAAGAGAGAAGAAAAAGTACACACAACAACGTTGTGGAGATGCCAGTGTATGAAAGTAGCAAGTGATGACTGTCTTGATTACCTGACTTTTAAAAAGATTAATTCCAGGAACTCGTACAGAAGAGTTGTCTTGGTGCTCTCTCTTTCTTTTTATTTAGACAATAAAGCACGCTTGCGGAATGTGCTTTATTGCCCGGTTCTTTTACTTGTCACCTCATGTTATCACCTCACGTTATCATCCTTTGGTCCTCAAACAATTTATTTGTGGATAAGCCGGCAGTACGATAGTTTCCGACGTCCCTATATTTATCCGGATAGATCACTGGAGTGCTTGCTCTCTTTGACCGTACCGTGCAATCTTTCTGGGCAGCGATAATGAGAGATAAGCATCAGCGAAACACGTCTATCTCTGAGCGCCGACTCAATTGCACAGCATTGCACGCAATTAAATTACACGTGCCTCGGGCTGCGATAGTGCGAAGGACCTGCGCTCGCTCGCAGTGCCTGCGGGTCCACTAATGCTTTCATTGCTATAATTAAAACTATACTGTGCAGCATTTCGCTCTTTGACTATCCTTGAGTATAGCACTTCAAGAAGCGAAGGCCGCCGTTGCAAAACCGCAAACAGGATCTGGCCGAGGTCCTCCCTCGGCCGTCGGATGTAGGTTAAGTGACCGGCGGCCGACGTGGGCGTTCGAGCACGGTGGCTGTCCGGAAGCAGCCATCGGAGCGAGCGTGTGTGCGTTTTAACGTTCCGCCAGAGGGCAGATGACTTTGGAGTTCGTAGCGCGCTTCGAACTGGTTGATAGGCACCGCTTGACTCGCAACTAATGGGGTCTATTAAGGCTGAAAAGTATAGGGACCCGGGCGCGCGACCAGTCAAAAAATTTACGCAGATGCAACGCACGTTTTGGAATCTATGCGAAGCAGCGAAACTTTCGTGAAGTGGTCAATCAAAATGCTATGAATTTGCACGTTCCATTCCCGCGTCTTTGGCACGAAGGAAAAGGGCGCGCACGCACCCGTGCTATATGCGCATATATACGCAGTGTGTCAACATTGCGACAACAATGTGACATTGACAACATTGCCTTGTATTTCTTCACTTCTTCTTATGTATTTTAAGTGTACCGTCCACTTCGTGGCCGATCCCCCGTTGTGGAGATCATCATCATCACCACCATCATCATCGTCGGCATCATCATCATCAACAACAGCAACACCAACAACAACAACACGCGGCGATCATCTCAAAGGGCTAGTTTGTGTTGGCACAACGGAAGTATACGTAGTCACTCTGGCTCGGGGAAAAAATATAGACGGATGAAACGCGCGCAATGGGCCCAAGCATGGATATCGAGTGGCCGTGAATTGTCGATTTTTTTTCACGCGCCGCTATTTGTAAGGTTTTTCTCCATCACAGCAAAAATTATGTACCTTCTTCAGGCACTGTATTACACACGTAAGCGCATTCAATAATTTTCACCGCGCCTTTGCCCCGTTTATCTGGTGCTCTAAGTGGGAGCGAACATCAATGAGAAATTTGTTCCGTCGAGTAAAGAAGGGTGGGCTGTCGTTGTGTCACTTGTTTCTTCAGCAAGTTGTATCACGTTTCATGTTGATGAAAGACGAAAGAGCCCTTTTCTGTGTTGTTGTTGTTGTTGTTGTTTCTAACCATGCTAACAGATGCCTTGCCTACGCCTGTTTTTTGTTTTTTGTCTCTTCAGCCGTTGGCGCTTGTTGCACAATGTGAGGGTTCTTGCGCGAAGTTGTGACGTCCTATCGGTTGCTCAGGGATAGATTTTCATTTGAGTACCTTTCCAATGTAAAAAGAAAGCGTCTCATGAAGGATCTTATTATTGGTAGTGTGTTCCCTGTATCATCGTATCTCTTAATGTTTCTAGAGGGGCGTGGGCAAGACGGTGCTCGAAAGGGTTAAAAAGATTTGGATACCGGCGAACGTTAAGGCATTTTTCTTCGAGCTGCACACCGGAACCTTGCCTGTTAAAACGTTGTTAGAGGAAATAAGTATTTCTGGGCCAATGAGGAAGCAGTTGCATAATGTGCTACAAAGCTGGAACTGCTGAACACATTTTCATTGGTTGTAATAATGCCATTTTGTTTTGGGATATATTACAGGGAACTTTAAATATAGACCCACCCCCACCCCATTCCACATGACACTCCTTTCTTTTACTGCATGAACATGATTTTCAACCGATGGGCATTATATTTCTTCTTTTTTTTGCTCAGGCTGTACGCAGTGTGAGTACTACTGACATATAGACACTGTGACGAGTAATTAATTCGTGGAACTGATTGTGAAAGTCCGTGAAGTGTATAAAACGATTAACTATCCATGTCCAGTTGTGAACGTTCGATGCTTGAATACATATGAGATGAGTGTGATCTGCCATCACAAATACCTAATTAGTCTTGTAGCCTAGCTGGAAATAAAGAAAACGAAAGAATCGATTGTGGTGTGATGGTTAGGGTATTGGGGTGCTGTGCTGGAGGGCCATGGTTCGGCCCCGGCATGGAGCACGTAATTCATTTGTGTGTGAACCCGCCGTGGTTGCTCAGTGGCTATGGTGTTGGGCTGCTGAGCACGAGGTCGCGGGATCGAATCCCGGCCACGGCTGCTGCATTCCGATGGAGGCGAAATGCGAAAACACCCGTGTACTTAGATTTAGGTGCACGTTAAAGAACCCCAGGTGGTAAAAGTTTCCGGAGTCCTCCACTACGGCGTGCCTCATAATCAGAAAGTGGTTTGGCACATAAAACCCCATAATTTAATTTTTTTTTCGTTTGTGTGTGTTTGTGTGTTCTCCATTCAAGACAGCAGCGCAACTGAGCGTCTACTTAAGGAAACGAATCCGTTTTTGTCTGCTGTTTCTCAGGGGCAAACGCAAGGAAAAAAAAAAAAAGACACACACACACACAGGAAACCGCGACCCAACCAGTGAGCCCTTCTGCTGTTCTTTCTCTTCTTGTTCTTTTTACGCATTTGAAGTGCATGAAGTGCAGGAAGCAAAATACAAGAAGAAAAAGTCATCTTCTAACGGCGCACTCTTTCCTTATTGGTATTTGATTCAACAATTTGACTGTTTCGTGTGGGATTGATTGATGGGGGTGCACAGGGCATGTCAATTTTCCGGGCACACATTCGAGAGTTCCTGAGTGTCATGGGCCAGAACCTATCGCCCACATTGGTCGTTCGTATTTCTGTGCGTTATGTTCGCCCCTCTAACGGGAGGGGGAAATGTCGTTTATCCAATACCGTTTCTGGCAATTAAGGTCGCGAAGAGGTCACAAGAAAATGGAGAGTTCGTGCTGCTGGCCCCGGCAAAGGCAAGATGCCTTGTCGACGCGTGGTTCCGGGATAAGGATTCCCGCGTTTGCCAACTGCTTATAAATTGCTGAACGTTGTGATTTACGAACGTAAAGCACCAAATGCTTGAATAATGCCTACAACTTTCGATAGCGACAAGAGCTTTCTCAAGAAACGATGGTAAGGAGCTTCTGCATCGGTCACCCATCTTTATCTGCTACCGCAAATGGTGCAAATAGTTGATTGTTTGATTATGCGTGTTTGCGCCACTACCAATTAACGTTCAGATAATTATTATTATTTTTAGATTGCTTTCACTAAGCTTGGAAAACATTGTGCGGCATACATCCTTAAGTTGTCGTTATAAGGTCAGAGAGGAGTATCTATATTCATTTGTTGACTCGAATTTTACTGATAGTTTCTTTTTGCAGTAAAAACGTTGCTGGCATCTGTTTCAGCTTTCTTTTTCGTTTTTCCTTTTCTTTTCATTGGCGTTGCGCTGTGTTTTCGGCAGCCTTTCACGTATGGAAGGCCACATTTGACGCAGCATTCGTGCTACCTTCAAGTGCGACCAAAACACAACACCGCTACGTCAATGCGTGAACCTTGCGCGCTATGTGCATTTCCCGTAACTCGAGGGAAACTCATTTCAAATTAGGTCCATGCATCACAGCTGCGCCTACGTGAAATTCCCGAATCGCAGCGAGCGAAAGCGAACATGTATATAGCGCGAACCCGCGGAAGACACTCGGCGAAGGAGACAGCTCGAAACGCACGTTGTATGCAAAGCGGATGTGGGTCTAGCGCGTTTTACAGGCGGGCGGCGGCTAAACAAATCAAGGCACCACGCGTCATCTGTGGCCTTGCCACGCCGCGTAGTGATACATGCCCGTGTTTACATCTGTGTCGGAGCAGCGCGCAACTTTGCTATCTGGTGTGCGACGATATGAGGGCGGAAGCTCCCTCGTTCGTCTCCATCCAAGGTCTGGGTCCCCCGTGATTTACGATCGGGGAGAAAAGGAATGTGGTCGGTCGGCAAGGGCTTGCGCGAATGACGTGAGAGCCAAGTGAAGGCGAAATTGGCGAGAAAAAAAAAATGTTCCAGTTGTGTTCGGAGCGTTCAAGGCAAACGAAAAATGGGACACGATCTTCGCATATTATCGTGTCATACCGTAAACAAGAACACCTACACGCGCGCGCATACACCCTGTCTGTGTGCTTGCGCACGCCAATTCATTCATTCATTCATTCATTCATTCATTCATTCATTCATTCATTCATTCATTCATTCATTCATTCATTCATTTCATTTCATTTCATTTCATTTCATTTATTCTTCATTGTTACATGAATTGTACAAAAAGCTGTTGGGCCCGTAACCAAAGACTAGTGTGGGCCCATAGTGGCGCAAGATAGGGCCTACATAGACCCATTGGATAGGGCCAAGATAGCCTCATTGAGGCCCCAAGATAGGGCCGCAATAGTAAAATTTTTGATAAAAATAATTACGTTTAAGATGTGTCGCGTGCACCTTAAGGCACTTCTGACTGGAACTTCGCTGTAAATATCAATAAGACGAGCAAATTGTTTTAGTAAAAAGTGTTGAAACGTAGACATCTAGGTGTTTGCTGTCGGCTTGAATGTCGTCATATAGTGGGTTCAGTTATTTCATTGATTCTGACAATGTTATGCGTCACGTATGTTTTTTCAAGTGTCTCGATGAGATTCCTTTCAAAGTACGCCCGGGCATGAAATAGTTTATTCTATCGTATACGACGTTCGTGCAGAGAGTTTGCGCATGGACTCCACATTTTATAAACTCGATAAAGCTCAGCCACGAATCCAAACTTATTTATCTGTTGTATTGAGGGTACGACGCATTTAATGATTCTGAAGCTGCAAGGAAAGTGGTGAACCTAAATGTTCAGTGGGAAAAATTAATTAAAGGGGTCGCTACATTGGGCCCCTTCAACCGAACCTAAGTTTCTCGCTATCGAACACCTCAGAAACCTGCGTCTCGTTTCGTCTACACGAAGCTCCCCAAATTTTCGGTGAGGTCATCGTAGCGCAACTAAAACGCAGAACAAACACAATATCAGACACCACGAGCACTATACTACCTCGAAATTATCGGCACAAACATCCAACAATATCTCCCGGTTTTTTCCGCATTCGAGTTCGTATTGAACCCCCCAACCAAACAGCGCACACTGGACAGGGACGCTCGGACAAAACACACGCGCGTGAGGCGACGGTGGGAGGCGGCGGGAATAATAAAGCACTGGCGTAATCAGCCGCTATTCAACTTTAGTTTCGGCCGAATCGATTAGTGACGTTACGCGCCGCGACGCCGCAGAAAGGAACGAAGCTACGTCGACGACGCCAACGGCGCTAGCAGCCCGCCACAACGAAATCGCGTCCCTGGCACACATCGTCATTTGGAGAGGAGGACGCCTCCCCCCCCCCCCCCCCCCTACGAAGCACTGATGACACTTCTTCCATTGATCGAGCTCTCGCGGCAGCATTCGCCCCGACGGAAGCCATCGGCTTCGAACGCTTCCCCTCCTCCACTACCTTTTCGACCTCTTGCGAGCGCGTCCAACGGCTTTCCAAATTAAATGCGCGCGACTTCATAGCCGGTCATAAAAGCTGCCGAGTTTCGGTCGTCCTGTCGGCCGTGCAACGCAGGGTCTGTACGGTAGCGCGGTTCGCGATTTCTCAGCGCGCTCGCTCGCTTGATCACTTCGAGGAAACGTTGAACCCGCCGAGTTCTCCCAGTTGCTGCAGCAGTTTCGGTGATGCGGCAACCTCGGATGGTTGCTATGGCGATGGATGGCGAAAAAAAAAAAAAGAAAACATTACCAGTTAGTATTACAGTCTCGTCGCGAAGTTCATGTCGCCACTTGTGTACCCACTGTTTGCCAATTTGAAAGGAAAATTTTAAAACACGAACGGTGGTCTCTGCGTGTCAGAGCCCCACTTGCTGCCTTTTGCTGTATATAGTGAGTTGGAATGGCGCTATTGAGAAGCGGCGCTACCAAGGCCTTATGAGTCGCACCACCGGAAGAGGAACAGCTCGCGTTCCTGTTGTGGGCCTCGTAAGCCTTTGCGGCGCTGTTTTCCAAGAAATCTTGTAGGACAATCTCGCTCGCGGAACTCATATTGTTTGGGAGCAGGTAGAAGAATAAGTAGCTTCAAGCTCAATTCTGGTGTTTCCTTTCGTATTATTGCCTACGTTAAACGCAGGATACCCCTACAACGCGTATCCAGACATGAAATGCCGCATATATATATATATATATATATATATATATATATATATATATATATATATATATATATATATATATATATATAAACGAGAAGAAAGGGGGTTAACCGAGGGGCCCGAAGCTTGTGGGTTCGGTTCCCACCTGCGGCAAGTTGTTTTTTCATCCACTTTAATTTCCATTAATTTATCGTTACCTCATTTCATTTATTAAGCACAAGTAATTTCCCCTGTGTTGTCCTTGATGTCAGTGTTTGTTGGCTTCTCATGATATGACTTTATATATATATATATATATATATATATATATATATATATATATATACACAAGCTATCCAAGCAGCAGAACTGCAGTGCTGGTGGGCTATCTTCTTTACTTAAGTGCCCTGACAGAGCTCCTATGTGGACGACGCGTGAACCTGAAGGTTTACCGGATAAAGGGCTAATTATAGCACGTCGCCTTCGAGATTTCCACCGTGCACTGGGCGCCACCAATAATCTCGGAGGTCACGCTGAAGAACTACCACGCTGGTTCTCAACGTTCTCGTCCGTGCGCCATTGTTGGCGAGGCGCTACAGCGCAGTTTTGCTCCCCCCCTCGTTATTTTTGTACAGTTTTACAGTTAGCTGCAGTTTTACAATTTACAGATATTTATTTTGTCATGCGTCCATTCGTACTTCAAACGTAGGATTTTCCACGGAGGCTGTACCCATACCAATGGCGTGCCGAAGAATATCAAAGCCAGAGAAAAGTAACAACCATTTCGACATCGCGTTAGCGCCAAAAAGGCCACATGACATATCTCTTAGGTGAGATGGCATTTATTTCTCTTCGCACTATCGCCCACTTTTCTGAATCTGCTGGTTGTATGGTCTCGAAGCTGCGTCAACGTAACCTATGTAATAGGCCCTTGTTCAAAATAAGGTTGACGTACGTAGCGAGGACTGATTGTGAAAATAATTAACCTTTATAACCACCTCAATAATAGCAACACATAAAAATATGCTGCATAGGTGAAATTGAATGCTATAGCATTTCTTCTGCTAAATTCAGTCACTTTCCTGAATCCGATTAGCTATCCGGCCGGAAAGTTCTATACCAGCGTAAAAATATGAATTAACGTTATCATTACCTGGGTTCGAACCAGAACCACACGACTGCGATAAGAGGTTACAACCTCATTACCATGCTCTTGTCCACAAAACACAAAACTTGCCTACAAAACAGTTTAGGCGGCCCAGAAAAAATGTAGCGTAAAACTTTTTTCTTAAATTCCTCCTTTCACGTTGTGCATTAAACCACATAGTTGAAACGAACAGCACTGACCGGAGGTTTACTCGATCGCCTGCCTTTTAGACGTATACAAACACTGAAGTTGTCAACATATGTATCATGCTTTAGTATGCGCCGTCCATTACTCGCTACCACGAGCAATCACTCCAGCTACGGAGCACCAAACTCGGCCGAAACAATACGTGTTTAGTGAAAGTAACTTTAGCTTTTCGTGATACGTTACCGTGATGCGTTTGGCTGATTGCTCATGCGCCGCTTCACCGTCGAACCACGCTAAGCATGCCAAGAGACCAACGTTTTAGCACGCCGTGATTGCATTACGTGCTAGAGCGTAGCATTCAATCAATGGTGCAGGGAAGAGTTAGGCTTTCAAGGCGTTTCCCGTCGCCAATGCATGCTAATGCTGTGACGACGTCTGGTTGGTTTCATTCAAGAACGCTTTCCCGGCTCGGTGCCGTCTAGCTAGGAAACCAAATGGCTGATCTCAATAATGACGTCAAAACACCGCTAATACTTTGCCCTCCGCGTGAGATGATACAGAACGATGTCTGCTTTTACCATTTGTTCTTGCAATTGATAAGCGACGGGGAGCAAGCTGCAAAGGCGAATTCGGATTGCAGCGGCCGGTCTTGGCCAGTCAGTCAGTCTGGGCTGGTCTGGGCGCTGCCATGTTGTTACGCACTCACGCTAACCCGCGTGGTATTCAGCGGTATAAGACGCGCATACACAGTGTGCCTAACAAACAGCTATAATTCTCTGATAACAATGCACATACTTACGAATCGTGTCGTAATGCACCGTACGCATAACTTCTATCGCGTTCTCACAATGAGTCACAGACGTGACATCTGCAACAGTGTTCCGCATTGTAGAGCAGAAACAGAGCGACAAACTGAAAAAAAGAGAGAAGACAGACGAGGGCTTTTTCTTCCTTTCCGTCTGTGTTTCTGCGCTATAACTTGTCCTGGTCTGTATCTAACAAGTGCAAACAGCCACAATTCTGCAACAGTGTTTATCTTTGTCCATTCGAGCACCACTCTCTTATATAGCCCCATATATACTCTGAATCGCCGCACTAGCGGTCACCCGCTAGCAACGCGCGTTCGACCCCACACAGCGAGGCAGGCTGCGCGCACCGCTGCAATCCTGTCGTCTGCTTGCCTTCTGCTTCGCGTTGCCTCGCCTCCCCAGTGCGATTGCGGCAACTGAACTGACGCTTGCGAAAGGCACCCGCCCAACGCGGAAGCCGCTTAGCAGACTGCAAACCACGCGCTCCCTCGCTCTATTCTTAACGCGACGCGCGTGCGTGTTCGTATGCATATACTATATGCGAAAGCTGCTTGCGCACGCTGCGCCGAAGGCGCAGAAGGTCGACGGCGACTCTCGGTGCATCGAGCGCCGGGTCGCTTGATTTCCGCACTTTTTCCCGCTGCAAAGCCACGGCATCAATCATGATTAGCGATGAGTCCGCCGGTTATTAACGTCTGCCCCCCCCCCCCCCCCCCCAATTCACGACCATCCGCTGAGCATCGTCGTGCTCGATACTTTCTTTCTTTCTTTCTTTCTTATTCTCGACTCGTTGCTGGTTTGTGCCTCGCGTGGTGGAGCAACTACGTATAAAATATGCACTGGCTTCGCATGTACTGTCGTAAGGGGTCTGTATATACTATATTGCGTCCTGATATGGGCGGCCTTGTCGGAAGCTGCATGCCGAGAAGTCTTGCGGTGCGTTTCGGGCGGATTACGCAAATGCGTCGTGACGAAGGGCTGTCGATTGATTTAGGATATATATACTGAGGTAGTTGTTTAAACGCGCCGCTGACGTTTGACCTCGAGCCTTGCCGACGCCAGTGCGGCGGAAGTCTGGCACGAAGGCGAAGTGTTGTTCCTGTTGTACATCACTCGCGGAGTCATTTACACGCAAACTTATGGGAAGCGTCGTTCGACAGCAGCAGTGCTTTCAGCGTGCTTTCTAAAGGAACTCGGTCGTACCCACTACATGTCAGGCCTAATTTTCGTTACAGTTTCATTGCTTTGTGTGCAGCAATGTTTAACGCGCGAAGGAATGCCGCGTCATCTCGGTAGCTATCCATCATGAAGTTACACCAGTTACACTATCTAGATTGTCAGCAGTAACATATATGGTTATCAGTTGCTGGTTGGTTCACAATCAGTCTTTGATCAGTAATGATATTTGTCCAATATGTTCACAGCTGGACGTGTGCTCCAAGCAGACGTGCACAAAACTCGCAGTTGAGTTTTATTTCAATTCTTCGGCTGGTATAGGCTGCGTATAGCTGGAATATAACGACATTCATCGAGTTGAAGGTACAAGTACATAAGCGATTATTATGGCTAACTTGTCGTGACCTCATGCAAATGTAAAATAAGTGTAGTTCGTGAAGGTTAGTAACCAGAAATGCTGATCGAGTTTGTATATGCGGTCGTCATGATGGAGTAAGCAGCGCCATACAGACGCGACCAACAATGAAGTGCAGAGCGCATATCTAGGTGCATGAATAATGTGAATAACTTATCAACCCTGTACTATCAGATTATTGAAAAAGTACTGCAATATATCCACGGGCAAAATAATATGGTTACAGAATGCACACAGCAGTGGTGCTGTGTAACGCGAAAAACGAGAGTAGCGCGAGAAAGGTAGCTGCATAGCTGTAGACGCCTGGGTGTCGCCGTTTATAGTTTTCTTCAAGGCGTACGCAGCACCACGCACCGTTAAGAAGTGAAAAGTTAGACTTCGTCAGCACGATGGACTTAATTGAAATCGGAGAGGACTATAAGGGAATTTGCAAAGCTTTTTTTTAAACTCGCAATCATGCGAAGTAACAGACGGTGACGCCAGGGAAAGCACAGGGGAAAGTTATTATGTTTAATTACATGGAGGTGTTCAAGAGCGTTACTGAAACAAATATCAGCATCCAGAAGCACAAATTTCTTTCTTTCTTCCTTCCTTTATTTATATTTAACAATGTTTGTACAGTTAGGATGAAAGTAGCAGTCGCGCAAGTTGCGGTATAGTTGAGAAAGGAAAAATGGGAATTCGTTTGAGAAGCTACGAGAATTGTTGGGGCAATTAAAATGTAAGTTTTATTAGTGTAAGCTTTCGCTGGATGAAAATATATTCGTTTCTGTTTCCGAGAGCGCAGTCTGCTTCTTGAACGCAAAACGAACCATGCAGGTGGCATCACGTGACAATGTTTTCGAGCGCAGCTTTTAGGCGCCCGTTCCTGCGTTTGGCGTCGGCGTCCATCGGCGTCAGCCCTCGGCGTAACCGAGCGAACGAGCACAGCGAAGGATGAAAATGCGAACGCGGAGCGCATCGGCCGGGGATGAAACACTGCGATAGCGAAGAGAGTGCGAGGCGGAAAGCGGAGGAGGAGATTACGGCGAAAGCGTGAGAAGCAATACGGGCTCTGTGGCGATGACCGCTACGAGATGGCTGTCGTCTGTTCACCGCCTGGATGTGGCGAGGGCGTCCCCCGATACCATATATGGAAAGAAATCGCTGCTTGAGCGGAGGTCTGTCTGCGGCGACTGCTGTGAATCGCGCCAACGCGTCACCCACGGGCTGCCTCTCGCGATCTGCCGATTAGCGAGGCAGTCGCGCCGCACTTCTCTCCGTTTGCAACGAGCCGCACGAGACAGATTGTCCGCGTCAGCCAATATATCGCGAAATGAAAACACGTATAGAGATGCACTCGAAATTCGCATTAGGGAGTATTGTAATCGTCGGTGAATTTTTTTGGAGGATAACCTAGCTTACGTGTTATTACTTACGACTGCGAATCCGAACTATCGTCATTGATTCCGTATATAACTTCGCTGGACGCGTGTACATCCAGTGTACAAGCACACCTCACTCAGTACGAGAACCCATTTTTCACTCAGTACGAGAAATGGGTTCTCCGCACATTACTTATTCCCGGAATATAAAGACTACTAACTTTGCTTTGACGCGATGAGATGGAATGGCGCGGCAAATGTGGCCACTGTTGGGTTTCTACGATTCAACTTCCTGTTTTTAGCTTTCTCTTTGAAAGGCATCTGCTCTTCTCGTGGCTTGATTTAAGTGGTGGCTTAGGATTATATATATATATATATATATATATATATATATATATATATATATATATAATACAGGGAGAGCTCATTGTGGATATGTCTTGCTTCGAAACGTGCCATAGGCCATTAATGACTAGAAGGTTTGCTTTACAAATGGCACAAACTCGGGACACATGGGCACTAGTTTATACCATTGTTTTAAACACTTTGTGCACATATACCATGCCTTGCAAGCGCCCATGTGTCCATGGGCGCTTGCAAGGCATTGTATATGCTCGCAAAAACGGGACATATGCCTCTTATAAATTACCACTATTACTTTTCTGAGTTTGGCGATCACAAGCCGAGTTCAAGCGAGTTCCTGGCCAATTTGCATTGCCAACCATTGCTGGCGGCCCAAGCTACTGCCTTGTGTCAAAGGCGAGTTTACTGCTCGCTCTCATCGTATCAATCAATCAATCAATCAATCAATCAATCAATCAATCAATCAATCAATCAATCAATCAATCAATCAATCAATCAATCAATCAATCAATCAATCAATCAATCAATCAATCATTGGACGCTCGTAGGAAAAAGACTCAGGTCTGAGTGCTGGCACACGCACACATTAAAATCGAAGAACAAAACCAAACAAAAGAATTACAAGGTAATATAAAAAAACACTGATTAAAACGAACAATTATGGAAAGAAGAGGGTACACACAACAAATGCCAAGATAACTACAAAAGAAAAAGGAGGAGAAAGGCAGTTGAACAATCGGCGAAACTATGAAGCAACAACGCTAACCTCTGAAAGGAACAATCACAGCGAGTTATGAAAGATATCGAGATCATGAAAATAAACGCTACAAAGACTCGGTATTCTGCGGGAAGGCTCAGTGTCGTTGAAGACAGGCAGGAACATAGAAAGGTCTATGTTCTCCAGCTGGTTTTCTTCATCAATAATAATAATAATAATAATAATAATAATAATAATAATAATAATAATATACTGTTTCGCACACATACAGGTGCACACACATGTAGACAAACAGAGACTAATTTGGTTTGAACGCACCAGCAATTAGCAACACGTAAGAACTTTCTAATGGTACTACCGAAACAATGTACATACATAATGCATGTGTTCATAGAATGTGTCACTCGGTCGTCGTCATACAGTCGTCGCCATGACGTCATGATCATGCCGTCATGGTCATCATGACCACGCATGGCGAGCAAGCGTCAAAGGAGACTTGGCCAATCACGGAAAAAGTGTATGTCGCGTATAGGCAAGGCAACGGAAATCTCTCAATGCCCTCTACTGATTGAAAATACGACTGCACATAAAGGTGTCCTCAGCGACGAGGTGTGTCGCTACCTTGCGTGAATGCTAATCGCATTAACATCGACGGTCATCGTGAGGTCGGTTCTGGCCGAATTTCCCTGCGCTTCGTCGAATGGTGAAACGAATTCATAACGGCAGAAAACAATACGTGTTACGTAGGAGGTAAGAAAGAACCACATCAAAGCACAACAAATAAAATCTGTTTCCTTTCTTGAAGTGAACATCGATAGAAATACATAACTAAATGTCGGACAGTACAATTGCGCATTAGGGAATCACGTGAATCATACAAAAATAACACGCGAAGAAATGTATGAACCCATACCTCTTGCCTGCCACCCCATCCCCTCCCCCTACCCTCTTTATTTTTCGTTCGCCTATCTAAAAAAAAAAAAAAATTACAAGAATACCCGAAGAAGCTTGCGGCGCTGATTTCCCGAAAGCTGCTACTTTCTTTAATGGACTTCCGCATATGACCCGTAGCGTGCGTTATTAGGAGCGTCTGGTGACGTCTGTGTCTGCGGGAAAAGGAAAAACATTCTCGGCTCGCACATTCATTTCTCTGCGTTTCCTTTTGGCAATCGCTCCATGTCGCTGTACGGTAACCTTGAAAAATAAAAGCTAATAATAGCAACACTTCAATAAGAATGAATATTGCGTGTGATAATTTCTAATGTGAAGAACACAAACACATTTTGCGCAAGCCTGTTTTTGAAGTGTTATGGTTCTAATTAGGTCAGTGTATTAATGTCTGATTTTATTCGATATCGTTAAATGTATCTGCACTTTCGTATTTCTGTCTTTTTTTTTTTTGCAAACCATTCCGCGTCCATCAATGTGATTATTCTCACTATAATTAGTGTGCTTTAGTTAGTAGTGTTTACACCTTTCTCAAACTTTCTTATTTATTCCTATTTTAAGCTTTTTTCCAGCCTCCTTGGACCCTCATTACCGAGGGATTCTTGGCCAATCCCCAGTAGCGAATAGGTGTCATTATTCAAGGAACAAGTGTTCTTGTTGCTACGGCTACTGCGCCAAGAAAAAAGGAAAAGGAAGGAAGGAAGGAAAATCTAACATTGCCTTGTACCGGTACAAAAGTCAACTCGCAACTGCGTCCAGTGGCGCTCCCTTTCCTGTCCTGTCGTCTCTTCATTCATGTCGTTTCGCTTCCTGTTACAGCTTAACCAAGCCTGAACCAACCAGCCCAGCAACGCGTAGTGATAAATGAACTTTGTAGTCCCTGGCGCTAAGGGCTCCGCCGCCTTCAACGACTTCTTCTGTAGCTCTCGAAAAGCGCATTCGATTCTTCTCACGACGTCACGGAAGCGCCAGGACATACGCCTGAGGCTGCATGAAGGTATATTTAGGGCAAAATTGGCGTTGTCATATCCTCGTTATACACAGGCTTTCAGCCTGCTTCGAATGCCGCAGGAAAGTGTTCGTTTTATAGCCTTTGCTGTCATGGACTTTTTGACTCGTCGTTGGCGTCTCTTCTGAGACATTCACTGCTTCAAAGATTCGGGATTGAAAAATTGCTTGGGCCACGGACCTGACTCTAAGAGCCTTAACAACTTTGTTTAATGAAAGCAATATTGTATCTATATATGAACAATTAACATGTTTTGGTTTCTTACTTTGCATATTATTGGATTGATTTGTGTCATATAACAGAGACAGCAGAACGTGCCGTTTTGTTGCTGTATGTAAAAAAAAAAAATCTACTTAAAGTGTTCAAGTACTTTTGCGAAAAGTGCTTTATTAATAGTCGGTACTTTTTTTTTCAGATCACTTTATGTTATCTTGGTTTGATAACCGAACCATTCATTGTTTGTTGAGAAGCCGCCGATACAATGGACGCCAGCATTTCCAGTTTCATCCAAATAAATCAACAAACAATGTAGCGCTTGCCGGAGAAGTAAATCTGTTGGTGGGCGGCGTACTTTTGCGTACGCCTGTAGGAGGGAGTAACAATAGAGTTCGCCCGAGTCATTACGGTACACGCACAATGGTGGCGTTTCACGACTGCCATTCCTATAATGGCTGAACGTTGGCTGTACGTTGGCCGATGGCCGAGGCTCGGCTAGCACAACCTTGATCAACGGCGTCCACCATGCAAAGGAGCGCACGCGCACACATTTCAAGAGTATTACT
Source organism: Dermacentor andersoni (assembly GCF_023375885.2). Classification (NCBI taxonomy): domain Eukaryota; kingdom Metazoa; phylum Arthropoda; class Arachnida; order Ixodida; family Ixodidae; genus Dermacentor; species Dermacentor andersoni. Next base: position 19,151,621 of record NC_092822.1, on the reverse strand, counting down.
GCAAATTGTCACAAAAATAAGTAAGAACAGATTTTCCTCTTAGAGAACGATACAGATCTGGATCACTGATGCAGCTCCTGCATGCTTTCTTAATATGGGACGCTTCCAGTAGTTATCGTGCCGTCGCAATAATTGCTTCTGCCTGGTATATTAAAGGTGTACTAAGGCGCAACGTTAAGCTGAGCCTGAATGGAAAATTACACTTATCAAATACTGAAAAGTTCAGCATTCTTTTTTTCTCGAGCGCAGACGTAAGCGAGAAAAGGGGCAGAACCTTAAGGATGGGCTCTGACAACACCCTGAAGTTCACGCACTACAAATGTTCGTGGCGTCACAGATTACGACAGTGTTTGATCGGGCATAGTGATATCCGTACCGATCAAACGAGATTTTAGGGCATTCTGGGGGAGTCAAATGCTCGACCTGGATAGTTCCAAGAATTCTGCCCGCACGGAAACAGCCCAAACGGTAGTCAACGCTCCAAAGTCCATGACGTCACACAGAAGTAGCAGCGCTGAGGTATTGGCGCGAAATTCAAGTGAAGTTAGCATTTGGCCTTCATTTTCTCCGTTTCCTGCTAAATTAAGTTGAAGGAGCTTTGACAGGCTATTTTACCGGTATGAACTGATTTAGCGTTGCTTATTAGAACCCCTTTACTCGTGCGTGGAACCTCTGCTTGTATGGTCTGAGTAATGCGCACATAAAGCCGCGCTCCCTATAAGTACTCCCTCTGAATAACTACGTGTATTGCGGTGAATGCTACTACTCGTATTTCCCAATCACCAATGAAAACCGAGTGCGTGTTATACATTATAAAAGATATGTGCTCGCCTATTGCGCTCTGTAGTATAACTTCCGTGAGGCTTCGATCCGGCAGCCATCGCGCGGACGGCGACAATAGAAAGAAAGAAAGAGTGAGAATAAACTTTTATTACTGGTTCCCAAATGTCCGGAGCTCGACTCCTTAGTCTTCTTCGAGAATCTCCTGGGTGAAGTCGACCAAGGATTTCGAGGACTGTGACTAAGCAACCCGTCAGGTAGCAATCCCCTCTTCCCGGGAGCCTGGTGTGATGGATTCGGGCATCTCGGGCTGCGTTCCTGTTCTGGCCAGCATTGTAGACAGCCTATGTGGACGGCTCGAACCCAAGCAACGGAACGCATCTGCAACCATCTGGAAGACATTGCGATTATTTTTTTTTTATTGGCATCCCCTTTGAGACAGAGCAGCGACAAATAGCCACCTAGCCTGCTTGAGCGAACCAAGTAATCTATAGATATTTATCAGTCTAGAGTTCTTCTACAGGTCTCTCTAGCAAATGCATTCGCTTCTATTAGGATGTGCTGAGTTGTCCCTGGATTTTTGGTGCAGCCGACGCATTCATCATCCTGTTGCGAATAATTGCTCCACGTCATTGCGACATCACGCTACCTTGCGTCGACAAGAACAACCCTAAGAAAAATGCATGTTAATGCTTTCTTTTAAAACACTTTGCCCCTGCGAACCTATGAAAAACACAATGCCTCTTACATTAAGCGCATAAAAGAGCGTGACGACGGTTTCCCGTGAGCAGACGACCTATACCTTCGTGTTTCCAAGACTCCTGCTCAGGCGCCATGTTGTTTGGACAGGTCCGAAGTAGCCTGCATCGCTTTTGACTTCGATGCTGTCTTCACGAAGTAATATCTTTTGCTAGTTTCGTCAGAAATGGAACCAGACTTAAGATGAACGCTGTCGGCTTAGCCGTCTACTTTGTCGTCTGTGTCGAGTATTGGAATACAGCCTCAGGGGATCAGAGGGGAACGACGGTGGAGTCCCTCCTCCGGATCTCTTTTATGTTTGTATGTGGCGACCCCATAGCGTTTGCTCCACTGCACGGAATTTGGTGAGGCGGAGCCCAGGCGGTGCGTAAATGTAGTCGCTCGCTTCCTCATCCACCGTGATGATGGCGGAGTCGTCATCGCCGTTCACCCTGCGCGTCCGAAGTTGGCCAACGACGCCAAAGGTTTTAGCACGCTCCCGCGGCCAGGCCATTGAAGCGAAAAACAAACAAACAGGCAAAACAAAAACAAAGCAACAAAAATGACGAAGAAACAAGCACGCGTAAAAAACAAAAAAAAAGTTGGCTTAGTGGTCTCCCTCGTCGACGCGCTGTATGCGGCTGCTGCTTGCCGCTCAAGGCCCGCGCCTGCCAAAAGGCGAGCGATCTGCCCTCACTCGGACCGTGCGGAGATCGCACGAGTGAGGCCTTGGTTGCCTGGCGCTGCGCGCACACAACCGAGCCGGCGGAGACGAGGGGCGGGCTCTGGCGCGGAGCTGTGTACATTGCCGCACGCCTTCTTTCGCGCCGAGCTCTCTAACGGGCGTCGGATTAGCAGCGGCGGCAGTCAGCCCAGTCCGGCTTCGGCTATGGCGTGCCAGTGGATTCGGTGCTGCCGAGGCCGCGATGCGGCTTGGCGGCTTGTGAGAAGGCCCGATGTGCGGCATTCGTCAGTGCACGAAAGTGAAAGGCCGAGAGTGAAGCCTGGACACGGAGGTCGTACCCCGAAAAAAAAGCGATATCGTCCGCTGCGATCCTTTAGCTTTCGAGTGACGGAACCGACCTGCACGCCTGTTCTCATTGTGCAAGTTTTCCTTGGTAAAAGTTTTTGCCACTGTTAATATTTCGATGGCCTTAGTCCTCGAATCCAGTATTCTACCTGGAAAGGCAGAGAACCGCTCAGGGGCCGCGCCATCAGCAGCGATGACAGCGTCGCCTTGACAGAAGGGTTGTTTTCTCATCGAAAATCTAGAAGGCTACCAACCCGACTCAAATGACAAATTCAATTGCGGTGAAGCGGAATTCGTAATGACGAAGCAATACATATAGGCTGCTCGTTCGTTTTGTGCTCAGGCCCCGTGACTGAACGAACGAAGGAATATTATATAGCTCCTAAAGGAATAGCTACGCTAAGGAATCATCAGTTCAGAGTGTAGGTGGCGAACTTCTTCAAGGTATGCTCCTGGATGTTGTCCACCAGGTGGCATCTAGCTGCAGGCCTTGGTGAGGATGAGCCAGTTCTGTGCGGAGGTCCCCCGCTTGACATTGTCACAATGTACGCCCGTCTATTCATGCGAAGCCACACATCACGACAGCGGATACGCGAGGCTGCTTCTGTATCGGTAGAGAAGCAGCCTCGCGTGAAACGTGAACAACGTCACGTGAAACGCAGTAGCGACCATTTACGGAAGCATTTCGATATTGCCCTATAGAGGGACGCTAAAGAAAATGGCGATGAAAGGCGCTTTTTGTGCTTTTACCCCCACTGGAACGGTGCAGCAGGGGTGAAATGGTTTCTGATGTCTTCGAGGTGACAAGTCAGCTGATCTTTAATTTTTTTATTTAGTTTCTTTTTGCTGCCACAGCAGTTGAAAACTCGCAGGTGTGTTTGCTGCGCCCATATACTGCTATACGCCGTCATCGTAGGGTCACATGGTCATCCTCGGCTTCAATCACGTGAGGGCGAACGAAGGAAAACAAAGCTTCTACCACCACTGGGAGCCCAGTTTATGCCCCTGCTGGAATGCAGCGAACGAGAAGGGGAAACCACTGGGCCCGATTTTAACGCGACTATCGTTCTTACAATACTTCACGTACATTCCGGTATCTGTGCCTAGATATAACCAGTTTTCCTTTCACGCCAACTTGGCGGTCACTGGGTATATGTGCCGTTAGGTATATGTGCCACCGGACGTAAAGAAGAAGAAAGTTTTCGTGAAGACAACTTGGCGCCAGATGTGCTAACGATTGCGCTATCGCGTAACTTTAGCACTGGACAACTTTTGCGCGGCATTTCGTGCGCCCCGTGCCGATTCGGTGCCCGGAAAGTTTGTGACCCGACCTTGACGGCAGGAGCTTTTACGCGTGAAGCGATTGCACGTTCTAGAGCAAGTTCTGTATGTGCTGCCCATCCCGCGTCATGTGTCAATGTTGCACACTTCTTAGTTTGCGGCTGAGAATCTGAAGTAGAATGGAGTGTCTGTTTGAACAGCGCATCGCTGATCGTGCAGAGATTTGTTATCTGCGCCCCCCGCCCCGGAAAAGGCTTCATCGCCAGAATTTTGAGACAGGCAGGTAGGCAATGAACTTTCTTTAGGTCCTGAGGAGCGACTCCGAAACCCCCTTACTTTTGAGGACACGCAAAAAAAAAAAAAAGGGAAAGCCCCTCTTTGCAGGGCACATGCTCCTACGTATTCAACAGTGAAATAGTGCGTGAAAGAATTTAAACGCGGAGGGGCAATCCTTCATTGAAGACCTGTGAAGACAGTGATGACCGTGTGGGATGTCCACGGAGGGCTTCCAGACGAGAATGTCGCGAAAGTGGACAACATACCTGCCTGTGCTTCTACATTACAAAAAGAAAGAAAGAAAGAAAGAAAGAAAGAAAGAAAAAACATGCTCATGAGGAATCGCCGACTGTCGCAAAGATGGAGAGTGGTGACGTGCGCGCATCTGTTTCGGAGGCCACAGTGCTAGGCCATACTATGTAGAGGAACGAAGATGGGCGTGCGCTGTGTGAATCGCAGGGGTTGTTCTTGGTCGGGTGTCGGTGTCCGGCTGCGAGAGAACATGCTGCTGTTTCAACAAATGAGCCCTGAGCTGAAGGAGTCGACGAATTTCTGCCGCTTTTTCTCGATATGTATACACAGCGATAACCCCTGTCTGCCGCGCACTACCTACTTTCTTCCTTTCTTTCTTTCTTTTTCTTCGTTCTCCCGTCGCCATCGCCACACCATCACGTCACGACTCGGCGCGCCAGTCACGAGTACATAACCGGAGCGTTTCCTGGGCGGTCGCCCTCTGCCGTTTTTTCGTTGCTCCTTTCGTTCTCTTTATTTTTATCTCCCTCGCTAATTTTTTCGCGTTTCCCAAGCGCGAACTGGGCTCGGTCGTCGACGCAGTCGGGGAACAGATGGCGCAACGGCCGCGGGGGGGCTCTCAGAATGACGACGTCGTTGTACCACACGGGCTGCGTTGGGCCGCAACGGCAACCGCGCGACGCCAAGGCCGATCTGTCAGCCGAGAAGGGAGTCGCAGTAGAGGAGGAGGAAAAAAAAACAAAAAAGACACCCTTGCCGCATAAGCACGCCAGAAAAAAAAAAGGGGGGGGGGGCATTACGCGCGGTCAGCTTGTAAGGGAGATAACACGTTGCGCCTGTAAGGGCCTGTAGTGAAGGCTGCACATGCTCACTGCCCTTGCGTTTTACGCAACGATATTATTGTTGTCCGTTGTGGGTGCTCCGAACAGCGGGGAGAGGGAGGGGACGGGTTGGAGTTAGGCGTCGAGGGGGGGTGGCCTATGCACGACCGTTGCTCGGCGAAGGGCGCAGCGCGAGCGTTGGCGGGCATCGCGTTGTGTGGATAACAATTGGTCTGCTTTTAAAACATTGACCCAGAATCGCGGGCCCCACACTTTCCTCACTCCAGTTTGTGCTTCGCTCGTTGCTACGCGGTTCCAGCAGCGTGCGCATTATGTTCGCTGTATCAAGGATGTTCCTTTTACAACTACCTTGTGCGGCCTCACTGCGGCTCGATCCGCAGTGAGCGCGTTTACCGAGGCCTCAGGAAGGCGAGTATAGAACAGCGGAAGCGTCCGCAGTGGAAGTTCGGCAGACGCGCCATTACTTGCACGTAATGCTCAACGCGGTCAAGTGAACATGGCATGACGGCATTCTTGTGTGACAACAGAGTCACGTGAGAAACCTTGCATTGACAGTCTTACGCGTCAACAAGGTCACATGACGCATTGCGTCGATGTGAGCTTCCAGGTGACTTTGAGTCGCGGAAGGCAGGTGATATGCAAGCCGTGGTGAATTTGATGCTATGGTTATGGTCACCAAGCGCCACGAACGCCAAGGTGATATGTGAGATGGTCACGTATATCACCTTGGTGTGAGTTAGGAATCGTCGTGGTGGACGCAAAGCCAGGGTCACTGCTACATTACATCTTACGTCTGACGTCTGTTTGTTCTTCCTTACATAATCTTCAATTTAAAGGAAAGTGTAATATTTGAGCGAGAACTGATGGGCTTTTCTAGTTAAGTGTTCCTTTCAGATCTGAGATCACGTCTGATATGATTTCAGTAAGGACATGTTTGGTGTTGTTCACGTTGTGTTTGACTGCTGTATAAGCACATGTTTACGTGTTTCCCGTGAGCAGAAGTACTCACAGCATTAACAGTCAGTTAACATCTAAACAGACAGATTTCATCCTTACTTCAGTAAAAATATTGCATTCCAATAAGAACGAGCGAATTTCCCATGTATTTTTCATTGCGGAATTGTCTGCAGGCTTCATATGTTTGTTTTAAGTCATGGTAGACAGAAACGTCACAGGAAAATAGAGACGTGAGTTGTCCAATGATGAGCGAACAAGGAAGGGAAGCCTCAGTCCAAAGCCAACGTTTCAACAGGATAACTTGTCTTTTCTTTTTTGGCAAGGTGAAAACAAGAGAAGTGAGGGCGTAGACAGGACAAGCCATGACGTCGACAACACAAGCGTAGGCAACACGGCGTAGACAAGAGGATCCAAGACGAAGGCAGCACAAGTTATCCTTTCGACTGGGCAATTTTGTCTTGCTTGTTACGGGACACAACAGGACAAGCCAGGGAAAAGATGGAAGTAACCATAATCATCTTAATCAGTTTATTTTTATGTCCTCTGCAGTACGAAGGCCTCTCCCAGCGATCTCCAATTACCCCTGTATTGCGCCAGCTGATTTTAACTCGCGCCTGCAAATTTCCTTATTTCATCACCCCATCTAAGTTTCTGTCGTCCTCGACTGCGCTTCCCTTCCCTTGGCACCCATTCTGCAACCCTAATGGTCCACCGGTTATCTAACCTACGCATTACGTGGTCTGCCCAGCTCCGTTTCTTTCTCTTAACGTCAAGATTGGAATAGCCAGCGTGAATGCAGAACGAGCCAGGGCGAAATCAACACAAGTGAGAGCGCAGAGAAATCTCTTTGTTAAAACGTTTTCTACTTGCTGAGGCTTTCCTTGTTCGCCCACTGATGTTGTGCTTAACACAAGTGCTCAGATATTTCATTCAGTTCACCTTCTGCATTCTGTTGATCTGCTGGCATACGCGCACCTCGCGGCTACGTGATCCCCAAGAAGGCACCTTTTTGTCGATGTTATGCTTTGGAGAAATCAGAAGTGCAGCAGGAGACGTTTGCCGCGCGTTATGTTTAATCGGAGCGTAGCGAGATGTCACCACCTGCGATGCTGTTGCCGGAAACGCTTCCGTGAAGTTAGCTTTCGGTGAAGCCAACTCGCCGCAATATACATATATCGCTGGACGCTGCCACATCGCTCTTAAATAGCCTGGTGCTCGAGACTGATAAGCACTGTTCCCCTCAAACTATGGAGTATGGAGAACCCAAAGTTCGAGTGTACGTTTCCCGGCGACGGGTCTGCTGACATTTCCGGAACTCCTAACCAGAAGTGGGATGGATGGATGGATGGATGGATGGATGGATGGATGGATGGATGGATGGATGGATGGATGGATGGATGGATGGATGGATGGATGGATAGATGGATGGATGGATGGATACAACTTTCTTGTACGTCCGGCAAGGTTTAACGGGACCCGGGCTCAGGTCTCCCACGGGGGAACGTCAAGGCCCTGCCTCAACGCCGCCTCACGGGCTTGCTGGACTGCCCACGTCTCGATTCCGAGGTCTGAGCTGCGCAGAGCGGCGGCCCACCTCGACGACAGGGTCTCCGGAGTAGCTGCCATCCCTCCTATAACTACATTGCACTCCCACAGCATGTGTTTGAGTGTTGCTGGTCCTTCCTGGCACAATTTGCACGTGTCGCCCTGATGCTTATCTGGGAAAATACGTTTTAGACGGAATGGATTAGGGAAAGTGTTCGTCTGGAGTTGCCGCCAGGCGACGGCCTGCCTCCTGTTCAATTTAAGTCTCGGTGGTGGGTATATCCTTCTGGCGTATAGATATGCACTGGCTATGTCGTTGTATCTGGTGAGCCTGTTCCGTTCTGCTCGAGAAGCGTTCGCTATCGTGTGAGAGGCGTTGCCCTGTTCGGCGCGGCGGGTCATGTCTCACGGCGTCCGGTGCGCCGTCTCGTTTAGGTTCGGGAGAGCGTCGCCTTCCGTGGTGACGTGCGCGGGGAACTGTGCAGTACATATAATATTGTCGAATATACTTCATAAAGGGCGAGTAACTGATTGCGACACATCTACTAGACGCAGTGTGTGCGCTACAGAAAGACAAATTTGAACCCTTTGCAGCTTGTCTTGTCATCCACCAATAATCATCTATCTTGCACACAAGTTCCTTTCTTGGTGCTTGGTGTAGGGCTGCTAAGCACGAAGTAACGGGATCGAATCCCGGCCACAGCGGCCGAATTTCGATGGGGGTGAAAACACCTTTGTACTTAGATTAGGTGCACGTTAAGGAACCACAGGTAGTCGAAATTTCCGGAGACGCTCACTACCGCTTGCCTCATAATCGGAAAGTGGTTTTGGCACGTAAAACTCCATAATTTTTTTTCTTTAAGGCTGCGCCCCTCGGTATTATTTCAAGCCACGAACGGCTCGCGTATCAGCGTCACATGACATTATTTACAAGAAAAAAGCGATCGCACAGTTTTAAATAAAGGAATCGTAAGCAAGATTCATTGGGCTTATTGTTGAGGGCAACCTAAGCCGCAAAGGGTGTAAAATTTATGTCTGTGTGGTGCACACTACAAAATAAGACGTACGTGTGGCGACGCTGCCGTGAAATTCCTGCACTGGTCCCCTGCGATATCATGAATATTGACGACGCACGTATGGACGAGGGTAGGTAATTTCCTCGTTTTTCTTTCAGAAAGTAAATTACATTGCACTCTGAAGTGAACCAAAAGGCTCCCAACAGCTGTCGTAAGCCTTCCAAGCAAAAAAAATATATATATATATATGTATACACACACCGGATATCGACCCGTGTTTGCAAGAAATAGCGCGAAATTTTCTGACGCCGAAGACCGTGACGCTGTCGGCGACACTTCTTGTCCGTAAGGCTTTGGTGTTTGACACTGCAGTCGATCGGATTTAAAACGAGATGCTTGGGACCCCGAACTCCTTCGTTACACAGGTCACTTCGTTGTACAAAGGTCGCGAACCACACCATGCAAAATAGAAACTGGACAGAATCGTTCCTTTGTTATACCGGTAATTTCGTTGTACTGGGGTTCTACTGCGACTAATTTTATTTTTTCCCGTCAAATCAACATAGAGTAAGTTAGGTTAAAAGAAATCTACTAGTGTAACCTAACTTAGTGTGAACGCTTTAGTTGTAGACAAAGGCCACTTCCAGGCATGCGAACGAGCACAGAAACAAGCACAGGTGCTTCGTTTCCTTAGCGTTTATTGAAGGGCTGAGTGCTTTGTTCTTTTATTTTAGTGCTTTACTTCGGCATTTCTTTAAGGGTGCGCTTACGGATAAGCAGGCAGTAAACGTTTGCTGCCGTTTACGTTGTGGAATCGCGTTTTAAGCGGGTTGAAGTCGCCGATACAAAATTCACAGCGGTCCCAACGCATTCAAATTCATTATGCCCCTTTGATCCCTGGTAATCTTGCCCAAAATAAATATTTCTAGACAAGCTATAAATACATTCGCTTATCAAACAGATTTAAACACCGCCTTTCAAGTAACTGATAGTCTTCGCGAAGCCCTATAATGAAACGTGGCGCAGTCGCTATCTTAGTAGTGTGAATAAGTCCCCCCATTCTTTTATCTAAGCTGGTACAAAGCAGAACGCGAACGCCGTCTCTCGTCTTCTTAACTTTTTATTTCTTTTTTCTTTCTTTCTTTTTCCCCTCGTCGAACACGTCCGCATACGGAAGGCTAAGAAAGATTTTTAATCAGTCGCAGTACGACCCGCTAATAATAAAAAGAAAGAAAGAAAGAAGGAAGCAAGTTCGGGAACTTTCTTCGTCAAAGATCCAAGAACCCCCCAGTAAAGATAAAGGAACCCCCCCTCCCTTCCCATCCCTCTACAAGGGAGCCCGCTTTCATGTATAATGGAGAATCGAGCGAATAAGAGAGGCGACGCCCGCCGCTTAATTCTGTTTTTCCCTGCTCCCTTCCTCCTCCCCCCATGCTTTCTCTTTGTTTCCGCACCCCTCCTTCTTCACCCTTTCTCCTCACCACGATGTCGTGGGTTCGTTAACCGCTCGTTGCAGCGCTCGCGCGCTCGACACAGAAGCACCACTAAAAGCTGCAGCAGCAGCGGCGGCTGCGACAGGAGGAGAAGCTGGAACCTCTATAGTAGACGTGATTCGGCTTTGCTCTATAGCGCCGTTTCATCCCGTACACCGCCTGCAAGTAGTTTGCTCCCGCTCCCAGCTCTCCCTTCTTTCGCCTCCACACTTCTTCATTCTCTCTCTCTCTCTCGCTTGCTTTTCTTTCGTTCTTTATTCTCTTTTTTTCCTCCGCCGTGCGTGTTCTAGCGGCGCCCGTGCTCTTTCATAATTCATTCAGCGCGAGCCGTAATTCGCTCGGTGGTGCAGCGGTGCCAAGCAGCGCGCGCTGCAATGCATACACACACGCACACACACATCACACGCGGGCACATGGGCGCACGCGAAAGGCCTGTCGCGCGAAGACTCATATAGGCGTTAAAATGCGCCCGCCAGCTGCGCACTTGGACGTGATTGTGTGCAGCACGGCGATAAGCAGAGCGAGTGCTGCCCCCCCCCCCCCCCCTCCGTCCCCGCGCCTGGACCCCATGCCTTCCGCGCGCAAGAAAGAATCACACATGCGAACGGTCTGACGAAAGTGGGGCTTGGCCGCGCGCTGATGGGAACGGGCTTAACCGCGAGTTTAACCAGCGCGGTACCTCGGTGGCAGAGAACTATAGGTGGTTAGAGGTGTAGTCGCAGTTTGTTCGCAGTCGCCGCAGTTCCACTTTTCAGAGTTGTGTGTGTAGCTTTAGAGAAAAAACTGTCTATAGCTGATATTTCTAGTTGAGATTAAGGAGTATAGAAACTTGAGTTAGGTTGGTCATGTAATGCGTAGAGCACATAATCGGTAGTCTGTGCTAGATAACGGTGCGTGTGTGTGGAGAGGGGGGGTGAAGGGAGGGGGTGAAGGGAGGGGGGTGCTAAGAAACAAGAGAAGTACACTTAGTGACTACAGCTTTTGCGGTGGGACAGACATCTACGAGGGAGTCGGCAGACGCAAGCCAGGTGGCTTCGTTCTGCCTCGGACATAAAATGATGATGATTAATGATGATGACGATGATAGTGGTCTGAGTCAGTAGCTGTAATTGCCATTCCCTTGCTCCCTACTGCCTGCCGATTGTTGCGATAGTTGTGCCGATAGCAAGCGTCACACCCTTTCTAGGCTTTGTAATACAGCCGCGAGGCGAACTCCGAGCATGTCGCTTTAAGATTCGTATCGGTTGAGCCCATGATGCGGGTAGCCACCGCAATGTTTCTGGGTGATTACTGGCCACTATGAGCACGGGTGACGAGGCTGTGAGAACTACTGGCATGACGGCGTGAGAGATCGGCGGGGCATTGACCTTTGCTGCATCGTACGAAGTCCTGAGAGCCTGCAGCTTAGGAATTTTTTTGCTTTAAGGCGTAGTGTTGGTTTAGAAGAACAGGCGATGCTAAAAAAAAAAGTCATTGTTAGATTTCAGACAGTCATATTAGGACCTCCTACTGAGTCGCTTTTGTGTAGAGCCCGAAAATTCTACATATTTGTCAAGCATATTTGGCGCCGTTCCTTACTGAATCGGAAAGGAATCCGTATCGATTCTCTAACGTTTCCGTAATACCTGTGCTGGAAACACTCCCTAGATTTCTTTCGTTTGTCTACACGTAAGTTTTAAGTGTGAAGTCTAGAGTAGTCGATAGAGAGAGAGAGAGAGAAAATGATAAATGAAAGGTAGGGAGGTTAACGAGGACTGAGCCCGGTTGGCTACCCTACACTGGGGAAAGGGAAAGGGGGACGGAAAGATTAGAAGAAGAGAAAGTCCACTGGAGATATCAGTCGGTCACTCAGTCCGGATCTCAGACGCTGACTCAATCCGGTCGCTTTCAAATATCGCAGCAGCGCTTTTGTGGCCTTTTGTAGCTGCGATATGCGAGGCCATGGTCCCAAGGTCTTGTTCAAGGTGAACGGCTTTCCATCTAGCTGATTGAGAGCTGTGCAGAGGTCTTGCCTTTCATTTTCAAAAGATGGGCAGTAGCACAGTATGTGTTCTATAGCGTAAATAATCAAGCATATAAGCTTTTAGACAGAGAGAGGGAGTTTGACGGAAGCCGAAGCTTTCTTTAGACACGACATATTTGTGGCCTAAATAAACAATTATAGGATAGTCAAGGCACCGTAATTAATCTACAGAAGTTTCCTGTATGGACGTTCTGCTATAATGTTTCCAAGTAGCCCGCTATTAGTAAGACTAGCACAGAAAATTTCATCGTGACGCGGTTATTCTGATGTGGTGAATGAATGGCCGCGTTCTCTCCGAGTTAAAAAAAAAGAAGAAACGAGTCGCGGTTCGCACCATCGACAACCGCTGCACCGTACTGGTCACGACGAGGCGTGGAATCGCGGCAATATTTTGCTTGCCTGTGCGAAACGACGCGATGGCGTGCGCAAAAAAAAAAAAAAAAAAAGAAAGAAACACGGTGCAGGAGACGGGACGTTGACCGAGGTGCGGTGGGGTTGAGGGGCGCGGGGAGCGGGAGCTAGGGTCGGTGGTGGAGAGAAAGAAGCCCGGGGGAAGCGGGGAGACGTTGAAATGAGAATGGAGTTGAGTAGAAATGAAATGGCGTCGCCGTCGGTGCTTTGAAACTTGCCTTAGCCTTCTTTTTAATTATTTTCACTTCGTCCTTTGCACGTTTTCTTCTTCACAGGTGGTTGTTTTCTTGATTTTTGATATTTGAGCATGGGAGCGTCGAGCGCACAGCTCCACGAATATTGAATGCTGCGACGAACGCTAGCTAGCGTAAGCTGGAGTCTAGACAGAGTAAGAGGGAAAGACAGAAAGAACGCGAAATGTGAAGAGAGAAAAAAAAAAAAAGCACGACGTCGAGGTTTTAGTCTTCCACTCCTGTAACGAGGAACACACGTTATCCTTCGAAGAGGATAAAGGAAGTCGTTTATTACAATTCGTTCTCGCTAAAACGACTTGAATTATTCAGAATGTTTTCGTCTGGGCACGGCGATGTTTGCTTCGTTTTTCTTCGTGAATGGCGCAGCGCGCTCCTTGTTTTTATCAGCGTCATACCTTAGAGAAATCTCCTTTTCGTTATTTTAATAATCACCTGAACTTCTAAGCTCGCCGGTAGCGGCAGTATAGCGCGCAACAAGAAAGAAATAATAATAAAAAAGGAAAAGAAAAAAAAAAGCAAGAATTGATTGGCGGCGGGAGTTTGCAACGCGTCGCGAATGCTTCGTGTACTGAGGCTGTGCGAACGCTGATCGATTAATTCTATTGGCGCGCAAATTTACTTGTTTATTTCTATGAGCCGACTGCTAGCAGAGGTGGCACCGGTTCTGCTTACCGTAGGTAATTTAGATCTGTTTATTTTCGCGAGTAGCGTGTACAACTATCTAAGCGCTTGCTGCGGTTTCTTTCTGTCTTTCCTTCTATCTTTCTCGATGAAAAGAAAAAGAAACGGGGGGGGGGGGGGGGGTGTTAAAATTTGGCGTCTGAGTTTGTGTGTGTGTGTGTGTGTGTGTGTGTGTGTGTGTAAAAATTGAATTATGGGGTTTTACATGCCAAAACCACTTTCTGATTGTGAGGCACGCCGTTGTGGACGACTCCGGAATTTCGACCACCTGGGGTTCTTTAACGTGCGCCTAAATCTAAGTACACGGGTGTTTTCGCGTTTCGCCTCCATCGAAATGCGGCTGCCGTGGCCGGGATTCGATCCCGCGACCTCGTGCTCAGCAGCTCAACACCAGAGCCACTCAGCAACCACGGCGGGCTTTTAAACCTGAACGCTCGTAAATTTGATACGTGCTGTCACATTCACAAGTCGTTTTGTTATCGTGAGGCTTAAAGTTGATTGGATATCGTGGTCATTAAGGGTTAAGCATCCTGGGCTAAACCCTCCGGTTATCATTCTCTCTCTCATTTGGATCCAAAGCTTTCATTCAAAACTGCCAAGTGCCACGCACAGTAGGCACAAACACAGTTGCTTAGCGCAAAGTAACTTGCATATGGGGTATTTGCTTTGCAGCTCCAGCGAATCAAAAAGAAAAGAGAAAAAGGAATGTGTGGTTAAAAATACACCCTGTATAGAGACGAAACATCACGACCTATTTCTGATGGTTCCCAGAGCACGTGCGTTTGCTTGTTCGCGCACGCATGTCTGTTAAACGAATTTTATCAGCTCCCCAAACGAGCATAAATAAGTAGCGCAGGAACATTCGCTAAGCCTTAACATATTTCCGGCTTATTTTAAAACGGCTGGTCGCTTGATGGTCGTGCCACTGTGTTGTACGCTCAAGTGAAGAAGATGCCACAGGATCAAAATGTTATCGTCCAGCATATCTTTCAGAGGTAAAAAGAAAGAGAGAGAGAGAGAGAAGAAAGGACATTGCGATTTTGTGTAACAGACAAATAAGACTGCATAGACAAGGAAATCAGTTCGGAAAATAAATTTCTTCATCGTATTCTTAACGGTTGACTTCATCCACCGACGTTTCCTGTATATAACAGTCTACCAATCGGCCGAACTCATGACGACGCAGCACCGCAAAGCTTGTTTGTTTTGCTCACCTTATCCTCGGCATAGAGGCAGGCGTACGTGGACGAAGGATCCGTATGAAGTGCTAGAGTCCAGAGAAACAGCGTGTGTCTAAAGGTTGTTCAGTTTTCCACTTCGTGTCGGCCGCATGACCCCACTTAGGTTCGGCTTCTCTTCGGGGGCATCCGTATGCTTTACAGTTTCAGCTCTCGGCGTTCGTCATCCCTGTATGTAGCAACGCCATCATTACCCAGACCGTATCGTCACGTTTAGCTTCCCCCTTATCGCGGACCTGTTGTCTATAGGCTCATCAGTTTCGAATTTCATGCTGGGAGACGTCTTTCACAGCGGTCGTAGATTTTCCTTTTTTTTTTTTTTTTCCACACGGGCATTGATCCGTGCGTTCGATGCGGCGCCTTCAGAAATGAAAACACGCCCATGAGGTATTCTTCTTATGTTTCGTTTATCTCTTGCTTCTCATTTCCAGCTCGCGTGTGTAAGCGACTCCCTGCGCCGTTCTTGCTGTTCGCTTTAATTCCGTCGCCACTGGAATTAACGGCGACGTGCGCGGCTTTGTAATATACGCGGCGCATTTATCTGGTTTCTGACCGTGACTTGAGGTTCGTTGTCCGGTGCCAGTCGCTCGGAATAGTCGCTTGGGATGTCATACTGAAGACTGAAAATTAGACTCGGCAAGCGTTCATTCCGCAGTTACTGCATTTCAATCTTTCATTTATTCCTTTCTTTCTTTCTTTCTTTCTTTCTTTCTTTCTTTCTTTCTTTCTTTCTTTTGTTATCTGTGTTACGTGTCTTATCTTCTGCATGCTCAGCGTCTTGTGCATGCATAGTATATACGCCAAAAAGAGGTTCAGGAATCGTTCGGAAAAGTGCATTATAAAAAAAAAAGAAGCACAAATGTCAGGTGCGTTAACCGCGATCGAACGAGCAGGTCGCCGCAGCTAGCGTTTTGGCAAAGGAGCTTGTGCATGTTATGCCACCTATTCAAATAGATGGGAAGCGCAGAAATAAAATTTCGAGACAACCCCTGCAACGATCTGAACAAAATTTGTTGCATTTGAAACTGAAAATTGGATTCCAGTGACTGAAGGAAGCAGAATTTTGATTTAGAGGCTGGAATTTGTTACAAAATGTGCCGAAAGTCTTTAAGTTAAAAATAGAAACGCGAAGTTTGCGAATATGTAACTGTGCACCGAAACCTGGTATCGCAGTTCTGTAAACTGAATCTGCTTGTGCTTCTAAATGAGACAAACTTGAAATATGAATTTACAGCTTGCACGAAAGTGTTACGATGTTTACGAGGGTTTCGATAAAGTCCTGATCGGAAATTATTGCCGTTGTTCAGAGCGGTGTATCACACATCAGTTTTGTCCGATATGGAATGCATCATTAGGTGCAGCTTACAGCACTTTCATATCACCCTTCCAGTGCCGAGTTACAGAGTTGTAAACTTCATAGTTTAGTTTCTTGAAATTTTTACAATTTTCAACAATTTCCATTAAAAGAATTGACGGCCTAACTGAAACGTCTGCATGATACAGTAATTATATGTTAACTTTTTGTTTCTTTTAGATGTAACGAACCTAATCAAATTAGGTGCAGTGGTTGCTGAGAAAGAACGATTTCTCGTTTTCCGTGCATTTACATAGGAGTCCCCGAGCTAAAATTTCCTCATAATAACGAAAGGATCGTCTTCATCAGGGCCCTGACGAAAGCAAGATAGGCAGAATAAATGTCCTTGAGCGTCGGCTCTTCCTTCGCTAGAGCATCCTCAAATTGCTGTTACATATCACTCTTAATCTTGATCCACAGAGGCACTTATTTAGCAGAACTTGCGTGTAACGATTTCAAGAGCGTACCATCAGATACCATGCGGTCAGCGTCTTGTGAAGCGTTGTTGCCCACGCTACAAAGTGTTTCCAATGCGAAGCATAATCGGGATCGACATCACGCATCACACGGCCTGACTCACATCGCGGCCGTGTGATACGGTTTAGCTTCGTCCTAAAATTAGCGCAAGTGAGCCCAACTCCGTATTGCCCAATCGAACAACAAATAATGACACAAAACCAGTACACATAACGTCTGCCCATAGGTATACCGTAATTAGTGGAATAGTTAGTGGAATAATTAGTGGAAAGTTAGTGGAACAGCGCATGATTTTCGACACCTCAGTTGATTTCTTGTAAAAAAAAAAAAAAAAAAAAAAAGAGGCTAACGTAGACGCTGGGGTAAAAGCAGGCCAATTCAGGCTGGCACTTGCAAATAAATTTGCAGCCTTAGAACAGAGAGATGAAGATGACATAGTGGCAATGAATGAAACCGTAACTACGCTTGCTTCAGAAGCAGAAATTGAAGTGGGAGGTAAAGCACCAAGGCAACCAGTAGGAAAGCTCCCCCAAGTAACAAAAGACCTAATAAAGAAACGACAAAGAATTAAAGTGTCCAACTGAAGAGATCAGATAGAATTCGCGGTACTGTCAAAACTGATCAACAAGCAGAAAATAAGGGATATTCGAAATTAGAAGGTGAAAAAGACTGAGGAAGCAGTAAAAACTGGATGCAGCATGAAATAAGGGAGAAGGAAGCTTGGCATAGGACAAACCAAGATCTATGCACTGAAAGATAAGCAGGGTCATATCATCAGCAATCTCGAAGATATAGTAAATGTAGCGGAAGAATTCTATACTGACCTGTACAGTACCCAAAGCAGCCACGATACCTCCATTCGAAGTAGTAATGAATAGGCTACAGAGGCTCATTCTGTAACCTGCGATGAAGTTAGAGGAGCCTTGCAATATATGTAATGGGGAGAGCGGCAGGAGAAGATGGAATACCAGTCGATTTAATGAAAGATGGTGGAGACATAATGCTTGAAAAACTGGCTGCCCATTATACGAACTGTCTATCGGCTTCAAAGCTCCCTGCGAACTGGAAGAATGCAAACATTATACTACTCCACAAAAAGTGAGACGTTAAAGAATTGAAAAATTAAAGGCCCATTAGCGTACTCATTAGCGTACACCCAGTATTATATAAAATATTCACCAAGATAATCTCCAATAGAACAAGGGCAACACTGGACTTCAGTCAACCAAGAGAACAAACAGGCCGGTTTCAAGAAGGAATACTCTGTAATGGATCACATCCGTGCCATCAATCAGATAATCGAGAAATTTGCAGAGAACAATCAGTCTCTATATGTGGCTTTCATAGATTACGAAAAGGCACTTGATTTAGTAGAGATGCCAGCAGTCATAGAGGCATTACGCAATCAAGGAGTAGAGAACGCTTACGTAAACATCTTACATACAGAGATTCCACAGCTACCTTAATTATCCACAAGAAAGGTAGGAAGATACCTATGAAGAGAGGGTTCAAACAAGGAGGCACAATCTCTTCAATGCTATTCACTGCGTGCTTGGATGAAGTAATCAAGCTATTAAACTGGGGAAGGCTTAGGAGTAAGGATCGACGGCGAATATCTCAGCAACCATCAATTTGCAGGTGACATTGTTTTATTCAACAACACTGCAGACGAGTCACAACAAATGATTGAGGACCTTAACAGAGATAGTGTAAGGGTGGTGTTGAAGATTAGTATGTAGAAGACAACGCTAACGATGAATAGCTGGGGAAAGGAACAAGAGTTCAGGATCTCCAGTCAGCCTGTAGAGTCTGTGAAGGAGCTTGTTTGCCTAGGTCAATTACTCAAAGGGGACCCTGATCATGAGAAGGAAATTTACAGAAGAATAAAAATGGGTTGGAGCGCATTCGGCAGACATTGTCAGATCCTGACTGGAAGCTTACCATTATCATAGAAAAGACAACTTTACAATCAATGCATTCTATCGGTGCTGACATATGGGGCAGAAACTTGGAGACTGACGAAGAAGCTCGAAAACAAGTTAAGGACCGCGCAAAGAGCGATAAAAAGAAGAATGTTAGGCGTAACGTTAAGAGACAGGAAGAGAGCGATGTTGATCAGAGAGAAAACAGGGATAACCGATATTCTAATTGGCATTAAGAGAAAGAAATAGAGCTTGGCAGGTCATGTAATGCGTAGGCTAGATAACCGGTGGAACATTAGGGTCCACCTGTTAGCCCACCGGTGCCAAGAGAAGCGAAGCGCAGTCGAGGACAACAGAAAACTGGGTGGGGTGGTGAAATTAAGAAATTCGCAGGCGCTAGTTTGAATTGGTTGGCGCAGGACAGGAGTCAATCGAGATAGCAAGTGGAGGCCTTCGTCCTGCAGTGGACATAAAATAGGCTGATGATGATGATTGATTTCTTATAATTTGGGCGGCGCTATTCTTGGGCGACTAGGCACGTGTGGCACCGGATGCTCCCGCTTACACAAATATGTTCGTCCCCCCGATAACGCTTTGAAGAACCACAAGCGAAACTGGGTAGCTAGCTACCTGGAAAATGGTCCTGATAACATCAATTCACCACAGTGCGTGGGATGTATGGTATGGTATGATGAACTTAATTCACGTCCTGAAGATCAACCCTTAGGTTGACGCAGGCGGCTCCCACGTCGGGACAGTAAGGTATAACCTCATGTATCGTGGGCCTTCTGGACGGCCTGTACTTGGTCGAAAAGAACTCCACTGTGTAGGACTCGCCGCCACCAGCCTATTTCCTTGTCACAGTCTGTGAAAGACACAGGACACCGCCAAAGCATATGATCCAGAGTAATGATGTCATTACACTTCTCGCAATTCATTGGTACCTCTCTTTATGGATATAGCTTGTTAATAAAGTTTGGACTCGGATAAGTTCTTGCCTGTAACACTCTCAGAGTCACCGCTTGATCTCTATTGACCTTAGCGTGTGGCACTGGAAATTCCCTTCTGTTCACGTAGGAATGCCTCGTGATGTCATTATATGTAAGTAACTGGTCCCTGTTCCCCTCCTGTATAATATTATGGTCCTGGTCGCGTAGTGCACGGATAGTAAGTCCTCGTGCAGCTGCGTTAGCCTCGTTTAAATTCTTCCCAGATAGATCGACAGACCCCATGTGTGCAGGAAGCCAGCGGATTTCGATCCCTTGGCTGTTCATCTCACCGATCAGCTGGGCAGCCCTTTTGGTTATAATACCTTTGCTAAAGCGTCTAATAGCCATCTTAGAGTCACTGTAAATTCGTGGGATGTGCGTAATTTTTATTGTCCATGTCAGCAAGTACACTTTATATTTCCGAAAACAAGTCTTCAAGAAGTCAAATCATTCACTGGTGGTATACAGAGAATCTATAGACTGCTTAAAAATTTTTATAGGGCTTAATCACAGTTTGTGGTGATGGTTATGATGCAATAACAATAATGGAGCTGATGACGATGGAAATCGTGCGCACACACAAGTACGCAGGAGATAGTTCGCCAATACCATCCAAGCCGAGAATGCAAGCCTTCCGATTGCTGGGAGCAACAATGTGGACTCCATCGTCTCTTTCGTAATCGTGCCGTGCGCAGCAGGTCACCGCGGGCATCCGATGGCCACCTTAACGCGTGCATTGCAGCTTACGAAACGGGCCTTTTACGTAAGTGGCTCCGAAACTGTTGACGAAAACAGGATCGCAGTATTGGCGCACCTGAAACGTGATGCGATTGTGTCGCGACAAACGCGACAACAGCGCCCTCACGTGGACTCTTGGAGACTCGAGGAGCAACATGCCGGAGTTTCCGTCAGAACTTGCGAGTTGTAGTTCTGAACTTTTTAACTGCATTAAAATCACAAAAAGTATATAGAGTAAGCATGAAGGGGCACCGTTCCTACAGCAATCCCGTGGCGGCGTTTCTAGATATTATTTTATTGGAGAGAGAGAGAGAGAGAGAGAGAGAGAAAGATGCTTAATAAACAAATATAAAGAAATAAAAGGCAACCATCGTTATTATTAGAGATAACAACAGGCTGGCGCTTGAGCAGCCAACCATCTGAAAAACTGCCCTGCGAACGAGAAAATAAAGAGGAAGGAAATGCTTCAACTGGGATACTACGCGTTGTTATCACTCTTCATCATTGCACGAGAGTAAGCTCGGCGGAACGGGACTCGAGGTAAATGAACATAACTCAGCGCTTTGCCGCATAGCTGCCTGCAACAATGGAAACCAACCTGCGACGCGCATCATATTTCATACGTGCATTCGTGCACACCATTTAGACGCGCTTCTTAATTACACGTGACCGAATAGCTCCGCCTGCGTGATTTCTTTGTATTCTTCCATACTGCAGCTCGCATCAGCTCGGGAAACGAGGCGAGGATTAACGCGTTCCGGAAATATGTGCATTTCGCATTTAACTGTGTGTTTTGTGTTCCTCCGGTGATATATGGCCTAGGAGAGAGGTCTTCGTCCCACGACTGCATTAAACGTCAAAATAGTAATAATAAAAAGGCTGGTCATTATGAACAGCATGTTCCGTCGCTTACGATTGATGGAGAGAAGGGAGGGAGAACGTAGCAGTAGCGACTCACGCACAATCGAACCGTGAAGTCAAAACATAAAAGAATACATGGGAACGTGGAAAATGTTTTTCTCGGTGGCCACTGTACTGCAATTTCGATTAGATTTGTAAAGTCTAAAACCAAATTCTATAAATGTACGTGCTCTCTGAAGTAGGTTCCTGATTAGTTCACCAGTCACTTTATAAAAATTTAAAAAAAATATCCCAAACAGAAAAAGAAAGTTTCGAGCATCAAGTTCACAACTCTAACGCAGAAACAAAAGAAAAAGAAAGACGATATCGCAATTATGTAAACTGTATGTATTGAGACAATATTGGTGTAGCATACACCACTCTGAAATGTACAACTAATTTGTGAGTAAGACCTTTTCCAAAGCTCGTAATCAATGTAACTGCTTCACGTAAATTTATTGATCACATTAGTCCTATTTATATGCTCTAAGATGTCCAAAAAGCCCAGTTAAGGCATGTCTGTCCCTTGCGCAATTATTATTAATTATTCAATCGGACACCCTAACAAATTAAATTTACCGAATGGCGATATCTCTCTTTGGTGTAGCCTTAAGGATTTGCAAACTTCCTGCTTGTTTTTCTAGCTTGTCTCTTTCTAGCATTAAAAAAGAAGTTAAAAAGACGGAGGTAGTAAAGTAGACCTTACTTCTGCAGTCGGCTGAAATTAAGATTTGTCTTTCAAATTAAGCAAATTTCATTCGAATTGGTCCAATGGTTGTCTAACGAGAATAAATATCTGAGTTTTCACCCGCGTTAAAATCGGGGCAAATCGGAGTATGCTCCCAAGTAAGGCTTTCACGTAAAATGACATTTCGTTTAGCGTGTTCCGAAACTGTCCAATGTGCAATTAGGGACGCCTCAATGGCTCATCGGGCTCTGGATTACCTTTTGCTACGTGTAGTTCTTCAACGTAGGCGCAAATCTAAGTACGCGAACGTGTTCGCGTTTTCTTTTCTCCCACTGAAATGCGACCGCTGAGTCCCGGAGTCGCACCCGCGACCTCTTGCTCATCAGCAGAAAGCAATATGGCTGCACAACCGCCACGGTGGGTAGAGCATTATGACGTTCGAAAGGCCTGTATCGCGGCATGCTGTTTCAGAGTGCTGGAGCCAGTCGCGTGACATTAGATACAGAACGACTGCGGGAGTGCGCCTTGCTTGAACCGATCTCTGCCTCCCCTAAAATACTTGGCACCGAGTTCTAGAACGTTCCTCGACTCACTTCACCTCGACTCAGTGATGATGATGCTGGTTTTTGGCATCCCCTTTGAGACGGGGCCGGGTAAAATAGTCCCCCATAGCCTGCTTTATTTATTGAGGTTTCAATTACATCTGTCGCTATCTAACATATTGCCTGTTTGATCTCGAACGTAACTCTAATATTTAAAACCTATATTGCTACACTGTACCATTACCTACACTCTTAATGACTCCGGTGCCACGAATATCTTCCCTCATTTTCCGTTCCACCAATATTCTAATCACTTATTACGTATTTCTACTATTCTCATCCATCTCCTTCGAATCCAGACCTTTCTGTCAGGCGGACACTCCGTACACGGGACTTGCATGGTGAATATCTTGACATTCCGCTACGACGGGCCGAGTCGTTCCCAGGCTTTCTTTTTCTTTATCTTTTTTTTCGCAGCATACAGTGGTCGTCCAATTATTATTATTATTATTATTATTATTATTATTATTATTATTATTATTATTATTATTATTATTATTATTATTATTATTATTATTATTATTATTATTATTGGTATCCCCTTTGAAATTGTCACCTAGCCTGCTTGATTTAAACAGGTATGCTACATATGGTTTTCAATTCTAGCATTTATGTATACATCTCCTTAATGTTCTTTTTTTCTCTTCCTCAAAACTTCTCTCTCTACCTTGTGCTGGTACCTATCCCTGTAACAGATCCGGTCGTACGAATCTCTTCCCTGCTTTCTTTCCATCAATACTCTAAACGTGTCCTGTTTATCTCCCCTGCAGACCGGTTGATGCTTAAGTCCACCTTAAATCCAAGCGCCTGTGGCAGTTGTACGCTACGTACTGGCCTCGCTGGGTGAATGCGTTCGCATTCCATGACGATGTGCTGAGTGGTATCCGGATTCTTTCTGTAGCATACACATGGCTTATCTTGGTGCGAATATTTGCTACAGTATGTTTTTGTCCTTAAGCAGCCAGCTCGAGCCTATAATAACAAGGTACTCCCTTTGTGTTATCGTACACATTTTGCCTTCTAATTTCTTTCTTCTCACTACCATCCTTGTTTATCTCGATGGTAGTTTTTCTTGCCATTGCTTGCATACAATTCGCTGTCTCTCTTTCTCTCACTTTCTTTTCGATGACTCCTGGTTGTCTATTTACACTTTAAGATATCCCGTGCTTGGTTGCCAACTTCATTGACCTCTTACTTCATATTGTGTACACGCTTTTCAGGCACAGATACTTGTGCACTTTAGCCGCCCATTTATTTTCATCCATGTTCCCGAGTCTTTCTTCAAAAACAACTCGGCGCTTCTACGACTTTAAAAGAGGCCCAGCCCGTGTCGTCCGGCACTGCTAAACTTGTGGTTTGACCGCGGACTCCCATATCCAACCGGCCTACCGACCTTTTCCCCCACCCCCAGTGTAGGGTAGCAAACCGGATGCTCTTCTGGTTGACCTCCCTGCCTTTCCTATCCTTGCTTTTTTCTCTCTCTCTCTCTCCAACCCCAACAAGATATCTGATTTTAAGCACGGGGTGGCATTTGTGAACGTCTGCGCTGGCACCATTACTCTTTTCCATATTCCACGTACCACCTCATACTTATTGTGGCCCCAAACTGCCCTACGCTTCATTATTGCTGCATTCTGCTTTCCCTGTATCTTCAAATTTACAAGAAAGCGGATGGCAGCGCCGTGCCTCTTGACAGAAGTGGCCGCTGCGATTTATTGACACTGCACGGAATTTCTCGAGAAGCGTAGCTTCTTCTTCCGCCAAGGCGCAGCGCTGGCAATGAGGACGTAGGGACCGTGCCCGAGGAACTAGGTTTCAGAGATAGTAAAGGAAAGCCTAAATAATCAGGGGGAGGGAGGGGGGGGGGGGGGTATCAAATGACTGGGGTAGTAGTGGAGCAGAAGCAGGAAACATTAATAAATGTTAGGACAATAGATTCCTTTGGGGACCAATGTTTATATTAAACACGAATATTTAGGACCTACAGTTTGACAGATTGTTGGTCCCAAAGAATCAACATAGGCGCAGAAAAAAAAAGGCTAACGTGACGAGCTTGCTGGCATCCGCCACCAGATGTGTTAAAGAGAACGCTCACAATATCCATTAATCGTCTGGAGGAAATGCTTCGACTAGATGATCATTTGAGAATACAGTGGGTAATTCTGCTTCTGCTTGTTTTCTTTTCTTTTTTCGCTCATTGCGTTTCCAGGGATTCGACTTTCGTAGCCTTGATATCATGAGGTAGCACCTGAGGATTTACTGGCAAGCTGCCTGCTCCTAAGTACTACGTACTACTTGATGCCTGCGGTTTGACGGATGTTACACATCCGACGCCATGACACTGTGGAAGCGCTGGCTAACATCTCCTATGGTTATTCTAGCACACGTAGCGCCTGAGAAAGCAGACTGGAGGGCCCGCCGCCCGCGGTAACATAACGGAATCCATTTCGTATTGTGTGACGGCATGCTGTACGGCCGAAAGATACTGTTCTTGCGCCGAATTATCCCACCGCCCCCTTTCCATCCCCACACACTTTTTTTTTTTTCACCATCACACGACAACTTCTAGCGCCCTCGGTTTTCCATCCAACACGGTCACAACAGGCGTTTTGTGAACAATCTCTTACACCTTTTGTTTACAAGTTTAATTTAACGTAACTAACACGTACTGTGGTGCTTTCTTTACTCTTGCTTCTTTTTTCGGCCGCACTCACGTGCTGCCCTCGGACAGGCTATTATTTAAAGTGCGGCTCGCTGTCTGCAGCTCGCTCGACACGTAATCTTGGTGCGCGTTCCTCCACGTGCGCAAAATCGCAAGTGAGCGTGCGTGTCACTTCGCGGTCGTTACCACGACAGCCCTCTCCCGGAGCGATAAACAAACTACAACCGCGTTGCGCAAACACACCGGTCGCGTTAAACTCGGACCACCATGCGTTACGTAAGTAAACACGCTTTCCTGCAAACGTACAATTTAATAAAGAACTCCGTATTGCGCGTTAAACGGCTTTCCTTTCCAACTTTATCACCGTAGCTCGTAAATCCGGGAAAAAAAGAAAGGGAAAGTGGCACGCTTCGCGTCGTTTCTCTCAACTCCGTAAAGAGATAAACGGTCAGTGCGGAAACATGACCGTATAGTTTCGTAATGCCGTACAATGTAGTTTCCGGAGAGCTCTGGTCAGAGTGGAAGCCATTGGTGCGTCGTGTTTTAGCGCGGGCGTTGCGTCGACCAGCTGGAAGGCAATGAACGAAATTTTTTTGCCTTAAAAGAACATGAATCCGTTTTCGTATCGCTAACGGGGCGCTGTTTGGAGAACGATGCTAGCCGTTTCGTATACGGTTCTTGCTTATTGCGCAAAGGATGCTTCCGGTTTTCATTTCGTATTATTATTCTTTTTGTTTTGTTTTGCTTGCACTGCAGGAACTGTGCGAGCAGAGTTTCGTTGGTAATGCGATTCCGCAATGTGGCTGCGAAACGCCGGAGTGCTTTTAACATTCTGCGAGCCATCCTTCGTTATTACGGTTTCAACGCTATTAACGCACTGAGCTTCGTACCAGCACAAGCGTGATCTTTAACAGAAGGGCTTGCATAATTTCTGTCGATCATGGCTGCACAGATGTGAAACACTCTACTTGCAGCATTCGCACCTAGCGAGTCGGTTCATGCAAAGAAAAAAAGAAAACATGCACATTGCTGTGTGGCACAATTTTTTCTTGCGTGAAGTGTTTCCTGTCTTGTAGACTTCGGTTGCGCTACTTGCTTAACCTTTAGAGCTTCTGCGCAATTACGTAGATTGTTCATGTGGTAATCTTTAGCAAAGAAGTGCACCGCTAACAGCAGAGCTGTCTGGCAAGTTTATCATAATGTGGTGGTGGTGGTGGTGGTGAATTGTAGCAACAGGCGGGCTTAGCCTGGCGAACAAGGCCGGCAATTGCTCCGCCCGAGCGTCTCGCACAATACCGCTGAAGGGTTTCACCATATGTCCATCAAACCAGTCATGTCTCTATCATAATGTCTCTGCGACAACTCATACCAGTATCAAGGCTGCTTCCCGCGGCGTTTTAGTGAAATTAACTAAGGCAAAGCTTGTAGTCAAAACACCTTCAGAACTAAACGGATGGAATATGGACGAGGAACCCAAATCTATAGAAAGAATATTGAGTTATATTGCTATAGATAATGTACAGAATGCAATTCTAACTTTTCTTTCAAGAAGAACTTACAATTTCAATCAATACAAGCTTGATCGCCTGCTCACTAAATCAAACGAATGTTCTCGTCTGCACGACGTAATATCTGGTGAAAGTGACCCGCGATGCAGCGTGAAAGAACCGTCAAACCAGGACAATAAAACTTTCAGACCTTTTCACAAGAATTACCTCTGTGAGGACACTTTAGTGCCACTCAGTTAGGCCCAAAGTAAACGCTATATCAAACATCTTGAAACTGCTGTCGACAACGACGCATTACGTTACTTCAGTCTGCGCAACAAATATGGGGAAAATGCCATAACAACTGCCACCATTTAAGTCACACGCCGTTCTCAAAGATCCTGCGTCAGTGGAACAAAGCACCACTGAAGACTTTAAGCCAAAGCCCACCCTGCGCCTGCAGGTATTTCCTAATCTACTAATTTAACCACTCCTACCGTACTCGATTGCATTTTTCCTTTCTCTTGGTACCAGTTCTTCCTGCTATAATGCCTTCTAAATGGCGTAGCTTTAAAAGTTTCCTGGTGGCTTTATATGCTGGCACGAAGCTTGCCGTGTAGGGCCACTTCCGCAGGCGACCACTCTACGCTCGTCTTACGGAGCCTTTCTTGCAGCGCCCCCTTGAAAGCTTTCCGAGAAGCTAAGGCGTGTCGGCAGTTTGAGCAAAGCACCGAGCTTGTGTGTGTTCGCGCACGTTCTTTTTCATGGCCATTGTCCCTTACGAAGGAGAAATGAAGCCCCTGCAGTAGAGAGCTGCTTCTCGAGAAAACGAATTGCACTCTCTGAACAGCTCCCTCACCCCATCTCTCTCTCTCTTCCCTTTTCGGTGCTGCGGGCGCAAAGTTCTGCGCCCGGCGTCGGGGCGAATGAACCAACGTTCATCTGTCGTGATTCGCTTTGCTGGAAAAACTCCCCCGGCTTCAACGACGTCGGATGGAGATGGGGGTGGAGAGAATGCGCCGAAAGTAGGGAGGAAGGGGAAGTGTTTTTCTTACTTGCCCATCTAGGGGGGAGGAGGGGGAGGGGGAGAAAAAAAGAAGAAAGGGAAGCGCGAACACGCACCGGGTCGAACGACACCCGCAATCGCTAAAATCGTACAGCGCAGTAGAAGCTAGAACGAGTGCGTGCTGAGGCGTTGTATTCCTGCGCGGCCGTGTCGTCTGCTCTTACAATGGCTGTAGCAGACTGCGCTGCGAAGCTCGTGGTACAAATTGGAAGCTGTGTACTCGAGTAGTAGAAGTACGTCGGTGTTACTGCCGTCAGGTGATTGTTGTGACCACTCAGTAAGAAGGAACTTGGATTAAATTGCGAGGACGGATGCTCGCGATAATCAAATGTGGAAAGGATAGAAAGGAAGGCAGCGAGGCCTAAGGAAATGCGGCAAATCAGTTTGAATGGGCGAGGAACATCAGAAGAAGTATCTGTAGGTACTGCTCCAAGTGAGCGAAGAAAATGTTTAATTACCATGTACAAACAATGAAAGTGTCGTTAACAGGGTGCAAATTAGTATTGAACGGTATCCATTCCAGGGGAGAGAAATGACGTAAAACACACCGTTTGTATGCGCACTGCAGCGGCAGTTGGCATTCGTGCGAATTATAGAAAGAACACGTGTAAGTTAACGTTATTTGAGGAGAAGCTCAACGAAGGGCAAGAACCACCTTCCTAAAAGCAAGTGGGACCATCAGTGTCTTAAGTGCGGATTACAAGCACGCGGAAAAACTTGAGTACTACTTTTTACCGCGCACTTCGGCGTACCGGTTCGACATTGAAGCGTGGTGAACTTCCAGAATGGTGCACGATTTTATCATTGCATAGTCCGGGGACTGCAGGGGAATCGGATCGATGGACTCAGATTCGGGCGGCACTCCGGTTCCCTTATCACCCTCTCCCCAACTTCCCACCAAGCCGAGGGGAAGCCAGGCTAACGAAAAAGCTGCTGCGGGCATCGTTTTCTGAAGGTGAAGAAGAGAACGATGGGTGAGGTTGGGGATTGGGAGAGGGCTAGGGAGAAGCGATGAGAGAAGGGGCCAGAGGCGCCCAAACCCGGGGACATTGAACCTGGACGCTGGTCCTTGGCCCTGGCCTCCTCCGCGCGCACGACCTCCTCTCCGCACGCTCGCTCTCTTCGTGCGCTGTGCGGCGGTCAAAACAACGCCTCCTCTCCCAAACCTCCTACTACCCGGCTTCCCTAAAACGGTGCAGCGTTTCGCTCGCCCCCCTCCCCTCTCTGCATAGCCAGGAATTTGAATAACAATTCTCGGCTGGTATCCAACGAGGAAATAAGCATGCACTCTTCTGAACACTGCCTTCTTTCTTGCTTTGCTTTTAGTTAGGTTAGTTGAAGAAATTGTGGGATGTAAGGTCCCGGAACTGCACTGGGGAGTCAGTTGAGTGCAGTTGAGACGACGATGAGGTGATGAACTCAGCCATCTAGACACACAGAAAAAAGCAAAGACACGTAAGTGATCTTAAGCGGTTAGGATGGGGTCGATGAATAAAGCAGGTACTAGTCTCCGAGGGTCCTTTCTACCCATCTTTTATATATTAGGTCTAACATGCCTAAGACCAGAAGTGCCCCCTTTTACTTTCCCGAATGTGCGTCTATTTTACTTGAATCCTTTCGCGACCGCTGGCTTGAAACTACACCAACACAGCAATAAACCTTACTCCCTATTTCATACCGCGTGTGACTTTTAAATTTGCCAAGCTCTGACTTAAGTTTTCGAACTTCTGAAGTTGTGATGCATCCTTCTAGATGCTGTTTCTGTCTTTAAAGTATGCCTTTGTCAAACGTGTGGCACTGGTGGTACTGACCTGGTAACGGTCTCACAGAATTCTTTGTAACGAATGTTGTTGTTTTTTTTCTTGCTGTCCAATGTTTCCCCCACGATATCCAGAAACCCGCCGTGGTTGCTGAGTGGCTAAGGTGTTGAGCTGTTATGCACGAGTTCGCGGCATCGAATCCCGATCACGGCAGCCACATTTCGATGTGGGCAAAATGCGAGAATACCCGTGCACTTAGATTTATGTGCGCGTTAAAGAACCCCAGGTAGTCAAAATTTTCGGAGTTCCCCACTTTGACGTGCCTTATAATCAGATCTCGGTTTTGGCGTGTAAAACCCCATAATTAATTTTTTTAATGATATCAAGAAAGATGTCGATCGTAACTGGAATTAATAACGGGCAGGGTTAATATACGAAAGGATAACGTAGTTGAAGATTTGTTCGTTAGTTGTTTTTGCTGTCAAGTCATCGACGGAAAGAAAGCAGCGTCTATATATCGACCACGCTAGTTCTTTGGTACCAATACTGTTGCGAATCGGGGTTCGGAGATGTGGTACATCCTTTCATAGTGGAAGAGCAAGGAAACAAGGGGGTTGGGCCCGATATTTAAGGCGTTTTACACGCAAGTTTATATTACATATTTACAAAGAAGTACAGAGACATAATAAGTTCATGAAGAAGTTGTAGCAGCCAATGACTCCAGGAGTCCGTCGCTACTTTTATTCCCTGCGTGCTCATTGTTCAGTGGCTTCCCCCAATTCGGCGTCAGGAGACGTATTACATCAGGTCCCAGCAATACGGAAGTTTGTTGCCCTTTCACTCCGAAGGGAGCTTTGTCGGAAACACAAGCACCTCACTGGGCACAAACAGTGGATGGGGGGATAGCACACTGACCCCGTCTCCGGCGGGGACGCGCCAGTTTGGGCGGATGACAGGTGAAGGACTGTCCCCTCGCTAATTGCCCAAACCTCCTCTCCTGACAGAGGCACTCTGCTGGTGGTCATAAATAATCCCATTTGAGAACAATTTTGACGAGGCCGTCGGCCCGTTTCCCATAATCGCGGTATCCGAGACCGGCGGTTATCGAGGGGTGAACGGCCGATCACAACAGCACGCCTATCAGTCTTTCCAATTGCAATTTCTTGCGGTTTCTCTTGCATCATTTTGTCAATTTTATGTGGGAAGCTTTATCTGTATGTGTACCTTCAACAGTGTTATTACTGGCATACACGAAAAGCACAGCCAGAGGATGACAGTAATAACAGCGCTGGATATCCTGCAGTGGTAGAAAACGACATTCACGCTTGAGATGAGCAGCTGTACCACAGACAAGCGCGACGAAAATGTTTAGAGGACACGCTTGTTTCTCATATATCCTTTTACATCAATCAATTAAGCAGATCTCAAAGGTAACCAAGCTAGAATTTATGAGGTTAATCGATTGATCTATTAGTCTAGGTCTCTCATCACAGCAGTTGCCATGATGAAGCAGGCTAAGTGACTGATCGATTAGCCCTTCAATATTTACCTTTGACTAATCACGCAAGTTTTTTTTTTTTTTGATACTTACAGATGAGAAATAGTAACGACTGCTGCCTTCAAAACAATCCGGCTATTGCATCGCATCATTTAATTAATTTGTATTGGAGCTGGAATGGATAAATGGGCGCCAATACAAAACCACCGCGAAGACAACGCAGTCTTGAGCCACTCTTACACGAAAACATATTTCGAAATTGAATTCTTGCTTAATCATCATCATCATCATCATCATCATCATCATCATCATCATCATCATCATCATCATCATGAACACCACTACCATCTCCATTACCGTTCAGTGCAGGACGAAGCACTCTCCCAGGGGCACGTACGCCACCCATTTCCAGAGTCAAGCAGGCGTAACCTCTCCCCTCAGGTTTTCCTTTTTGACTCGAACTCTCCAGAGCTCTCGGCTGCATTTCCTCTGCGTTGATCTCCCTACCTTGGTGTCCATTTCGTTTCTCCAATGACTAAAGATAACTACTTTTTTTCTTCCATACGTGGCCTCCGCTAAAAATACGTATTACGTTCTTCGCAAACATTGCAGCGCATAAGATACGGACACGGAAACAAACGGGAACAATGTGAGAGTGCAACAGTAGATAATGCACAAATTCTGTAGATAATGAGAAGGCACCGTGTTATCTTCAGTGTTTCTTTCCGTCTTTGTACAGTGTATTGGTAGGGTCAGTACCAGAAGGCACAGCAATTAGCTTTTTGTTGCAATCGTATATACTCTGGGGTGGCGCTCGCCGGCCGCTGCAAAAACTACTAGCTGTGGTACACAGGGCATCCCGAGTGATAACACCCGGCTGGATTGATATGCGGGACGCCGTCAAATTCCTGCATTTGGCCGAGTCACGCCACGTCGACATTAGGAGCCAATCAGAGCTGAGAAGGTGACGAATTCGACAATACGACGGAATTGGAAAATGTTGAGAACAGCAAACCTGTGCAGAGCTCGCCCGGAGAAAAAGAGATAGGTGATAGACGAAACAAAAAATTTAATTGTGGGGCTTTACGTGCCAAAACCACGATCCGATTATGAGGCAAGCCGCAGTGGGTGACACCGGAAGAATTTGGACCACCTGGAGTTAATTAACGTGCACCTAACTATAAGTACACGAGTGTTTTCGCACCCTCCCACCCCCACCGCAATGCGACCGCCTGGCCGAAGGGATGGAGGTTAACCAGGTTGACCTCGGTTAGCTACGCTGCGCTGGGAAACGGGAAAGAGGACTGAAAGATTAGAGAAATTCCCAGAACGCGCTGTTGGAATCTCAGCGCTGACGCCCGTTGTTGCAAATGGGTCGCAAGCCCCAAGGGTAGCGTTGGCCTGGCGGCCTGGGGCACAACTGGAAGCATCCGAAGGTCCCGGCAAAGCATGAGTCGACTGGTAACAGAACAACTTGTTTATTCTAGCATCGCAAAAGAGCGGCCGGTCAGGTCGACCGAAGTGGAGAGACGGGAGAGCACGTTACTCAACAGAAGAAATCGGAGCCTCCCTCGGCGTCCGGGAGCAGCTGCTCTTATACTCTCGGAGTCGAGGGCAAGAGGGAACGCCTGATAGAGGCGCACGTGACGCGCGGCACGGACAGGCTGAGAGACACGTTGGGACGAGTGTAGTGACGCATCCGCCGGCCCGGCGCCGGTCAGACCTCCTCGCTTCACACTTGGGGAGCTCCTCTCCCCGGCTGCCGCGCTTTGACAAGCGTGGGCACCAACATGCACACACACACACACGCACGCTTGAAGACACGTGGCACTGAAGCATGCCTGGACGCGCGTGGCGGGGAGGCGTATCGGCGGCGCTGAACGGGCCAAAATGTCCGCCGCTTTGAACGAAGCCCCGCCGTCCGTTGCATCCGCGCCGGCTATACCGCGCGTCGTAGGCGAAACGTAACAGCGCGGACACAGACACCATGAAACTCGCCCTTCAATTCATTACAAGCGGTAACACCAGAGCTCCCCTGGCTTCGCCGGAGGATTCAAACCTGGTGTGTCTTCGGTCCCGGTGTTTTTTGAGTGACACGCCTGAATCCGGAGCCCACGTTTCCACACTGACGCCCAACGAGCCCGCGTGTATATAGGCTGTTGGTCTTCGAGGATGATATTGCGGGAAGTTGTTCCGTTAGCTGTTGGACTGGTTTCTTCCTTGCGTTCTGTTTCCTGCTTTCAACCTGCTCAACTCGTTAGTTTTCGTGTACACATGGAAGGTTTGTTGGATGAAACGCATCGTCGCCTGCCATCAACCTCTTCCTTTCCCTGTCTCTGCCCTTTCCCCTTACCCCAGGTGAGGAGTATAGTAACCGGCTAGACATACGCACTCCCAGCCGACCTCTCCTTCGTTCCCTTCAATAAAACCTTCATCCTCCTTCCGACTCTCAGAATCCGCTAATACCTGTCAGTTTCCTCACAATCCATATCGGTGGGTTTTTGCTTGCGAAAGGAGGACGAAAACACATTAAGTGAGAGAGAGACACAAGAAGTAACGGTCACATACTTCTTGCTGCCACTCGATACGTTCTCGTTTTAATTTTTAAGCGTAAAAGCCGGTATAGGTTACAGTTACCAACTCGCCAAACCCAGAACTGTCTTCACAGTCGCACGTTGCGCTGTCCTGAGCCACATAAGTTAGCTGGCGCTTGCTCGTAGCGCTTCCAAGCTGCTGCACCGATTTAGCCACCCCGAATAACAGCGCACTCGTAGCAAACACTCAGGCCAGAGTCCCCACCATCTTTTCCCTCCTTCCCCAGGCTCCTTTATTTTCGGTGCAGAGACCCGCGCGGTTGTATCGCATAACGATCGACCGCCGTATATATAAGCGTCTATGTGCGTGTCTGTTCTCTAAAAGCCTCGGCCTGCCCGAATCGATGCCTCTTTTCTCGGAGGTGACTGGCACCGCGCGGTCGGCTTTTCGGGGAGGTTTTCGGCGAAACAGAAGCAGGCGGACGAGGTCCGTTGGGATCGAAGAAAAGGGAGTGGGGAGGAAGTTGAGCGGCCGCCTTCTGCGCGCCGTGTTGGAGCCGCTGCGTTTAACGGGATTAACGGCGCATGATGTAGCCATGGTCGCCGTTCGGTGACTGCCGCGGTGTTTACGAGCCCCGATGAGCGTATACGCGGAGGTGCGGGTTTTTCCGGGAAGAAGCGGACTGCCTGCGAGTTGTTTCCGAGAGCCCAAGGAAGGTCGATGCTATAGTTTGGTGCGGGTCTGCTATGCTCCTTGATTTTATGAACTCATGCCGCGACGCTGGGAAGCTCTATGGCGACTTAAAAGGGAAAATGTTTTGTGTTAGCTGTGTTAGTAATGTGCCTCGCATTTGCAGAAGTGGCCACCTTTATTGTGAGGTGAGGCTTGGTAAGCTAGAAAAAGACACTTGAACAAGAAGGCCTGGTGGGGGACGCTTATCCTCGCTCCAGTTCACTGTGACGTCATGAACTTAGCATCCGCAAGTGAATAGTTGATTGTTTATCGGTAAAAAAAAAAATGAAACAAACTCCAACCCCTACATCGCAGTAGAAGAACAAACACTGCTTCACAATCTAAAGCATCAGAAGGCTCAACCTACAAGTTTCGAGAATCTTTCCTGCGCTGAAACGGCAAAGACGAGAAATAGACGTCCGTGAAATCGCAATGGGGGCACAGGTGCCGTTTATATCCCGGTATTTCATTTGGTCCTCGTTATCTCCACTAATGATCAACTTTTACTTTTCCGATAATCAAAGAAAAGAACACTTTGTAGTTTAAACAGATATTGTGCTGTCCGGCGTGTCCCTGTGAAGAAGGGAGGAGACGCGCCGTAATCCTTTTGTATATACGCACTGTGACTGGCTAGGTCGTCACCTGTCACTCGAACGGCGGCCAGCGCGGGCTGAGGGGAGGGAAAGGAAAAATGGGAAGGACTAGAGGGGAAGAACATGGAGGAGAAAGGTTCTGAAAGTGGGAAAGAAAATTGTAACCAGTTTATAAAGTATACGCATACTCGATGCCTAAGTGAGAGTTAACCGTGCAGTTCACATGTTTTACACTTGAACAGAGTGCTTGTGATACTGCTTTGCACACCGTACAAGACGGAGGTTCACCGGAAGATGGAGACTTGAAGTGGTCAACAGTAGCCAAAAAAAAAAAAAAGCTTCACAGACGTACGCAAATCTAACAACTGATTCATCAAAGACAGCGAAGCTGTCCAAGTGATTTCTCACGCATTTCGGAAGTACTGTGGGGTGTGTTTTCAGGGTCGCGGTCCGTCACCCAGACTCCGCGGAAACCGCGGCGCTGGACGTTGTGGCACGTCTTTGGGAGTTCTCCTTTCTCCCACACCTGGTTCATGTATTTGGTTAGTGCGATGATGGAATAGATTCCTGAGATTCTAGATTCCTGAGAGCTGTGTTCGTTTTCCCGTCCGGACCGAGCGCCGATCTCTTTCTGAGTTTATTAAGCTCTGCTCTAACCTCTGTCGTGGTGATGGGGACATTGAGATCTGGGTTGGGAGGTCCTTCGTAGTTCTTAAACACCTAGCTCTAGGCTTTTCAAAGATATGTCTCTCGGAGCTCGCTAATGAGCTCGTCATCTATGCCTCGCTCTCACCTGGTTTGTACTAGCTTGCATTTTTTATTTACTAGAGTCGATGAGACGTCTGAGAAGACTTCAGGTTTTGGAGAGACTCGTATTGGCTTTCATCTCATCGCACTTGCTGTAACAATTCTGCTCGCTGAGCTTAATCGATAATGTATCGATTTCTTTGTTGAGTCTGGCTAGTTCGCGCCTGATATTCCCGTTCCATCTTTGTGCGTTGAGTCTTTTCTCCAGGTTACTCTCTCTGCCCCACATGTTCAGCAGTTTGCTGTCTAGCGCTGGGGGTGCGTCCTCGTCCTCTACAGTAGTGGTCGCTTGCCCTATGTGCGTTTTAAGGAGGTGTGTCCACTCGTCGATATTGCAGATATCGTCCGGCAGTGAGGCCTCCTCTCTTATCTGTCTGAATTTATCCCACTTCGTTAATTTCGGCTGTTTGATGAGGCGAGTCCTGACGCCTCATCACAAACAAACAAACAAACAAACAAACAAACAAACAAACAAACAAACAAACAAACAAACAAACAAACGAGACACAAACGAGCAAACAAACGAGCAAACGAACAAGCAAACAAACAAACAAACAAACAAACAAACAAACAAACAAAGAAGCAAGCGAACAAGCAAACAAACAAACAAGCAAACAAATAAGCAAACAAGCAAACAAATAAACAAATAAATAAATAAATCGGTTCCTCATGTCGGGAGCCGTACCAATGTGCTCTTTCGTAACAAGACGTGTGTTGTTGTTGTTTTCTTTTCCTGCTCGTGGCGTCTGCCACGGCCAAACGCGTCCCAATGTCACAAGCCGTGCCCGGCGGGCCTGTCGCAATTTCTGGCTCGGTGGTCGGGAGGCCGTCGAGAAGGCTGTTGCACCTGACGTGCGGTTCGCCGCCGAGCGCGACCGTGTTTCCCAGTGACGAAGGCGCGGTGTCATTGGTGCAGCATCCCAGATCGGCTTCGATTTCCTCACGCCCGCACGTCGTCGTCGTCGCCGCCGACTTTCCTGCTTTCGAAACGCGGATGGCGTTGGGGATCCAAGGCGACGTGGCCGATGAGGTTTACACCGACCAGGGATCTCTGAACTACTCGCGCGCGAGCCGTCGATTGCAGATGTGCGAAGCATAACGTTCGCCGATTTGAATATAGAGCGTCTTCGCTGTTTTCAAGAGAGTTCCCGGACTACGGGTCTCTTCCCTGTCAATAAAAATGTTTTCGTCACAGTTCTGTATGCAGGTTTGACCCCTCTGCAAAACTCCGAAGGCACCGAGATCTTCAGCCAAACAAATCTGTCAATCAGCGTTTATTGTACTGCCCAAGTAAAGCCCGCGAGGTCTTGCGTTATGTGTTTATGTGGTTTTGCGCTTGTGGTTGTGCAGGGCACGAAAAGAAGTATCGTCATTTAGCACATGTATGAAAAACAAAGTAGACGCGCATGTTGACACGCATGTATGGAAGATGAAAGGCAATTATTGATTATACATGTGCGCATATATCACGCATTGGATACCTAACATAAAGTAGTCCTAACATGTATGTGTTAACAGCAATCACAGCAATATGCCCACAAGCGAGATACAGGGGGCATTCAGCTAATACGGTACACAGTATAATGCCACATGAAATCAGTACTGTATATCTGTTAACGCATGCTGACAAGATCGTGTAATTGACGAAAGACGTTTACATGCACAAAAACAGGGTGAGTGGGCTTTCAGAGTTACCGACATTTGCAGAATAGCTATTACGTGTCCTCAGCAGTAGGGAAGACGTTACAATTCCGATTGCAGGCGGAATATCGCGTGGCCTTCGCAAACCACTTCCGTATTCCCAGGCCTCGAGCTGACCGTCTTGAAGGCTTCTTTTGTTTGGGGTGACGCCCTCGTGGTCACTCGTGTGACTAGTGACTTCGTAACGTCGTAGAGCGAGTGAGCGCAGTCAGTGACCTGCGGTCCCCGAGTCACTCTCATGTAGAGTCACCGTGCTGATCAAGTGTGTCGTTCGACTCCCTGCGACAGCAGCAAACATTGAGTTCCAGCATCATGCCCTGCATCAATTCGTGACCGACTTGCCGGAGGACTTGCATCATCAACCACTGGCACCGCTCGTTCACTTTCTTTTTTTAAGTAGTCGTAGGGAAGCGTTTTTATTTGTTCAAGCCATTCGTGTTTTTGAGTTGACTTGCATCATCCTCATCATCAACCTATCTTATGTGAGCAGCCTTCCGGGCAAGTTGGTAATCTATTACTTAAATGATATTGCGCGACAAAAAACGACACGGACGTGAGAGACGCTTGGTGTGTCGTCTCTCACGTACGTGTCGTTTTTTGTCGCGCAATATAATTTAAGTAACTATTTGATGTCCACTGCAGGACTTGCATCAATACCATGTTTTCGTATTACATAATGTGTATTGTCTCAATATGCCTTACACTGTTGTATGTTACTTGCATTATGAGAACTTTTAGCCATATAACTACCACTGAATGCTTCAAGTCAGGGATGCCTTCATTGCATATTCCCCAATGACCAATGTCCATGCTTTCTATTGTACCTTCATGCTTACCACTACCTACTTTGGTATTAGTTCTGTTAACATATCATATAGTTATACTACAACTAACCGTACAGTTTAGACTACTACGTACATAGAAACCGGCTACAGAGCGGTTACACACCGCGCACTTCCATGTAATCACGTGCAAAATGCGTCCCGATCAGTTATTTCCAGATCGCGCTTCAAGTTGTGTGCTGACGGTACGTCGAATTTCTCTATAATATGCAAGTTGCCTATTCGAGTCATAAACCTTGAAGCTGCGAAGGTCCAACATGCCTGAAATGTGAAATAACGAACCGAATAAGTTTCCTATTCGATTCGGCCTTCGAATAGAATGGGGTCTATCCGTAAATGCAGATTATCTTCAAATAATTTATCCAATACTACAAAACGTCAACGGTGTGCAATTAAAGATAGCATTGGAATAAGAGTGTGATAAATTTCATACCCGCGTGCATTGCATAGGCATAAGACATCGGAACTTATGTAGGGGAGCAGGCTACGTCGCTCAGGGAGCCAGAATTAGCCGGTGATGATACAGCGATACTTCGCACTCTCCGAAGACTCCTTTGTATGCGAACAAGCTGCTTACGTTTTTTTCTGATGCTTGACTGGTGCTTTTAATAAAAAACGCTTCATAACGTGCAAGCTAATGGCAGAAACTTGCTAACGTTATGACCGCCACGACGGGAAAAATCACTTTCCGTTAACTGCGAAAACGGCTGTCCCTCATTCGAAAAACGTTCGAAGAGTATGCGATATTCGATTGGATTTCAATTCGTTTCTGGTACTGTTCGATTTGTATTCGATTCGGCCTCGAGAATTAACGTTAGCAACCCCCCCCCCAGCCTACAGAGACGAAATGATACGTGGCGGGACACCTCACTTCGTATGTGGTTCCCTTGGCTGGAGTGATTCAGCTTTGGTTGGCACACGCAGCCGTTGAGACGGCACTGCGCATGCGCCTTGGCTCCCGTTTCGCGCGACAGCCGAGTGCATTTACACTCGCGCGATGTTTGTTTCCCCGTCACCGGAAGAGGGCGGAGAAGGCCAGCCGGGTTGCCCGGGGAGCAGGGTGTGTGCGTGTGTGTGCGGCGGGGGTGCACTTCGACGCGTTTCACGCGCGCTCATGTGCATGATAGTGCGAGCGCGTTCTCACTCGACAGCGACTAAGCATGCATGCGCGAAACTGTTTCGAAGCGAACGACCCCCGCTGCGTTTTTTTCCGTGGCTGCGCTCGTGTATGCGTTTACTTGGCCGCAGCAAAAGCATGCGACGCCTTGTCCATGCCAGAGCTCGCGTCAGGGACGTTGACGTGCTCAGCGTGGCAATTTTTTTTCCGTTAGATTGCGACCGAGTTAATTCAGATGGGTTCAGTGGTTGGCCAATGAAGGAGTTTATGAGCTTCTGTAACGCTGCCTGCTACCGCTGGGTGACGTTGGTTGCGTGCCCGTTTTCCACCTCCCAGAAGCGCTGGGATTTGAAGCGGATGGGCGCATTAACCGACCGTTTATCAGAGGTGATAAGCAAGAGACTTTTAGCGTCTTGGGTGATAAAAAAAAGGCGTGGAAAAATTGATACGACGGGATTCGTTGCAAGCATTAGTAAATATACAAGGTGGATAGGGGGGGGGGGTTAATGAAGACATAAAAGATTAAGGAGGCACAGACGAAGTGCTAGACTGATAACTATTTATGGATTACTTCATTAGCTCAAGCAGGCTATAGGTGACTGTTTGTTGCCGGTCCGTTTCGAAGGGAGTGCCAATAAATCGTCGTCATCATTATCTTTACTGATCCCCCGTGTAGGGTATAGCCAACCACAACTATAACTCTGGTTAACTTCGCTCCAAAAATGCGCACCGTTTTTATTTTATTGCTATTATCTGTGTTGAAGCAGTTGTTAGGGCCTGTACTCGGCCTCAGCTACACCACTTAATCAACGGATGTGCACCAAACAATGTAAAAGTTTCAAAACGACTCCAGTGACAATAGTTGTAAAGTTCGCAACACGCATATGCGTCACAAATATGCAAGAAAAAATGTTTCTGTGCAGCTCGCAAAGTACAGTTGTTCTGGCCCAAGCACAACTGAATGTCGTTCCTGGTTCGTGGTGCTTTGAAAGCACGGCACTCGCGAACACTTACACGAGAGCCACAGCAATACTGCCACAAAGGGAATTACGGAAGCACGAACATTTGCAAATGCCGGAAAAATGAATCACTCGCGCAAGTACGTTTTGACGTCATCAGAGTTACAACTAAGATTAAATAACAGAGATATTTCTGATTCTTCAAGAAAATGTGCTAATATGCGCGTGTACGCAAGCGCATGTGCTAATGTTTTTTTTTTTTTTTGACGGCCATGCAGCCAAGACTTTACCTCGTGACAGTGGCCTCTTATTAAGTGCACGCATCTCTACACCTTCTCTTGTGTCTACAGACGAACGCCTTTACAACGAAGCACTTGGGGCCTGCGAAATCATTCGTTATACAGGTCCCTTCGTTGTAAAGATCGCGCCTCGCGCAGCTCGCAATAAGAACCGGGGCAGAATTATTCCTTCGTTATACACGTCATTTCGTTGTATACAGGCGTCCGTTGTAGTAGCACTCGGACCGCATACGTATATATACTTGCTCCATTCGCAATTCGGTCTCTGAACACGCGACTTCGCAGCCCTAGCTCACGCAGCACTGCACGCTTTTTCCCAAACGCTGGGAGCGCATATATGCAGGATAGGAAGGGTGTTGGTTGGTAACCTTCAATCAGAGATGCTACCGTGCACGGGCATACAGGCGTAGGCGTCACGGTCACGCGGCTTCAGGCGCATATATGCATGATCGACAGCTCAGCAAGCCGAGGTCGCCGCCGGCTTACGCGGGAGGACAGAACGCCGCGCTGCCAACCGGGCCTGGCAACGGCTGCACGCGCCGCGTCTCAGCCAGAAATCGCAACCAAGGCAACAGCGCCAGCCACCCCCGATCGCTTTCGCGAGGCCCTGCGCGCGGTCATCTCTGTCCAGCTGGTCGAGCCGGACGTGTGCGTCTGTCAAGCGCGCCGGAGACTGTCCCGCGAGCGGGAAGCGAGGCCTGCCTGTGAGAGTGCGTTCACACCGGCGATTGACAAGAGGTCCGCGACTGGAGACCGAGGAGCGATTCGCGGCGGCGGTCGGTGTTCACACGGGCGAGGGTGACGGCAGTCGGTATATATATCGCATAACCAGAAATATCTCGAGATTGGCGCGTTCGCACCCGTTTTCGTGTCGAACGAGAATGGGTCTTCGTGTAGAAGGATCGACATTTGGGCGAGTTGGTACTGGTTGAACATCTGAAGGGGCAGCGCGAAATGACGAAGACAGAAGGCAGGAATACACAGCGCAGCGCTGTCTTGTGTGTTTCTGTCCTCAGTCATCGTCATTTTGCGCTGCCCCTTCAAGATCTTCGTGATAGGCCAGCACAAAAGACAGGAGGACAAGGAAGGGGACGTCTCCTTCAGCTCAAGAGAGCAAACGCTTCTACCATGGGTATCGGCGATCTGCACGCGAGTCTGCGTCGCGCTTACCGATCCCCGCTTTTCATCTGCCGCTGTCATGCCTGTCGCTTTCCTATAAGGCAAAAAAAAGTAATTGTGTAACCGAAGGTTGTGAAAACTCACTCGGAGCCCTCCGCTGCAGCACCTCCCGTAGCGTATACTTAGCAGCTCGAGGCCGTTAAGACCAACATTTTTTTTTTCTTTAGTATAATTGAAACTTCGGCACGTGGGACCGTGCATCAGCAATAAGACAACGCAGAATGACGACTGTGATGATAATAGACAGTTTTAGGTTAGGGGATGTAAGCGGCTTGCGTACACGAGAACGAGGGGCCATGGTGCTGCGCATGCGCAGACCCCTACGTCCGGGTCTGCGCATGCGCAGTATCGTCGCCCCTAGTTCTAGCGTACGCAAGCCGCTTGCGTACGCAAACCGCTTGCGTCCCCTAACCTAAAACACTCCAATAACACGACGAAGAGAAGGGGAAAAAAGAAAAAAAGACGATGGAGACATTGCGCGAGGTTTCAACTGAGGCGTGCAATGTGTCGCCGATCAGAAGCCGCCAAATAATAATTAGCGGTAGCGGTTATGGCCGTCGCGCACCGTCGCCTGATGATTGCGGGAAAGGTCGCAAGAGAAAAGAATAAAGAAAGAAAGAAAAAGAACGGAAGAAAGAAAGAAAGAAGGACGAGCAATGAGTTGTCACGGGACGTGTGAAGTCGTGTGACGGAGAGCGTGGCGTCTGTCTCGCTTCGCGCACATCGATGCGCGGGCACAGCGCGGCTGCGTTGCTGGCACACCATATAAACACACCCACATATATATTAGCCATGTGAACACGCAGAGGTCGTCGCCGTATATATACGTGATGCGTTGCAGAACGGCGCCGCACCGTCAGACCCCCCCACCCAGCGCCTGGGGATCCGCGACCGCGTAAACAAGCCTAAGGTCGGGACGGTGCGGATGTGTGCACATGCGCGGGCGGGAAGAATAAACAGCAAAAAAATAGAGAGAAAAAAGAAGATTGTTGCCCGTTTCCCTGCTGCGCGCGAGCTTGTCGACGGCGCGCGCCTCTAGTCAGTCAGTCAGCCAACGAATGTATTAGCGCGCCGCGCGGAGAACTCGTGGTTTGGTTTCGCCTCTATCCGTTCTGCGAGCAACGCGAGCACGTGGCCTACCCACATGGCCATGTGTGTGTGCGTGTGCGTGCGTTAGTGCGTGTGTGTGTGCGTTCGCGTGTGTGTGTGCGCGCGCGTGCGTGCCCGGCTGCGAGCGCGCAAGGTCGATCTGTGTATACGTACGGAGGGAAGGGTGATCCGTGCGTTTTTTTTTCTTTTTTTCCCCCGCTTTCCTGCTGCGTGACAAAGTCTCTGGCACTGATGTCTGGCGCTCACTCCTCGACTGACAACCTCATTTCTTTGTTTCTTGTTTTTGTTCGAATCGGCGGACCGGGCTTCCGCAGTCCCGAGTGGGTACTGTGTATATCGTCTCTTGCCCTGTGCGGAGTCAACAGGTTGGCATATTATTACTGACTATGGTGGTGGAATTGGTGGTACCGTCGAAGTTCCCTGGGGCCGATAAAAAAAAAAACATTAAATTGCTCAGGGGTTAGCTTAGCTGATAATGGCGACTGCCTGGACAAGAAAGTGATACCAGTTTCAGTTCTCGGAACCGGACGAAGTTTCCTCCACCTGCGATGCTTTCCATCTACGTTTCCCGCGATGCAATGCAACCATTTTTCTTTCCTTCTTCTCAGCAACCCTGCGTGGTGAACTGGCAAGAGACCTGCAGCGTTTTTTTTTTTTTTTGAAGAAACGTTTATAAGAACAACTTCCCA
The DNA here is from genome assembly GCF_023375885.2 of Dermacentor andersoni. Lineage (NCBI taxonomy): Eukaryota > Metazoa > Arthropoda > Arachnida > Ixodida > Ixodidae > Dermacentor > Dermacentor andersoni. The sequence continues at coordinate 19,108,098 of NC_092822.1, read as the reverse complement.
TCTGACGAACCGCGATGGTAAGGTGCCACCTTTGCCAAGGATGGCGCCCTTGCAACGCTTTGCTGAAGGAACCTCGTGATGTGTTCTCGTGGAGGCTAACGCTCCATTTCACGAAATTCACTCGCTATAAGGGCGTTTTTGCGTTCCGACCCGGTAAACGAATCTACAACCTCGTGAACAGTGGTAGAACGCTATAGCTAACTGATCTACCGCGAGGGACCACCAGGCTTCTAGTAGATGTCCGCTTGATCAAACAAGATTTGTGAGTTCTGTCCACGAAAATAGCAAACAAGCGTAAATTTACACTAAATGTCTAATTACGTCGTCTAACCACCGCACACACACATGCACACACACACAAAAACAAAAAAACTTTAACGCCTTAGCAATGTTGTCCAGCTGTTTAGGTTGACATAACGTTTAATCCTTTGGTGAAGTAAGCGAATTTCGTGCCTGCTTGTATATTCCGGGAATTGGTTCCGTTTAGTGGTAAACTGCTTCTCAGCAACAATTAAACTTAGGCGATAGTGCGTTTTTACCGGTCCAACACTGAAATATCCCTTTAACATTTACGCAGAACATAAACATCGTGTATGCTTCCATAACCCATCGTGGCACATGATTTTCGAGTAAGCGGACGGTTTTTTTTTTAGAAAAGTCCCCAGCGAAGGCCACGGTTCGTAAAACATGGGAGGTCACAGAACAGCTGCGATGTCGCCATCGCAGAGCACTGCATGTCCGGAAAGCAGTGAGGAAACCGATGCGTATTCTGAATATTTCGTAAGCTTGGAATACTTATATAGACAGCTCTTCCGGGTTAACAGCTGGCTGTTTCGCGCGCCAATTTTGCACAGAGGTGGCCCTTGGGGGTTCGTTTTCTTTAACACCATGTGTAGGTGCAGTGAATTTGCTTCGTCCGATCGTCTAGACTGACTTGTAGGTACGCCTAATTTGAGGGTCGATGCCACGCGAGAAATGTAGGTGTTCTTAGAAACGCCATGGCTGCGCCGTCTGCTGTTTTTACGCGGCGAGAGACAAGGCGTTGCTTGTTTCACGGTATAGCAATGACAGACGACGTTTTCCTGACACAATTATCTTTCCACTCCTGCAGCTGCCGCAGACGACGTGTTATTGCGCATCATTCTGTACGAAACAGGCATTTGTTGCATCTGAACACGGCCAAAAAAAAAAAACAATATGCACAGCAAATTTGTATCCTCTGTAAAAAGTTTGAGCGCGAACGAGCAATCTGTTTATGAGGAAGGAGTGTTTTTACCTGTCTTCCTCATTGACTCAACATTCGGTATAGGCGTACAAGCAGCGCCTTCACAGGCTCACCAAGTACCACGTGTTTGTACAGGGCATATAGTTTCCTACAAAAAAATTACTGAAGCAAACTCTGGCGGGGCGAATCGCTTAGCTGCCATTGAAATGGTAGATAATGCGCGGATTTTATCATCTTCGCGCTCATGGTTTCAGGTGTTCTTGGGGCATTGTTTATGGCCGTTTACTTTTCTTAATTGCCAAGCAATAACATTTTTCCAAACACATCGAGACAATAAGTCTCTGCACGAGTGCACAAATATTGCGAAATGTTGTATTTAACTATGAGGCAATATTTTCATTACAGGGATCAATTTGCGAAGTTAAAAAGCCCTTTGAAGACTAAAGGACGAAGTTCACAGGCAAATCCATGTACTAAGTGGCTGGCTGCACCATAGAGTTTTCTGCAAAGAACACTAGAGGTAACTTTGGCGCTAGTCTCTAAGGGAGTTGGAAGCATGACAGCTCAGCTAGCACGGCTATAATGATGAATACATGGATTTCCCCAGAATTCTTCCTTCTGGCTTCAAGCCGCTTCGTGATTTTGCATATTCGTCATTCTCAAATACATGATTTCATTATAAATGACAAAGAATCGCAGCGATTATGCATGTTAGCGGAGTCGTGTGGCCTCACACGTTTAGAAACATAGGAATGCTTCCAGATTTAAGATCTGTGAAGGAAGACAAAGCGCAGTAAACAAAGCCAGGCGAGGCCCGAAGCCATAGGCACGACGATCCGACAAATCCACGTACGAAAGAGAAAAACTGTCATCCATCCTAAAGGTTAGGACGAAGCCATAAAGAAAACCTGTGAGGGTTTTTCAAAAAGAAAGCTTCGCATTTGAAGAGATAACTCATCCTCTTCCGGGATCTTCGAGTTGGTCGACTAGTTCGCCCTCGCTCTGCCATCTACTAGCCTCCTGGTTATAGCTCAGGTGGCAGAGCCACCACCACGGAAACGTGTAGGTCGTGGGTTCAAATCCCGGACTGCCAGGCCTTCTTTCTGAGAAACATGTATCTGGTTTTTCTTTGCAGTTCCGTGCTAACGCTCCGAATGGATGACAATTCTTTTCCCTTTCATGCACGTTCGCCCACCTTACGGGCTTCCGCAGGACTGGTTTCCCAAATACACGCACTAACCGTCATTGCCCATGGTATAGCTCAAAGATCACAGCACCCTGGACTTCCCTCCAGTAATTTTAGTACAAAACTCCAGTGCTCATGCGTAGTATATACGAAGCCGTTTCTACACCGCACACACACACGCACACACACACACACATACAGAGAGAGAGAGAGAGAGCTGGCAAGCGAACTGCCGCAACGCTCATAGCTGTCTCGACCGGGCGTTAGTACAAGGCGACGCGAATGACCTGTGTCCAATCCTGCCGCCTGAGCGTGTGTGTGAGAAGGATGCCAACTTCTTCGGCACGCGTCGCGTATGCATTTTCCAAGCTCGAGGCAGCGGGCTTCCGGTGACTGCACGGTGTACGACCGACGCCTTGAGCGAGACCCACGCGGCCTCGCCTGCGCCCAAACACGCACACATGCACGCGCGTTCACGGGCGCCCGCGTCCGAACACTGGCGCCTGCTGGCGCTTGACGCCTTGCCATGTGGCTGCGATCATTGCGCGAAGCGTAAACATTACTAACTTGCTCTCCGAGTGTGTAGGGTGTGTGCACTTGGCGTAGATTTTTGTGCACGTATTCATCGTCTTTCACGTTTTTTTCTTATTATTTTTCCTGCGGTTTCGGTGCGTGTGCGCAGCTTAACGTGATGGGTGACGGCGATGGAGCGCAGACAATAAGCGCCATGACGCTGCCTGATGATGTTGGGCCCTCTTCCAAACGTCGGGGAGCGCATTCCTGGTTAGTCTGCTGTCACGACGCCGGACGTCTGTAAAGATCGTTCGGGTGTTTAACGGTGCTTCGTTCTGCTACAAGCGTTTGGACGAAGTGTGGTAAGAATCGAGAGAGGCAGGAATGAATTACCGTAGAAACGGTAAACAAAGGCGATCCACAAGAAGCTTGTTTCGATGCGACAAATTGTTCAGCACAGCCAATCGACCTCCGGTGGCGACGTCGACACAAAAATGCTCCTACCTGGCCTTTCGTGGAGGCAGCGTTATCGAGTGGGTCGGTTGATCAATTCTAATACCGCGATGTGTGTCCTCTGAATTGTTGTGATGCGGCAGACACCGAGAATTGCAAATTGAGCGCTTTGTTTATTCACGTGTTCCGCATGTGGGATTGCAGTAATTCTGCGGTTGCGTTGGATTTTATCAGTGGTGCGAATAACCACTGAGACAGATTCGCAAACTGCATTATATGTGCTAAAGGGATGAGTCAACAAGAAGATTAGCAAGATATTTGTTAATTAGTAAATTCTGCATTTTGATTCTTTGCCAAAGTATTGTCTAGCCCTTCTAGTAATCCGAGCTCAATAAGTAAATCTGTGGTACATGCTACACGCGACTAAAATATTCTCTTAAATAAAAAAAAGCACCGATTATAGATGACGCATAATAGTATGTATATATCATAATTAAAGATCGTAAATGGTTCATAAACAGTACCTGTAGATAAGGTTGTCACATTTCATGGATGCATGGCTATCGAAGTGGGGAGGAAGATCATGTGGTTGTCGATAGATAATATTCGAATGAGGAGACGCCATAATTATAATGCGTTAAAATCACTCAGCTGTAGCCATGGAGACCTGCAGATTTTTTCGAGAGGCTGTTACGCACTTTATTTCGGGCTCGCTGCTCTTACAGCATCAACACCAGAAAGGGCTGTATTCCAGCCATTTTCATACAGTAGTGAAGGCACAGTTTAAGAGAGTCGAGAAGCAAGAAGCTTTAATACTATATTGCTCGGGGCAGTATTCGTAACTGTACTGAAGTAATCAGTACATTATTCTTCGGCTTGCTCGCGTTCAAGTAACGTGCTGCTGACGAGACATTACCGATGACATTTAAAGATGGATGCGTGCGCCTGCAGCCACTGGCTATAACTGTGCGGGGTGATCATCGAGTAAGCTTTACAGAATTCTTAAAAAATTGCTTGGGGCAAATGGGACCATTTCAGTCGTTGAGCTGGATTATTTAAACTAGGCGAGCGTTACTTGTACGAGAAATCGAAACACACAATAGGCGAATTAACGAAAGTTCCCTAGTTAAATTTACAATTGCATAATTTAGGGCACATATTGCAATTTACGAATTGTAGCCGGTGAGTTTCCAGGGCATATCCACTTGTAATGAATTTCCAAGATGGCACCAGGGATGAGAAGGAAGGGTGTTCCAGTTACTTTCGTGCTTCAGTGCTCGAAGGGAGCGTTTTGCTAAAGAAGTTAGTGGAACAACAGTGCATATGTACGGCGAGCTTCATGGCGCATTTCTCGAAACTGGCGCCATCCTAGGAATTCATTCCAAGTGGATACGCCTCGCAAACTTACCGGGTACAATTCGTAAATTGTAATATGTGCCTTAAGGTAACTAAATAAATAGGTAAAAAGTAACTGACTGTATGTTAATTGGTTGAATACATGTTTCAGTTTTCCGTACAAGTAATGTGCGCCTCTTCGAATAACCCAGCTCGAGGACAAGAATCGCCTGTGCCAGGTGATTTTCAAGAACACTGCAAAGCTTCGAGGGGTATCGCCCCGTATACACGTATAGACAAAACCTGAGCAAACGATTTGTCTCGCCTGTGCATCGCACGCCAGAAAAGCCGGCCAACAAGCGGCATGCACTGCACAATGTACGACTTCGCTGTGAACAGCTTCCACGTATGCCTGCAGGACGAATTCGTTAAGGTTGAAACGCTAGCCTGACGCGCGTTGAAACAGTACAAACAGAGCTGTTATTACCCTCGTTCCCACCGCATAGTCCCACACGCTAACGCTCTCGGGCGCGCTGACTGATCACGTATTCCTGCAGGTCACGAAATGAGAGGCGGGTTTGTGCGTGTAAGGCGTCGTTACATACATTGTACTGTTCAACCTTCGCTGTGCACACATGGTCTTCGTCCTTCGGTAATTGTAAGCGAAGCGTGAAAAGGTCGTTACCGTGACAAGGCTGGGTGTACCGCTTACGCTTGCAAATGCATGCGAAGCTGCGACCGCGTGTTTTGGATTCGGCAGACGCCGTTTTTTTTTTAATGAATATTGTTTTACAAATGCTTCGAACAAGCAAAGGAAGAGTATGGCACAAACATATTCGCACACGTATAGAGGCACACCGGCGCGCGCGATAGGTGGTACATCAACACCTCACTCGAGCGGCCCCGCCAAGAGTACATGAAACCTATGACGATGATGCCACAACGTGGTCAACAGCGTGGCGCCAGAGTAGCTTGTGGTCCAAGGTATAATACCAAGGAACCGGACGTTGCTGACTTGTCGAATCTGGTACCCGTCAAAATTCAGCTTCCATCGTGTAGATTTTCTTTTAATTTCAGGAAATAGTATGAATGATGATTTCTCTGCTCATAGCAATAAGCCAAGCGTTGTCAAGTGGCCCTGAATGGCATTTACTATTCCCTGGGCTCTTCGTGCGAGGCGACGATGCTGGTAACCGGATACCCATATGCAGATATAATCAGCATATATAGACAACTTCACGGGTGTTCGATGGTAAAGCATTCGTGGGAGAGTAGTAATGGCGACGTAAAATAATAAGGGAGATAGAACAGTCCTCTTTCTTACGCCACTCAATATATCAATTTCATCGCTCAAAGTGTCACCAAGACGAACTCTGATGCGGCGATCATTGGGAAACGTATGTACGAAGTGCAAGAGAAGACCCGCGACGCCTATTGCATTGAAAAACGCCACGTAGTATAACTTAATTCGGAGCTCTCTAATGCAACGTCCCTCGTAAACACATCGTGTAGCTTTGGAATGTTAAACAGCCTAAAAACCTATATTTTATCGAAAAATCATTCACACTTCCCGGCAAAAGACGTCAAAATCTACGACGTACCGGGAAGCTGGTGGGGAAACGTCTAGGTGGCGTAACCACCCCTTCTTTTCTGCGCCGTTTCTCACTCGCTGGAAAGAGAGAGAGAGGAAAGGCAGGGAGGCTAACCAGAGGCAAGTAAAGTTTCCAGTTAAAAGGCAGGACTGACGATTTGGTCGTTTCAGGAGTGCAATTTACCAATTCCAGTTTACCTTAATGTGCCGCTCTAGTGTTGCCTTAATGAGGAAGCCTTCTGCGCGTTTCCTCGATGAATTGGGCAACTGCCCTGTCTCGTCGCATCTCGATCAGGCCCGCGTTCTGAACCGAAGAGCGAGTACTTGTGCGCGTATCCAAACGCAAATCATCGGGCTACCTTGGCCCGCTTCACTTTTTTTTTTGTCGCTCTCTCCTTCCTGGTTTGATTAGTCACGCCTAACAGTCAGCCAGTGCCGGTCTTTTATTTATTTATTGTTTCTTGGGTCCTTTCCCCGGCGTTTCTTGTGTTTTATGCATATGGGGAGGTAGTCGGGAGGGGAGGCTGGCCGACGAAAGACGTTGCGGCAACCGCTCTCCGAAGAAACGCGCACTCCAATATACCGGTAGCTCGGGAACCTTCCTTGCGTTTTTTCTTTTTGTGCCGTTCGGACGGCCGGGCATTCGCAAAAAGGGGCGCCCAATTGCTCTAATGAAGACGGCAGAGTTTGCGTGAGACGCCGCCGCCGCCTCGATGCACGTGTGACCGCTGCTTGCCGGGCTTGCGCTGCGCCAGCGTTCACGTGATCGGCGTGTAATCACTACCTCAGTTCGAGTGCCGGCTTTGAGCTGCGCGCAGACGTGTGTGTGTCCCGCACAGGTCGGTGCCAGAAGTGGGATAGGTGTAGCTGATTGTTAGGATGGTGATCACGGTCTTTGGCTGCCCGCGCTCACGGCTACCCAGGGAGAGAACGGAAGAAGAAAGAATAAAGGAAAAAAAAATAGAGTGGAGGAGCACGTCAGCGCGCAAGCAATGCAAAACTACCAGGTTTAGCATTGTGCTATGCAAAATAGGAGGACTGGCGCCCGCCTGGCTTGCAAGAGGATGTTGGACCGGACCGTAAAAGGAGGAGTCCGATTTGTAGTGAGCTCCTTCGTGCTTGTTGCTAGCTGGAGTTCAGTGCTTTGCAAGACCAGAGTAGGTTTCGCAAGTCTGCTGTGTCATCTGTTGTCCGTGTCTTATTTTTTGTGCCTGAAACCATTTCTAAAATCCATGTACCAACTAGCCCGACAGCAGACGTTGCTAAACCATCACCGCATATCGCGCCTACGAATACGGGTGCAGGAAGCTGCCCAGTGTCCAGTGAGCTGTCCAGCTGCCGCTTCTTTGACGCAATTGGTGGTCAACGTAATCTGTGGGCGCTGCTCCATTTCGGAGCAATATAAAAACAATAATTGTGATGGCTACCATAACGAATCTACTAAAAGCTTGCGCATGCTGCTGGATTCAATAGTAAGTGGAGTTGTTGACAGTAGTGTTAGAAGCAAATGATCATCATCTGTCATGTCCTTTGGAGAAATACGGCTTCCCTTCCGGGTATCTCCAGTTATCTCTGTATCGTGCAAGCCCACTCTATCCCATGCCAGCACGTATCTTAATCTCATCGCTCTCTCGTACCCGATTGCGTTTCCGCTCGCTTGGTGCCTTTTCTGTGACTATAATGGACGACCGGTTTTCCAGCTCTACCCTATATACGTGGCTTGCCCGAGTCAACTGGGTCGTCTTTACCTCAACCACCCGCAGTATTTGCTACACTCGTTTTATCTCTGTTTCGTATCGCCGTCACTTCGTATTTTAACGCTATGCCTATAGCGCTATGTTCCATTACTGGTTTCGTGAAGAATAAATTCTGCACAAATACCTTTACTGGCTTTTTTTTCTCGTTATCTTCCAAGTGTAAACCGAAAGTTTGGGCTGATACTTGGAATCTAATCACTGCATTCTACGCATATCAATTTGAAGTTGGTATTGGGTAGAATGCAACGACTCCACATTAATCCTTTTCACACATCATTCCTCGGCAAAACGGAAAACGACAATGGGAAAAGAAATGCAAGGAAGGTGGTTAACTAGAGAAAAGAGCCGGGGAGCTCAAGGTTAACAACGTGCACTGTAGGTAAATCGCAGCGTGCACCAAAATCTTTTGCCTTCGTGGTATCACAGAAACACTCGTGTGTATAGCCTAATGAAGGGTCATGCCAGACCTCCATGACATCGGCGTAGGTAAGGTCATTCCATCGTATTGAGAGAGGAGACAGAGAGAGAGCGTGTAGCTCTTCTCTAGACAGTCGCGCGTGAGCACAAAAGCGCGTGCCGCAGCTTCTGCAGTTGTTTCGCGGTGGTTCCCATGCCGGTTCACAATAGTGTCACGTGGTGGTGACGTAGAAGAACACAGTAGCAATACTGTGAACGAGAAAACTAACTTTTATTGGGCGAACTTGTGCCCACAAAACAGGCTACACTTATAGCACAACGAAAGCGGCGAACACAGTCGGCGATCGTCGGAAATCTGATTAACGGGTCAAGCGCGTCGGCTTTTATAGATCAGTCGTCGAATGTTCCAGATTAACTGATGGGACCCGCGCGTATTCCACAATGTTCTACGCCATTCGCGTCAGGCGATGAAATCAGATAACATAAGGTACGGCGACAACAGACAGCCGGGTAGAAGCATCGATAACTTTCCAGAAACATCGGATACATGCAGGCGCGTCCGTCGCTGTGCGATTACAGTTGTTAAGCGGTGAAACGTGGGCGCCCGATAAAGATAAGTACACGTGTCAATACCCCCCTCTTAAAAAAAAGCATCGACCCGATGCTGCAAACAAACGAAGTTAATAAACAAAAGCATTCGTAGCAAAGAAAAGAACAAAAAGGACGAAGTTCGTCAGCGTCCGTAAAAGGGTTTAAGGCGCACCACGTGGACCACTTCAGATCGTGCGCGGCGCCGCTGTGAATGCGAAATGCCGTCTGGCACGACCTCATAGTCCAGAGCGCCAATACGTCGGATGACCTTGTAGGGTCCGAAATAGCGTCGGAGTAGCTTCTCACTGAGTCCTCGTCGGCGTATCGGGGTCCAGACCCAAACACGGTCGCCAGGCTGGTACTCGACGAAGCGTCGTCGGAGGTTGTAGTGTCGGCTGTCGGTCCTCTGCTGGCTCTTGATTCGCAGGCGGGCGAGCTGTCGGGCTTCTTCGGCGCGCTGTAGATAGCTAGCGACGTCAACATTCTCTTCGTCAGTTACGTGCGGCAGCATGGCGTCAAGCGTCGTCGTCGGGTTCCTGCCGTAGACCAGCTTGAACGGCGTGATCTGTGTTGTTTCTTGCACCGCCGTGTTGTACGCAAAGGTTACGTACGGCAGGACCGCGTCCCACGTCTTGTGTTCGACATCGACGTACATTGCTAGCATGTCGGCGAGGGTCTTATTCAGGCGCTCCGTGAGACCATTAGTTTGCGGATGGTAGGCAGTTGTCCTCCTGTGGCTTGTCTGGCTGTACTGCAGAATGGCTTGGGTGAGCTCTGCTGTAAAAGCCGTTCCTCTGTCGGTGATGAGGACTTCTGGGGCACCATGTCGCAGCAGGATGTTTTGGACGAAAAATTTCGCCACTTCGGCTGCGCTGCCTTTTGGTAGAGCTTTAGTTTCAGCAAAGCGGGTGAGATAGTCCGTCGCCACGACGATCCACTTATTCCCGGATGTTGACATCGGAAACGGCCCCAACAAATCCATCCCAATCTGCTGGAATGGTCGGCGAGGAGGTTCGATCGGCTGTAGTAATCCTGCTGGTCTTGTCGGTGGTGTCTTGCGTCGTTGACAATCTCGGCAAGTCTTGACGTAACGGGCGACGTCGGCGGTCAGACGCGGCCAGTAATACCTTTCCTGTATTCTCGACAGCGTCCGGGAGAATCCGAGGTGCCCAGCGGTTGGATCGTCGTGTAGGGCGTGCAGTATCTCTGGACGCAGCGCTGACGGTACAACAAGAAGGTAGCTGGCGCGGACTGGTGAGAAGTTCTTCTTCACGAGTAGGTTGTTTTGAAGCGTGAACGAAGATAATCCACGCTTAAATGCCCTAGGGACAACGTCGGTGTGCCCTTCCAAATACTCGACGAGGCCTTTTAGCTCCGGGTCCCCTCGTTGTTGTTCGGCGAAGTCTTCCGCGCTTATTATGCCAAGGAAGGCGTCGTCATCCTCGTCATCTTGCGGCGGTGGGTCAATGGGGGCGCGTGATAGGCAATCGGCATCTGAGTGCTTTCTTCCGGACTTGTATGTTACAGTGATGTCGTATTCTTGTAGTCTGAGGCTCCACCGCGCCAGCCGTCCTGAAGGGTCCTTTAAGTTAGCTAGCCAACACAACGCGTGATGGTCGCTGACCACTTTGAATGGCCTGCCATAGAGGTAAGGGCGAAATTTCGCCGTAGCCCAAACGATGGCGAGGCATTCCTTTTCGGTTGTAGAATAATTGCCTTCCGCTTTTGACAACGACCGGCTAGCGTAAGCTATCACGTGTTCATGTCCATCTTTTCTCTGGACTAGGACGGCACCGAGGCCTAGGCTACTGGCGTCAGTGTGTATTTCGGTATCGGCGTGCTCGTCGAAGTGCGCAAGTACGGGCGGCGACTGCATGCGTCGTTTGAGTTCTTGAAATGCGTCGGCCTGCGGCGTTTCCCACTTGAACTCGACTTCACATTTAGTTAGCTTTGTCAGCGGCTCAGCGATGCGTGAAAAGTCCTTGACAAAGCGCCTATAGTAGGCACACATGCCAAGGAATCTGCGCACTGCCTTCTTGTCGGTTGGCTGCGGGAACTTTGCGATGGCAGCTGTCTTCTGTGGGTCGGGGCGTACTCCTGATTTGCTGATCACGTGGCCTAGGAACAAAAGTTCATCGTAAGCGAAACGGCACTTTTCCGGCTTCAGAGTGAGCCCTGATGACTTGATGGCTTCTAACACTGTCGCAAGCCGCCTAAGGTGATCGTCGAAATTTCCGGCGAAGACAACGACGTCATCCAGGTAAACAAGGCACGTCTGCCACTTCAGTCCGGCTAACACCGTGTCCATGACGCGCTGAAACGTTGCAGGCGCCGAGCACAGTCCGAATGGCATGACCTTGAACTCGTAGAGGCCGTCTGGCGTGATGAAGGCAGTCTTTTCGCGATCTCTCTCGTCGACTTCTATTTGCCAGTAGCCAGACTTGAGGTCCATCGACGAGAAGTATTTAGCGTTGCAGAGCCGATCCAATGCGTCGTCTATCCGTGGAAGGGGGTACACATCCTTCTTCGTGATCTTGTTTAGTCGACGATAATCAACGCAGAAGCGTAGGGTTCCGTCCTTTTTCTTTACCAGGACTACAGGAGAGGCCCACGGGCTTTTCGACAGCTGGATGATGTCGTCGCGCAGCATTTCGTCGACTTGTTGCCTAATAGCTTCACGTTCTCGCGTCGAAACTCGGTAAGGGCTCTGGCGTAGTGGTCGAGCGCACTCTTCGGTTATTATGCGATGCTTTGCGACTGGTGTTTGTCGAATCCTCGATGACGTCGAAAAGCAGTCTTTGTATCGTCGAAGCAGAGTTCTGAGCTGTTGCTGCTTAATCACGGGGAGACTTGGATTTATGTCGAAGTCTGGCTCGGGAACTACGGTCGTCGGGGTAGATGCAACAGAATCCGAGAGGACAAAGGCATCGCTGGTTTTCTGAATTTCCTCGATGTATGCGATCGTCGTGCCCTTGTTGATGTGCTTGAACTCCTGGCTGAAGTTTGTCAGCAACACTTTCGTGTTTCCTCCGTGCAGTCGAGCGATCCCTCTTGCGACGCAAATTTCACGGTCGAACAGCAAACGCTGGTCGCCTTCGATGACGCCTTCTACGTCAGCGGGTGTTTCAGTGCCGACGGAAATAATAATGCTGGAGCGCGGCGGGATGCTCACTTGATCTTCGAGCACACTCAAGGCGTGGTGACTACGAGGGCTCTCCGGCGGTGTCGCTTTATCTTCCGACAGCGTTATAGACTTCGACTGCAGGTCGATGATTGCGCCGTGTTGGTCCAGGAAGTCCATACCGAGAATGACGTCTCGTGAACACTTTTGGAGGATAACGAAGGTGGCAGGGTAAGTCCGGTTATGAATGGTTATTCTTGCCGTGCATATTCCAGTCGGCGTGATGAGGTGTCCTCCAGCGGTCCGAATTTGAGGGCCTTCCCATGCGGTCTTAACCTTCTTCAACTGGGCGGCGATGTGTCCACTCATTACGGAGTAATCGGCCCCTGTGTCCACTAAGGCGGTAACTGCGTGGCCGTCGAGAAGCACGTCGAGGTCGGTGGTTCTTTGTCTGGCGTTGCAGTTAGGTCTTGGCGTCGGATCACGGCTGCGTCGCGTTAAACTGAAGCTGGAACGTCGCGTCGTCACGTAGTCTTTTGTCGGTGTAGTCTTGGCTTTCTGACTTCGTCGGGACGGCGGCGTGTCATTATTATGTCGTGGAGATGGTCTCTTCGGCGTCTCCGTCGGCGTCGGAGGATCTTCGTCAGTTCGACGAACAGCAACCGCACCTCCATCGGTTGCTGCTTTTAGTTTTCCGGATATGGGCTCGCAGACCGGCCCCGGGCTGGGCCAGTGTATGGTCGGCGCTGCGGCGACAGGTAACGGCCTGGTGACGGCGAACGGGACGGTCGTCGAGGGCTCCACTGAGTGGCGGCGAGGTAGTCGGCGATATCGCGAGGTCGTTCGCCAATCTGTGGTCGCGGCGCGTTCACGGCGAACCCTCGGAGTCCCATCTCCCGGTATGGGCATCGGCGGTAGATGTGCCCGGCTTCTCCGCAGTGATAGCAAAGCGGGCGATGGTCAGGGGCGCGCCAAACGTCAGTCTTCCTTGGAATGCCGCGTGGGGTGATGGGTTGGCGTGCTGGCGGCGGGGTTGGTGGTGGACGACGGAACTGTGTCGTCACTGGGCCCTGCCGTGGGCGCGGAGGGGGAACGTGACGGCGGGCTACAGCGGCGTATGTCATCGCTTGCGGTTGAGGCTGCGGCGATTCAGGGGCTACTCCGAGTTGTTGTTGGAGCTCCTCACGTACAGCGTCGGCAATCGAAGCCACTTGAGGCTGCGGTGACGGGAACAGCTTTTGTAGTTCCTCCCGCACGACCGCTCGGATAGTCTCGCGCAGGTCATCGGTGGCCAGTGACTGAATTCCTGTGTAGTTGGTAGAGTTCGTGCGGCGGTTGAATTGCCGGTTCCGGATTTCGAGTGTCTTCTCGATGCTGGTGGCCTCGTGAAGAAACTCTTCTACGGTCTTCGGTGGACTTCGTATCATTGCGCCGAAAAGTTCTTCCTTCACGCCACGCATGAGAAGGCGGACTTTCTTCTCTTCGGGCATATCCGGGTCGGCGTGGCGGAACAGGCGGTTCATTTCTTCCGTGAATATGGCGACGTTCTCGTTAGGTAGCTGCACTCGGGCGTCCAGCATAGCTTCGGCCCTTTCCTTGCGCACGACGCTTGTAAAGGTGCGCAGGAAGCCGGTACGGAACAGGTCCCATGTTGTCAATGTCGACTCCCTGTTCTCGAACCACGTTCTGGCGGCGTCTTCTAGGGCGAAGTATACATGCCGCAACTTGTCGTCGGAGTCCCAGTTGTTGAAAGTGGCGATTCGCTCGTACGTCTCCAGCCAGGATTCCGGGTCTTCAGTTGCTGCTCCATGGAAGATCGGTGGGTCCCGAGGTTGTTGCAGGACAACGGGTGTCACTGGGGCAGCCATTGGGGTTGTCTTGGCCACGATCTTCTTGGTCTTCTCAGGTAGAAGTCCGTGTTCCGGGGGCAGCTGTTGTAGACGACGGCTTACTCGATGGTCCGTGACTACGTTGGTGCTCTCTTTACGGTCCGGGCTTGGATCACGGTTTGTCGGGGGCGTCCGGTACATGGACCAAAAGCACCTCCACCAGATGTCACGTGGTGGTGACGTAGAAGAACACAGTAGCAATACTGTGAACGAGAAAACTAACTTTTATTGGGCGAACTTGTGCCCACAAAACAGGCTACACTTATAGCACAACGAAAGCGGCGAACACAGTCGGCGATCGTCGGAAATCTGATTAACGGGTCAAGCGCGTCGGCTTTTATAGATCAGTCGTCGAATGTTCCAGATTAACTGATGGGACCCGCGCGTATTCCACAATGTTCTACGCCATTCGCGTCAGGCGACGAAATCAGATAACATAAGGTACGGCGACAACAGACAGCCGGGTAGAAGCATCGATAACTTTCCAGAAACATCGGATACATGCAGGCGCGTCCGTCGCTGTGTGATTACAGTTGTTAAGCGGTGAAACGTGGGCGCCCGATAAAGATAAGTACACGTGTCAATAGTCCAGAGGTACAAAAATTTGCGTGCAATGCCAGTGTAGGTCATCCTAGATAATCGCATCGTTTCACGTTGAAATAGCTGATGCAAGCAAACACGTATACGCAAGGGCCTGACAAAGTCGCATTTTTCTTTCTCTCGTCCCATCGTGGGAGGCCTAGGCCCAGCCGACATAACTGCTGGTTCTCATTAAAGTTCACTCTCTCTCTCGGACAGCAGCCGAACGGCTTTCCAGCCCAGATCGCCGCCTATACAACCGGGGTATCGTTCCTTATGCGAGCCATGGACATGTTTACGACCCAACCTTGCTTTACACCCCTCCCGTCTACACACTTTCCTTCGGCTATAGTGCCCCCCCCACGCTCCCCCCCCCCCCCCCCCCCCCCAGAGCTCTCGCTAGCCGGCCATCGTTTCTCGTCTACGGCGCATTTTTTTTCCGGCTGGCTTACTTCTGCGCCCATCCCGCCTCCTCCCCTTCCCGCTGTCGTCGTAAAAAGGCTCTGCAGACTGGCATCCCCGGCCTATGCGCGGCGAGACGTTATAGTATATAGTACTGTACACAAGCGCCCGCGCACTCCATTAGAGCTGAGACAATGCCGCCTCTGATTGAGACGCTTGTCAAGTCAGGCCGTAGGCACGACTTGAACGCATTCCGTTGTAGCTTCGACATTAGAGCGACGTAGCTTATACAGGAAAGCCCATCAGCGCACAGGTACACTCTGGAATGCGGGAGGCAGTCCGTCGTTGCACATCAACAAACGGGCATTCAAATAAATAAATAAATAAATAAATAAATAAATAAATAAATAAATAAATAAATAAATAAATAAAAATCGACCACATTAAGGCTGGGGAAGTGTTCCTCTAGCGTTACTTTAATCAGTTTGAAATATTAGGCCACCTTTCTCTATTTTATTTATTCATTTCTTTTTACTGTGCCGAGCAGTTATGAGCGAGGAGTCGGCATATATCCCTGTGACGTCACGGGCCCTAGTAACATGACGCTCAAAGCTTCGGAAACGAAAATAGAGCTTAGAATAAATTTGCCTGCCTGCAGGGGAACAAATTGACATTAGTGCACAGTGGTGTTAAACAAGTGAAGACCAATGTTTGAGCATATGCCGATATAAATAAACATTCGTTCCGTTGTACATATATCTGGGGTTGGTACATTGCAATAATTGAAGCTGCTTAGCGCGGTCATTGACTCAGGGCTGTTGAGCTTTGCGTATTATTCTCACCTCACCATTTGTCATAGGGCACGTTATGGTTAATCGTATGCGTACAGGTCTTTTTGGCAGAGAAGCTGCGTAAGTGGCCCCTTGGACCTACGGTTCATAACTGATGGCTAGAACGTACTATGCATCGGGAGAGCTGTCAGCATCCCGGCCCTTCGTAATTACGGCAAATATGTATGTGTTGAATGGAGTGCACATCACTGTGTTTTAGATGGGTCGCAAAGAGGAAGAAGAAATGACGCCAGATACGATATGAACCGTTTTCTACTGAGTGTTAATACGATTTGCAAATTGTCGTAGACACCGACATCTTTGATATGCGTATGTAACGTCCGCTATCGTTACGTGTACCTGAAGTGCGCAGCGTTCGTGCTTTAGATATCGTACAAAGTACGCAGGATCCGCCGCGGTAGCTCAGTGGTTATACGGAGTGGCGCTGCTGAACACGAGGTCGTGGGTTCGATTCCCGACTGCGGCAGCTGCATGTCGATGGCGGTGGAACAAAAAAAAAAAAAAAACGCACGTAAGCCTTTGATTTCGTGTATGTTAAAGAACTCCACATGGTTTAAACTGTACCGGAGCAATGGGATCCCTCATTAGGCGGTGTGTCTCATTGTGATGGTAAAACTCCCTTCATGTTTCTTTTTTCCTGAGCTCGCAGGCTCTTAAAAGATGCATGAAAATGTAAGAATTGCTGACGAAGAATGTTGTACAGCCTCTGCCGATTTTCGGATTCAAAGGAGCA
This sequence comes from Dermacentor andersoni, assembly GCF_023375885.2. NCBI lineage: Eukaryota > Metazoa > Arthropoda > Arachnida > Ixodida > Ixodidae > Dermacentor > Dermacentor andersoni. Next base: position 19,091,455 of record NC_092822.1, on the reverse strand, counting down.
CGCGCTCGCGCACACACACTTTTTTTTTTCTTTTTTTGCGAGCGTGTATAGCGTCACTTATCGTATTCGTGTGTACGTTGCTGCGCGTTTTGCAGGGGAAAACGTCGGCATAGCCTGACGCCATCTGAGCGTTACTGTTGTTTGTTATCTGTAGGAGGCATCGATCCAACGCACTCGGAATAACGAAAAGTGAGGGAGGGAGTGCAAAGAACCAAGCGCGCCAGCGCGAAATGTTTTGCAACACACACAAACACACGCACACAGAAACAAAAGGCACAAGGAGTCGTCTCTATCCCTTAGTATAGAGGATGCCTTATGTAACACGCCTGCTTAATCTCAGTAGAAATTAGTGCAACGGTTGTCTTCGTGACTGCCTCCAAGGGACTTCCTTATGTTCATATCCTCCTCTCTGCTCGCAGCTTTGCGGATTGTTTTCAGAGCTAGCCTCTACACTGAGACCTGCTCCGTTTGCTTACTGTTGTTCGGGCAGAGGCGAAGAGGGGAGAAAAAAAAAAGGCTTGTTGACACTCTCTGACATAGCGGTCGTAAATATCACAGTCTGTATGTGTGTGTTAGCAAATATGTGCGTAGGGCGTCTGTGTATGTATGTTCTGTTCGCTTGTGTGTGAGCGGCCTTGATTATATACACAGTGTCTACAGTATGCTGAAATATTTTAATTTGTCGAGCGCTTTGCGCGGCAGCTGGGAAGCCGCATCACCCATCACGGTAACGCGGTGGCCGTGGCGTTGCACTTTGATAAGGTGCACGAACGTGCACCTATACATCTAAAGAGCTCTAGGTGGTCAAAATCAATCCGGAGTCCTCCACTGGGGGGTACCTTGTAATCAAATCGGGGCTCTGGCATCTAAAATCCGAGAAATTAACTAATTTATTACAAAGCCGCATGTTTTCACTATGTACGACGCGCATTGCCGACAAGCACATTGGAACTTACCGTAGAGCGATAGTGATCGCATGCAAATCGGAGGTACTGGCTACGACTGTCACCGGCAATGTTTTAAGTCATTGTCTGACCGTTATTGTCGACCATGGTCGCAAACATGTCTGACGCATATTGACCTTGATCGTGTGCTTTTGACGGTCTTTCACACGCGGAGTACTGACGTACTTGCTTCCCGTAAAAGGGCGCTAAGGCCAACATCATGAGTTTAATCTGGTGAGGAATTCTTTCAAGAGCCCACTTTTGTTTACTCACTTGAAAATAAAATAAAATAAACCTACGATTTCGATAACATTATGGCCGAACTAGCATTTGAATTTTGCGCGTAAATGTCTGCGCCGGTAGGTCATTGCAACGTCACGTATTTCGAAACCTTGTCTCAACTCAGGGCATTTATCGGTGCCGGAACGGTAAGCAAGACTCGCTAGATTGAGTCTGGTTTCTTCAGAATTCGGTGTAGTCCCTCGTGATCGATGAACAGTTAATTTGGCACGAGCAGGCGCTGTCGCAACCTAGAGTTGCTGACGTGACGGCGAGTTGAAGCGGGCGCGTCAGGGCGGCGTCGTAACGAGTATTTCATCACTGCGTGTTCGGTGGGGCCTTCAAGAAGGCTTCTACAACATTGATTGGAATGCTTTAGTAGATTGGAATGACCTGACAGTGCTCGGTGTGACGTCTGTGGCAACGAAGAGAACATCGAGCATTCATTGTGCCACTTTCTCCCATTTCTGCCACAAACACTATCGCATTGCGACGGCTGGATGACCGGCCGTTGTCCACGTAGGCGTTAGCTACTCGAGCGTTGTCCCTATGGCTCGTCGGCTCACAAGGCTGTGAAGGCTCTTTCGTTCTTCTTGAGGGCGTGTGGCTTGTGTGAACGCCTTTGACTTAGCGGTGCCCTCCGCGCGCACACGCGAACTGATCGCGTCTCTCTCTCTCTCTCCGTCTTTCTCATCTTTCTATTCTCCTTTTCCTTTCCCCAGCGTAGGGTAGCCAAAAAGAAGCACTTCTCGCTAACAAACCTGCCTTCTTCCTTTCTTTCCTCCTTCAATTCCTTTCTGTGGCCTACACCACGCTCCTCACATGCCAGGAATTCACGCTTTGATTTTGCAGAAACTAGATTTCGTAATGTAGCGAAGCTTCCTATCATTCCCTTCTGGTGTTCGTCTAATGTTCACTGCATCCTCTCGACGTGTTTTCAAAACTTGTCGAATGTTCTGGGCTGTACTGAGGCATGCTTTGTTTATTCGCGGCCGCTCGCGCGGAGTCTCTAGAGAATGGGCCTCGTTGCCGATCGCTAACGTACGCTCCGCAGTAAATCGATGCCAGAAGAGGACGGGGCGGGAGGTGGGCGTGCTGCATCTTTATTTGCATTTCCCTTACTGGGCACTAATCACTCTGACACCAAGGAGCATTTAGTTATTTTCCTGGCTTCACCGACGCCGTAGCCACGGACGCTGCAGCTGGCGACCCTTTCCAACAGCGTGTTGACCCAGCGCAACTTGTTATGATTGCATTACTAGTTTTTTCGTACCGCCTTTATTCCCTGCACGGTGTATTCCTAGAAGTAATCCCGTATTTTTTTACTCTTGCAATGTATTCTCGCCCATCCATCTCAGATCTGGGCCTGGGGCCACGATTCCATGCGTACGTTAGCTCCTTCCTCAGGGATCGCAAGGCCACTGTCAAAATAGGGCAAATCAAATCGAAGGAATTTACATTGGGAGCGAGAGGCACCCCGCAAGGGGCGGTCATCTCTCCCCTACTGTTTAACATCGCCATGAAGGGCCTCTCGGACAGACTGGCCACAGTAAGAGGAACGGGTCACGCCCTCTACGCGGATGATATTACCGTGTGGTGCATGGGAGGGTCTGACGCTGCAGTTGAGAGTGCGCTCCAAGAGGCGCTCGACATCACACAACACTTCCTACTAGACACGGGCCTGAGTCTGTCACCAACCAAGTCCGAACTTCTATTGTATAGGCCCACCCGACGGGGGGTTAGGTGCTCCACACCCTTAGATCAAGTTCCCATAGCCCTCTATACGAGGGACGGACAACAAATTCACAGAGTGGATACCATCAGGGTCCTCGGACTCTTGCTGGAATCTCGCGGGGGCAACTCACAGACTATAGCCCGCATTACTTCGAAGACGGAGAATATGCTTCGGCTTATCCTCAGGGTCTCGAACCGCAGAGGGGGTTTAAGCGAGAGCAATCTACTCAGACTCTACCACGCGTTTCTGATGAGCCACGTTAACTATGTAGCCTCCGCGTTGCGCTGGTCTAAACGGGATGAGGCCAAAATCGACGCCTTCATGCGCAAAAGCATCAAGCGCGTGCTGGGTTTACCACTCACTACCAGCACCGCGCGTCTCATGCAACTTGGCATGCACAACACCCTATCAGAGGTGATCGAGGCCCAACGAGTGGCTCAAATAATTCGACTATCATCATCGCGAGCGGGGAGACGCATCCTCGAATCCGTTGGATGCGGTCACCAGGAAATCACGGAGCGCAACGTGACCCTATCACCCATGGTCCGAGATACGTTCAAGGTAGATCCCATGCCACGTAACGTCCACCCTCAATACAATGTAGGGCGCCGGGTAGCCAGGGCTCGTTCCCTGTTAAAAGCGGCTGCTGCCACTCCGAATCTGGCATGTTTCGTTGACGCCGCCCAGTACGAGTGCTCTGATCACTATGCCGTAGTTTCAGTTGACTCCAATGGCACTCTGATTAATTCAGCATCCGTGCGGAAGGTTTCTTCAACAGTAGCCGAGCAGGTTGCTATAGCTATAGCACTGAAGGACCCTCTACGTTCCAATATCTTTACAGACTCCAGATCGGCAGCCCGAGCTTTCGCCTCCGGCTCGATCTCAAAGGAGGCGGCGGCCATCCTCGGCAGCGAGGGAGCTGCTGGTTTTCATAGTATCAAATGGTTCCCGGCCCATATGGGAATCAATGTACACTCTGAGCTTGTTAACGCCAATGAGTTGGCCCATGACTGTGCGCGAGGTCTTACACACCGCGGCGGTTCGGGTGGACTCACGGGCGGCGACTTAGGGCTGTACAGGGATTCGCTTCTCACCTTCCATGAAATCTTGACACATTATCAACTTGCTCGGCGAGCCTTTCCGCTACCACACCCTAAACTTAATAGACCGCAATCGTCGGCGTTTCGCATGCTTCAAACGGGGTCATTTCCCTCCAGGGGCAGATTCAGTCACTTCGCGCCTAATGTAGAACCCCACTGTCCAGACTGTGGGGAGGCGTACTGCTCCTTGTCTCATATGCTCTGGCAATGCCCTGCGTTACGCAGCTCATCGCTAACCACTCTAACCGACTGGGAGGCAGCCCTTAAGAGCGGCGACCTCTCAGAGCAACTACGGGCTGTCCAGAGGGCCTGCGAGAGGGCGGAGGACCACGATCTTCCGACCCCGACGTGGGTGCGGCCCGCGACGGCTACGGGGACTCCCTGAAAAGGGAGGTACCCTATCGCCGGTTCCTCAGGACCATTAATAAAGTTCTTTGTCTGTCTGTCTGTCCCCTCTGCAATGTACAATTATGTACCTTGATGATATCACAAATAAAAATAAAATAAAAAAACTAACAGGCGACTCCGATTAAACGCCTCGCTTTTGCAAGCCTTGCCAACACTCATCGCGCCCTTAGGTTTGTGTTCGCCAGGCTTCGTCATGCTCTCGGTTGTTTGCGTTATGAAGGCGACGGCGGCGAGGAGTAATGATGGTGGGTTGGTGCCATAACGTATTAGAACTAACGGAATAATGGTGTAGTAGTTGGTATAACAGTAAACCGGACTGATCACGGGGTATTAATAGCATGCACGGTGTGCAATGTAGCGGCACTTGTAGCGATACAGCAGGACAAAAGATGCGAGCGTGAGTTAGAGGGGAAAATGCAGACTTGATGGGCATGTGTTGCATACGTCAAAAAAAAGAAAAGGAACTACGAGTCATCGAAAGTAAACATTAGAAGGATCGTTTAACGTGGCTACATGCGTCCATAGTGTTGAGAACCCCCCCCCCCCCCCCCAAATTATTAACATATGACACACATGTTGATACCTACGTGAGGCGAAGCTTTAGTCAATCAGTGTGTGCTATTCCTATACAACTAGCGGCGACGCGTATACAATTATGTTTACTTAGCATGCAACTTGATGCAATATATATGTTTATGCACCACAAAAAGGTCACAACGTTAATTTTGTGCAATTATTATATTTATGCACTACATAGCTGACAAGCTTGGCCGAAATGTAAATTCTACACAAGGTGGATACACAGTGCGAGACGTCTTCGCAGAGACCTGTCGAGGACGAAGGCGACGTGTACATGATACTTGTAGAGTAAAGAACGGCGAAGAAAGGTGTATGCACAGGAAAAGTACGACGCATATATGCCTATATTTAAGAAAATTGTGCCTCCGGTGTCACATTTGCCCGTACGTACCAATTCTGTAGGGTCGGCCAAGAGTTCCACATCCCGAATAACTAAATCAACGAGAATCACGTAAATCGAAGAATCCGTTGAATATCACGCGCTATTTTCATTAAGGGGTAAGAGTGCTTTAGAGGTACCTATGGTCCGACATCATACGTTCAGGTTTTATGTAGGGATTTATCTTACATTACTCAGAGCAGGAAGTGAGCTTATTGGCACTACTTTGCCGGTAACCAGACAGGAGTTACATAAGCCCGTTGCCTGGCGCACGCATGTGGCGCACACGTGACATTCATATATGAATGTAAGAGTATGTCCGCCGAAATACAAGCCGAGCCAGCGGCAGACAGCAGTAACTGTCATGCCGAACCCGGGAAGGTAGGCAAAGAAAGCGTCGCTCTAAATGTTAAGCAGGTCTGGTCACAGTTCAGCGGCCAAGACAATAAACGGGTCACTGGTAGCGTCTAATATACGTGCTGTGAAAATGAATTACACTCGGATATTTTGCTATCCTGACAATAGCACCTTGGGTGTTTGCTCATTTGTGGAAACATCGAGACTGCGTAAAAGACTGTATAAGATCTTTATTCATTTTCTCCCTATCCTTTCTACACCCCCCTCCTCCTCCAGTAGCCAACCGGGCGTATTTCGGTTAACCCTCCACTCCCTGTTTCTATTTGCCATAGACCTGTTATTTTGCTTTCTCGGCATCTTTGTGTTTGTACATACGACTTCCTACTTTGTTTGCTACAGTTTCGTTATCCTTTGATAGACTGTATGGCACGAGTATGTATCATACCACTATGTATGCGTGTATACAGTGTAGGGTTTTCACTTTCATACGTATTTATTTTAATTTTTCCATTGCTTTACTGGAATTGTCATGCTGGCCTTCCCAATACTCTCAGGATTTCCGGCCTCTTACGCATAGCCCATGTCTCCAAGTGTTTGCAGTCGACGGAGCCAGAAAAGGGTACTCAGCTGCCGAGCGGACACATCGTAGTGCTTGCCTCCTCCGAACCGCATACAGAGACAGCAAGAGTCAAGGCAACCCATGGCGTGTGTGACGTCATTTGCCGCCTTCGCCGGATGATGACCAGAGGCGCCCGTGGGGTTGAGAACATTGCTGTCGGCAGAGGGCCGTTACGAGAGGCGGGAAAGTAAAGAAAGGAAGGGCGCAGAACTCGCTCGGACGGTGTGCCATTGGCCCCAAGGGAGGGGGACAGGTGACACCTGCCTCCACTTTGGAGCGCCGCGCGACTGTCAGACGCCTGCCGTGCGCGGCTACCGTGCTTCGTGCAATGTACCGTGTTTGCTCGTACTTAGGCCGGTCTCATTTACAGGCCGATCCTCGAACGCCTTGCGCAACGTTGACTCGCCGTCGATCGTCTTTGACATCGCCGGCGCCTTTGTCACCGATTTCTTCTTACCGTGCACTGTCGCGCTCGCTAACGACGAGACGCCATGTCCAAACAAAATGGCGCACGCCAACCCTTCAGCTGCAATCGTGGCCTCCGATAAGGGGCGGCGCACCGCCATGTTTCGGACCCTATGCTGCGATAAGGTGTCTAGAATATTGCGGCCGCGAAGTAACACACCGCATTCCCGAATTGAAGCCGACCCCAGGCTTCTTTTTTTTTACCCGGTAATGTTCAAACACAGTTACACATCAAGGAAAATTGGAGCAATTTGTTCAGCCTTATTTCTATCCGTGGAAAGTACATTTTCCCCAAAAAAGCACAAAAAAATAATTCAGAGATATGTGGGTTGTCATTTAAATAGTAAAGTAATTAAATTATTACTTCGTTTGCTAAAATATGCACAGCTATACTTGTTTAGTAGTGTGGTTTGCTGGGCCAGTTGGTGCATGGTGAACGTATAACGGGTTCCAGCAAGTACGGGCGCCAGCGCAAGTAAGAAGAAACGGACTGGACAACGCTGGATTTGCAACTGAAGTTTACAGGGAATACATTCCACAAATCTCCGCCACGCATGCGTATACACCCAAGAACAATAAAGAAGGTTTATAGTCAAATATCATCAAAAGATATACACGTACACAAAAGCCAAGTCACACCCTTCCCGGACACGGGCAACAACACTTGGATTAACATGATAAATTTAAACATTGAAGTTCGTTATCATTGATTTGATCCTTACTTGTCTTCAGCTATACATATACTTGTCTTCAGCGTATACCAAAAACGCGACTATGCGCCTAACTGGGCATTTTGAAGTATCAAACTCAGCTTATATAGCTTATATAAAACGTTAGGCGTTACAGTACAAAAAAAAAGGTTTCAGCCTACATTCGAGTAAGTACGCTACTTACGTGCACGGCACGGCGGAAGAAAAAAAGAAAAGAAAGAAGGTACGCTGCACCCTCGAGCACGGCTTGCTTGCGCGAAGAGATATAACGCTGTTTGTCGATCTCGGCGTCGTCGTCGGCGTCGTCAGACTCAAGGACTTCTACGCCCATTGAGGCAAACCCCGTCTTGCTTGCCAGGCTTGCTCCTTTTCGCGGATGTTTGGCGCCCGCTCTTATGAGGCTGCGGGGAGAGTTCTATTAACTCCGCCGCTGGGACCGTGGCGTATATCGCCTCGCTTAGCCCCAAGGTTTCTGAACTGTGTAAATCACGCCGCGCGACTTCGCTACATTACTGTGCAGTGCGCGGGTCGAGTTTTCGAAGCCTTGAAAACCGCGGCGACCGGCCTGCCGCCGGCCCTTTCTGCGTGTGCGCGTATGCCTCGCTTTCGCGTCTATGACGACGGCGGTAAAGCCCGGACCACACGTACGCTTGCGGACGCGCGCAAGCTCGCGTCCGCGCGCCCGCGCATGCGCAGACGGTGCGGCATGGCTCGTACGCGGCGTAACGCGGCGTGATCTCGGGGAACAGCTCCTCCATACTTCTGGCCACCATAGCTCGTTCATGTTATAGCGCGCTTGGGCTGCCTCGCGTCGGCGCGCCTGGATACGCAGCTACGGCGCGGTACATTCAACTCTCAGTGAAGCAGATTTATATCGTGCAAGAAAATGCTTCTTCTTTTCTCTTTTGTGCTGATGTAACAGCCATAAAAATATAACAATTACGTTTATAGATATCGAAGCATTTTGGAACACTGTCTGCCAAGGCGTCTGTCAGTGAGTCCAGTGAGCGCGCCTTGGCGCGCGCATAGAGTTTCTCACTCCAACACTGTAGAGTGAGAAACGTTTCTTGCACCACGTGTGGTTTCCTGCGTTCCTCAAGCCCTGAGCTCCAGTTTTCCAGCAAGAAAGTGAGAAACTCCTACCAGTTGGAGGGTCCAGGAGAAGAATTTCTTGCGCGATTTGAAAACTGATATAAGATCACCTCGTCAATAGCTATAACCTTTACATTATCAACAGCCACGTAACTGCGCAAATTAAGTAGAATAAATATTGTCGTGAACTAATTAGCGAGGAAATTGGAAGAAAAAACAACAACCGTTTGCTGACGTCCGACTTTTATATTGAGCGCTCTATTGCGGCGAATTTTCGGCTGTTTTCACAAGAACACACATTATTTGTATGGCCGAGGTGGTTAGCCTGACCCGCCTGACCGCAGTCTTGGTTTCTTTAAGAAAGAGTATAGGGAAATGTAGATGAATCTGGCCGAGGATACTCGTACTGTGTTAAGAGACGGCTGGAAGAATGACGGTGCGATAAGGAGGAGAAAACATGCAACGAAGTGAACTTTTTTTTTTTAAGTTAAGGTAAGTTAGTGTCGTCATCACCATCATCGTCATGGAATGAAAATGTTCTCGAGCAGAAACGCCCGAATGGAAACGGTGCGGCGCTGAAGTTTTTTATTCGGTTGTATAGCATGTCGCGTCACAGTGTATGGGATCCATCGGAAACCACTTTGATTTCTCAATTAGAATATATTGAAAGCAGAGCGACCAGATTTGTCCTCGGCTGGTATAGAAGAATGGAGAGTGTTACCATGATGAAGCAAGAATCGAGTTGGTAATCGCTGTCTTTACGCCGAAGAAAACTAAGGTTAAAGCTCTCTTTTTTTTTTCACATACTCGACAATAAGGTTGGAATTGAGGAGGAAACGTATCTAAAGTAACCGTTTCATAATTCCAAGCGTGACGGTCATGCCCGAAATATACGTGAACACAGGCCTAGGACGTACCTCCTCGCTAGTTCTTCTTCTTTTTTTTTTTATTGCACAGTGGAATGCAACAAGCGGCCTAAAGAGCAAGTGATTTGCCAAAATTAAGAGTTGCTTAAATTCATGCTGTAACTCCCCCTGCTGCAACACCCAAAGGCAATGCGGAGTCATTCTCGAATAAAGAAAAAAAAAAATGAAAGCCGTGGATCCGACGCGACAGCTGCAGAGCAGATTCTTGAAACCAGCGCAGCTTTAATGACGGGACCGAATAAAAAAGTTTTGTATTATTTATTATGCTTGTCCCGTCTTTAACTACACAGTTTTCGACAGTGCAGCCATACGAACTTGCGCAGTTGTCCATCGCTATTGAAGTGCAAGCAATGAAGCCTAGGCCGCGTTTAGAGTCCATCGCTCTCGGGTAAATCACTTTCAGTGGACACTGATTGGATGCATAATTTTTCGGGCAGAACGTTCATCGCTGCATTGGGGCGGACTCTGTAGTCCACGCAAAAAATGAAAGCATTCCCGGAAGTCATGAGTCGAGAACACGCGGCCACTGGAAACGACGCTGGTCAGAGACCGGAAGCGTAACAGAGCGACGGCGATTGTATTCATTGTATTCTCCGTTGACACTGGTCCAGGGGATCTAGCTCCGCCGCGACGACTTTATCCGCTGCTATACAAAGCAAGAAAATGCGTGCATTCAGCTTCCTGAATTCATTCGTGAAATGTGCGCGTAAAGTGCATTGAGTTCAGTCAATGAAAGAAACCAGAGGCATAGAGCGAGTGAGGACGTCCGATAAGCACGCAGCCATTCAACGAAGCGCCAGAAGATTACACTTTATACTTGTCGTCGTTTTGCACGTGTCGCCGATAAAGCTGAGCCTTATAGTTCATGAGACTCTGTGTCACATGCATCAGCACAGTCCAAATATTTCCCGCCCTATTACTCGCAGTGAGTGCTGTAGAATGACCGATTGAAGAAATCCGGAACAGTACCTTGATTTGGGCAAATTAATTCATCTTGGCAGTTTTCATAAAAACGCGCTAAAGAAAACGACGAAGGAACACATAAGGGTAAATATAGCGCCAGTCCTGTCATACAGCGCCAGTCCTGTGATATGCGTTCCTTCGCCTTCATCTTTAGTGCGTTTTTATGAAAACTGTCAAGATATCCGGCCTGCTGTTGCCGAACGTACCAAGGAATGAGCCTCATTTCGTTTACCGTAGACGGCGTTAGGAGCCAGGGTTCTTCAGTTCTTCTCGATCTCAGCCTAGCGAAATACCAGGTTCTGTTTTCACCAAAATAACGGCGCAGAACCTTCACAGGTCACGTAACTGTTTCCCATCGACAACAACAACGTCATGAAAGAGCGATTACGCTGTAGGAGTGCGGTTTATCTCGGACACGTCCGGGGGGGCTTCGACGCTTTTGCATAACTGTACAGAACTGGCGAGAGGCGGTGTGTCTACGCACTTGCCTTCCTGTCCCGCGGCCCCACATATGTATATGCCTACATAAACACGCTCGATGTCTTCGAAGACGGGGCGCGTGGCCTGGTACGATGCCAGAGGGGTGAACCCCAACGTCTGTTGCCAAGGCGGCTCGCCATCAGCGCCATCTGCCGCCGCTGCTGTTGTTTCTCAAAAGAGCAGCAACTTGGCATGACCCGCTCAGCCTGCCACCTGCTGTTCCTCCGCGTACGTGTGCCCTTATGCATGCTCCAGTGACGTTCCTGCGAAAAAAAAAAAAAATAATAATAATCTCGGCCCATGAGCACATCGCCAAAGCGGCAACCAACCGCAGCGGCAGTGTTACGTATACATCTGTGCGCTCTCTAACGTGCAGGGTATGCGCGAAATGCTCGAGACGTCACATCCGAAGCAGACAATGATGAACATCTTGTGTCAGTGTCAGTGTTCCGCTCTAGTATACCGTGTTAGGGCGCGCGCGACTAACTGCTCCAGCGGTTAGTATTTAGGCCGTAGGTGTCACGCAGTGCGGCCATCATAAGTTGCTCGGACAGGGCAACGTGTTAATGTGCGCTCGAACTTGAACACAAAAACGTGCTAACAATGAAAATAATGTAATACCACACTTAGGGGAGGGGGGGAAGTTACACATAGCCGAGAATGTGGATCAGTTCCTTTCATTGATTATACCACCGTATTGTGCAGGCATAGTGGTCAACATACAAGGGCCGGCGTATCTCGTCGACAACGGAGCCGAGTCCTGTGTAGACCAGCCAATTATTGCCGTATCAAAGAAAGGAATAGGGTGAAGAAATAGCTTGAAGCTGCGGTGCTTTGTCTGTCTTTGTCGATGGTTTGCTGCTTTTGTTTATCAGCGCCGAGTTGGGTGTCACTCTGTTTAGTATAGCCTGCTCTCTTTAATTAGCATTCACTTGATAGCCTGCGCTTTCGTGGCTTTTCCTTCTTCACTTCCCATACTTTCACGTGGTTCCAAGAATGTAGCAACACCAACTAGTCTAGCTTTGAATGCTGCTAAACTGCTTCGTCCTCACATTTTATATCTACCCAAGAACCCCCTCATCCATCGCCCTCTCTAAGTTATCCTAACATCTGTGAGCGTGCATTATTGGTCCGTGTCTGCGTTCCGCATTTGTAACGTAATTATTAAGGATAAAAGTCTTACGCATTGTTGTCGTCACCCTTACTTCTGTATTATTAATGCAAGAGCATTATATGTCCTATGAAGCAGAAGAGCCGGCGCTGTCCGCAACGAGCGGTAACAAAGATCATCATCATCAGTGACGTCATCAGCATCTTGCATGACGTCAATGCTAAAGCAGAATTAAACTTAGAACAAGTTAGAGTGAGGTGACTTAAAATATAGCAAGTCTGTTCCGCCTTCGGGTGGTTGACAAATTTCCCGTTTCATAAGGTTACTTAAGGCGGAGTAAAGTGCATTAAGGTGAAGTAAAGTGAATGGAGGGGAATTAAAGTGGATTAAGGTGGATTAAGCTAGCTTAAAGTATACTTGTGAAGCGCACGTGACAATGTGTGACGTCACGTATCATGGACGTAAGAAAAAAATTAATCAGAGAAGTCATCATGCTTTCGCATTCAAATCACGTAAGGGTATTCACGTGACTGTCAGTTTTTTCTCGGCTCAAGAACCGGCAGGTGAGGGAGACAAGGAAAAGAAACGAGAAGCGACGAAACTCGTGACACTCAATTAGGTCGCGGTAATATACGTACACAGATGAGTTAGGAAGCTGCCAAGAAATATTTTTTGTACTTCATTGCTTTCTCGTTCGCACTCCCGAGGCTCCTTGAAGATCGGGTTGTCGGGACCTTCGACTTTTTCCGCCCTTAGCAGTAGAGTGCAGAGTTTCCTTTGCACGGCAACTGTATCAGATCTAAGCGTGGCGTTGAGAAAGAAAGCAAACACGTATCGAAAGCGCGGTCTTGAAGCGTGGATAGCGAGAACAAGGGGGGAAGGGGGTCACGTTAATTGGTTCGATGCTCATTGACGCTCGCGCAAGCAGCACAGAAAGCAGAGTCATGAAAGGTTGGCCCACCAGTGAGTCACATTGGTCGCACAAAGAGCTGCGGTGGCCCAATATCGGGCCAACATTGGCACCGCTTCTACTGTTGCTGAGGGGTTGCCCGTCGACGAACCGCGCCAATATTGTGTAAGTGTGTAGCGTTGCATCGCACTGTTTGGTATGCGTGTGGTGCCACGTGCTATGTATAACGGCGGTGTTGGTTCGCTTTACACGTGACCTCGTGCCCGTTTGTGCGTTGGGCCCGTTTCCGGTGCGTGCAGATGCCAGTGTACGTTTCAAGAACGAAAACTCGAGAATCACTAAGTAAATTGTTCGTGGTAGCTAAGTTTACTGAGGTTCTGGAGGAGAAATACACAGTAATCTTAACTGATATTTGAAGGGACACCTCGAACTTCGCTATCCCTTACGCTACACTGACTTTCCGATTCTTCGACCTCGGCGTGAAATTTATTGAATTAAATCTGGCTTGATTTCGCTCTTTAGTGTCCCTTTATCGCATCGACATTTCGCTTAGCCAAGTGCACTTACTATGCTTGCATGTACCATGCAAGCACCAGTCATCCCTCTCTGAAAATGTATGGTGGAATGATCATATTTGTTAACTGCGTTGTGTATCAATAAAGAAAAAAAGGTCGTGACTAGTTAGCGATAAATACGAAAGAAATGCGGGGGGAGGGGGGGGGGGGGGGCTATCGTATACCTTTACATTTCCGTTGCCATTCATACTAAGCTAAACATAGCTAGCATCCGTGGTCTGTGATAAAGCTGGTATTGTGCTTTGGAGAAAGAAAAGGAGGTAACCGCAGCAGTGATAACAGCAGCAGTACCACGCGGTGCAGCAACATTTCTACCGCTTTGCGACTGCGACTTTATTTATTTTATTTATTTTTATTTATCAATACTGCAGTCCCCATTGGGGATTTTAGCAGGGTGGGAAACAATACATATGTAAAGAACACTATAGCATAATCAACGAAAACAATACAAAGCAGGTCAACAGAGCTTGAACATAGCAGTGGCACAGCAAGATAACAAATTTTTACTGAATACTTGAAACATACGCCGAAAGTGATGATTTTAAAACTTGGTCATTGGTTAGATGATTCCATTCAACCACTGTTCGGGGAAAGAAGGAATACTTAAAACAATTATTACGTGTGCTAAATGGGGTTATCGTTCGGCTATGTCGCTGCCTAGTAGCATAACCAGATGAAAAAGTAATTATTCCCGTGAGATCTGTCTTATAATGACCGTTAATAAGTTGAAAAAGGAATTTTAGTCGTGATACACGATTTCTTCGCATTAATGGTGGCAGGTTTGCTTTTGTTAAGAGGTCTCTCACTGAACTGCGTCCAAAGCTGCTATAAATGAAACCAGCTGCTTTTCTTTGCAGCATTTCTATCTTGTTAGTGCCAGTTTTAGTAAAAAGGTACCAAATTACATATGCATAGTCTAGCATCGGCAGAATTACAGCTTTATATGCGAGTAGGCGTACAGTGGGAGTAGAAAGCTTCAAAGCCCTCCTTAAATATAAAGCTTGCGGTTAGCATTAGCTACTACGTATATCAAGGTGCTTGGCCCAAGTGAGGTGATTTGTGATCCAGAGTCACAAATGACCTGAATCCAGAATCAAAATGACAGGCTTGAATTTAGTAGTGGCGGTGGCAACAGTACAGCAGTACATGATGTTGGAGAGCAAAGCACAATTTTCGCAGCAGAGCATAATATAGTCATTAAGGTAATTTCCAATGGAATAAGGGCAACAGTTGCCTTCAATCAACCAAGAGAGAAGGTTGGCTTCCCGAAAGCCTATTCTACAATGGATCACGTCCGTGTCATCGATCAAGCAATGCAGAAATCGGCGGAGTACAACCAATCTCTCTAAATGGCTTCCATCGATGTATTGAGAAGGCATTTGACTCGGCAGACATACCAGCTAGCAGTCGCAAAAGCACTGCGTAATCATGGAGCACAGGAAGCGCACGTGAATATTTTAGCAAATATATATCAACACTCCACGGCTACCCTAAACCTCCGCAGGAAAAGCGGAAAAGTACCTCTTGAGAAAAGGGTAAGGCAGGGTGCCACAATCTCTCCAGTATTACTCACCGCATGCCTATAAATATTCAAGCTATTAGACTGTGTAGGCTTAGGAGTGAGGACCAATGGCGAATGTCTCAACAACCTTCGGTTCGCAGATGACATTAGCGTGTTCAGGAAAGATTAATATGGGGAATACAAAAATAATGTTCAATAGCCTGGTAAGGGAACAAGAATCCGGGATCGCCAGTCAGCCTCTAGAGTCTATGCATGAATACGTTTATATAGGTCAATTACTCACAGTGGACCCTCATCATGAGAATGATATTTACAAAGGAATAAAACTTTATTGGAGCCCATACCGCAGGCATCACCAAATCATGACCGGTAGCGTACCGCTATACTTGACAAGAAACCTGTACAATCATTGCATTCTACCGGTGCTAACATATGGGGCAGAAACTTGGAGTTTAACAAAGATGCTCGAGAACAAGTCAAGGACCGCACAGAAAGCGATTGTATGACAAAGTGTCAGGCGTAACGCTAAGAGACAGGAAAACAGCAGTTGTGGATCAGAGAGCAAATGGAGATAACCGATTTCTAGTTGACATTAAGAGGGGAAAAAATGGAGTTAGGCAGGTCATGTAATGTAACGTAAGGCCGTGTAACCGGTGGTCGATTAGAGTTACAGAATGGGTGGCAAGGGCGGGGAAGCGCAGTGTAGCACGGCCGAGCGTTAGGTGGTGCGATTAAACGAGGAAATTTAAAGGCACAAGATGGCGTCATTTGGCACAAGACAGGGGTAATCGGAGATCGCCAGGAGAAACCAACGTTCTGCAGGGGACAGAAGAATAGGCTGCTGCTGTTGTTGCTGCTACTGCTACTGCTGCTGCTGATGACGATGGCTGTGGCTATATGCACTTTTCGTAATAATAATAATAATAATAATAATAATAATAATAATAATAATAATAATAATAATAATAATAATAAACTCTTATTATTTCTAGAAAACATATTACATTCATCAGGCCTGCCAAAGCCACACTCGGCTTGACGGGCAGAGCGTGACAGGCAACATACAAACGGTTACCGTATCAATAGTATCATGTAGGACACTTCACCGTTTTCAGACAGACGTATAATTCTGCACTCATCACCTGACACAGGGAGATCAACACCTGTCGCTTCCCGAGTTGTCATTCCGAGAACGTTTCATGGGCGCTGTACGCACGTCAAGCCAACAACACGCGGGCAGCTGTAAATTAGACGCGGCGAGGCCAAACACGGTCAAGTTCCTATCTCCTCCAGCGCACTCTCTCGCGACGAGCAGATGTCGCCGGTTGACGAGGTTTGTCCGCAGGCGCTGACCGATCCGACCGAAACCCTGACGCTCTCGCCGAGTATCGATTAGTAATACCGGTCCTCCGTGGAGAGTTCGGGTCGATTAAACATGCTGCTGGGGTCGACAGCCCATCGGTGGTGCGATGACAGGCACGGTACGGCTTCTCCGGCTCATTTATTAATTAGATTTCTTTTTTCTTTCTTTCTTTCCTTGTGTCTTTGGTCGGACGTCGTTACTTTTATCTTTGGCTTGAGCCTATGCGCGCCGGGACGGTATCGGCAACTCGTCGCAGTCAGCCTAAAGAAAAACGGGAATCTACAGTCAGCCGGTCGTCGACATCGTGCTTGACGCGTCAACAGAGGCACGTATGTCACCACACTGTTATGGCGGTAAACATTGTAGTCATTTCCGAGCGGCGTTCTTCGGGTCGGGGTTGACGCGGGTTGCTTCAGAAGCTACATGATGCCATCCTCTATTCTGAGTAGAAAGAAAGGCGAAGATAAGCGACGTCGTGCGGTTTCCGGCTTCTTTTGGAATTGCACAAGATAAACAGCGAATGTCTCCGCCACGGGGTGTTTATTAAAAAAAAAAACGAACTGAAAGGTTTACCTAAGAATAGTCTGTGAGTCACTAGAAGATTTTTTCGTAACATTTCTTCGATATTCAGTTGAAAGCAAATTACTTGTGGAGTCTTTCTTTCGAAAGCGTGGGCTGAACTTTGTTTCCGTCGTCCTCCCGATTGGAGCTTGCGCTCTTTGGTTTCAGCTGCTGAGAAACGTTCGCGATACCATTTCCCATTTTCTGAGCAAGACAAGAGAAATTCAGCGTAAATATCTCCTTACTCTTATTCCCAATTTTCTTTACAATAGATATTTACTTATTCAGTACCAATATTTATTGAAAAATAACTGCTAAATTCCAACTGTTCTGTCATTTGTTCTGCTTCACCTTATTATCCTGAAAGGCCCCCCTTTTTTTTCTATTCACCGGGAATCGACCGACCATGTTTCGCTATTCTCGTCGAGCCAGCAGCAATGAGTAGTGCACGAAATCAGGTGGCATTCGGGCCGACGCATTGCTAACCGCATCGCACTGAAATTGGAAGCGGAGTGGTCGAGTTTTAATGCTCGTAGCAAGCGCTAGTTCGCCAAGTACAAAGTGCGCGCAATATCGCAGTAGCCATCGCTGTTACTACTGCAAACGCTGCGACGACGTACAGTAGTATTTCCGTCGGGTATCATCAAGCATCAGCGGCAGAATCCACTTTCTAACGAACGTTTCGTTCGTAAGAGCTCTTTGCCCTTTCCCGGTCGGCTTCGCTAATGACGTATGCCCAGCGTCTCTTACGTAAGCCCAGTGGCTCTTACGAAAAGATTCGGCGTAAGACGCTTTTCGTAAATACGGGCCCCGGTTCCCTAGCCTATATACTGCCAATGTGACGGCTTCGCCCCTTTCCCTCACCCCCAGTGTAGGGTAGCAAACCGGGTGCTCTTCTGGTTGACCTCCTTGCCTTTCCTGTCCTTGCTTTCTCCGTCTCTCTCTCTCTCCCTCTCTCTTGCTTGGCCGCCATTGCGAATAGGTCGCCCGAAGGAAGCGATTTGCCAACAGCCGTCGGGGTCGTTCTTGACACGTCGTCAACAGAAGCACGTGTGTTTGTTGTGAGCCGGAGCTATACATATACGAGCGGTCGCAGGACGCAGTGGTGGCGCGATGGCAAACAACGCGCTCTTCTCGTTCGAGATAGGAGCGAATATAGCTCCGCTCGCGCGTTTTTGTGGGCGTCCCATCCGGAGGGACGGGCATATCTTGACGCCCCGTCGTTATCTCTCGCGCGGCCTTCGTATCTCGTAACGCAAGCAGTGTTATGAAGGGGATAACGACGCGCCGAAATAACAACGCGACCGGCGGAAGACACGAGAAGTCGAGAACCCCGGAGGACGAGAGGAGGACTTGTAACTGACCCTTTATAAGATAACGCCGAGATGAGCAAAAAGCTATAACGGCAGGAGGGAACCGGAGAGCTGTTCCGATGCCGACGGCGTTCGAAGCCGTATTGCGGGAAGATAGGCTTTAAGCCGAGTTTGGTTCAAGGTCGCTGCCGTCAACAGCCAGTGAGCGTCGTTGAGATTGAGCACCCTGCGAAGTTCAAGGCCGTGCTCGAGACAACATCGGAATGATGGATCGAAAGGCATGGCGGAGAGTGCCAGCTGCCGGCGCCGAATTATCGAACCCCGTCGATATCATGCGCTGATGGCCCCGTTGATACCGGGTGCTGCTTTCACTTGCAGTGAATTTCGAGTGAACGGGTGAAAGTACGGGATGATGCCTGACACCTGCGTCGGGGTGCGCTCGTCCTTATAAACGAGATGTGTTGGGTATAGTACGAAGTGCTTCCAGGGATAAAATTGTTGAGCGTTTTAACATTTCGTCGTGCACTGTTGATGGCATGCAGTAGATGGAGCGAATACTTCCTGCTTGTAACGAACCACGCATTGAAGGGCCGCGCCGCGCGAACTTGCTTTAATTCTTCATTTGCCGGCTGTAGTTTGCAACGATCATATTAGATGCCCTGACAACGTCGGGTACAATTTGCCAATTATGGTTCGAGGGGGGAAGGCTGATGGCCACGTCATGCGGGGCGCACGCTAATGGCATTAACGCTCCGCGGCTCGAGGTTCGTTAATGACAATGCAGACGAGACGGTCGTCAAAGGTGTAATTCTATTACGCGTGGCGGTATTGCCATTTGCAACGAACGCAGCAAATTAGGAGTCATAATCTTCCAACTACAAGAACTCTCTCTCTCTCTCTCTCTCTCTTTAGGAGAGTGGGGGTCATCAACCTTATTTCAGAATTGAATAACGGATGGCAGCATAATCCTAGTAGAGACGTATTTGCACAAGGGTCACCTGAGGGGGGAGGAATGCGAAAGATGAAATATCATATTCAGCACAAGAAGGGCAGAAAACGGGAACGTTGGTGTAATATTTAGTAAAAGCTCATTTAATTCTTGCAGGCTTTCTTTCACTTGTTTGGAGAGGCGTGAAGCATGTTATTTAGTTATTGCGTAAGGGAATTAATGATATTTCTCTTGTCAGTGTGTCGGTTTTAGGCGGAGGTTTGGATAACCGGCGAGTAAAGAGATTATTATAGAATAAATGAATGTTCAGAGCAGCCACTAATTCATGCCGCACTATGCCGGCAGCTCATTCAGAAACATATCTGCGTTTTTTCGGTGTCTCTCAGTGGAAAAAAGAACCATAATTAAAGATTGGCCCATATGATACTTCGATCGCAAAGAGCGGTGCCGACGGCATCATTATAGGGCGGTAACAAATTTCGCGATCAATATTTTGGCGTCATCGATAAGCGCTTTTTTGTCTTTTTTCCGAAAAAGATATGATAAAATCGCCTGCTTGAGTCCTACTGTATGAAAGGGTTCTGCTACATGAATGCAGTAGAACACCTTCTTCTGTGAGCGAACAAGGACATTACAGATGCAGCTGTCTTGATCAGACATTGCCATACGTTATGACGGCATGGTGAACCGATTTGAGCATCTCAAATTGATGTTGCCAACCCGGTTTTATGATCGTCTGCTGTCGGGCCAATACTCCACTCTCCGCCAAGGCCCTCGTATGTTGTATCTATCAGCTTATTTTAGCGGCGCTGCGTAACACGAACACGCAGCGTAACACCTCTACCGTGGCCACCGCATTCTGAAAGGGGCGTAATGCAAAAACTCCACGTGATCACAATTAATCTAGAGTCCTCCCCTACGGCTTCTCTGATAAACTACTGTGCAATTTTGGAAGGGTAATCTCCACGATTTTTTTATTTAATTCGTGATTTTTGTGTCTCTTTGCAGATGGTAACAGAAAGCAGGGAAGTCTGTCTGACATAAGGCGCAAAACCACTTCGGAGGGAGATCTCGGAACTTAGGTGCAGGTAAGGAATGGACAAACGCCTGGACATTGCACGAAATCTAACCAATCAAAGAACAGCTGTCTGAGGAGAAGAAGAAAAGACAGGGTATCTATATTAGATGAACGCGATGATGACGTACACCGGGCAGATGCTGCAAGTGTGCTTGCTGCCTCTTGGCTCCGAGTCGCACCGTATAGATACAGCCCTGAGGCCAAAGTGCGAACAAATGCCCGGATGCCATACGTCCAGCGGTGAGCAGCTGCTTTGCGGGGATTGCGTGAACATATACAGCTGCGAGGCGTCAGAGAATTGGCTTTGGCCCTGCATTCACAATGGCGTCCTTGTCTAATTCACTCGGAAAAGTTCTCATAGCCTTTCGCAACGTATTTCATTCTGCAGTTGCCTCCGCTGTCGAAAGGCAATTCTCTAACTAGCAAATATATGTGGCACGTGGAGATAGATAGATAGATAGATAGATAGATAGATAGATAGATAGATAGATAGATAGATAGATAGATAGATAGATAGATAGATAGATAGATAGATAGATAGATAGATAGATAGATAGATAGATAGATAGATAGATAGATAGATAGATAGATAGATAGATAGATAGATAGATAGATAGATAGATAGATAGATAGATAGATAGATAGATAGATAGATAGATAGATAGATAGATAGATAGATTTGTCAACTGTCCATGTGAGATCACAATAAATGTAACGCAATGCGCACAGCTCTCGATGAGGTTTCGAAGAGAAATTCCATGTTCACAACTTGTCATGATAGACCATCACAACAAACGAAAGGCAGAAGAGCACCTACACACAAGCATTTGTGTAAGGGAATGAGGGCTGTGCTACCTGCTGTGTTTCGTTTTTTATTTCCTCGGTTCATTTACCAATACCAACCAACTCACCGATCTGTCTTGGTCAATGGTTAGCGCTGTCT
Organism: Dermacentor andersoni; assembly: GCF_023375885.2. Taxonomy (NCBI): domain Eukaryota; kingdom Metazoa; phylum Arthropoda; class Arachnida; order Ixodida; family Ixodidae; genus Dermacentor; species Dermacentor andersoni. The sequence continues at coordinate 19,070,094 of NC_092822.1, read as the reverse complement.
TCAGAAGGGGGTACTTTTCGAAGATAATTCCTGCGGAAAAAGGAAAAAGAACGAAGAAAAAGCGACTCCACAACGACCGTCATCAACGTCAGTCGGACATTGCATGCCCAGCATATGAAAAGCCATCTTCGTCTGCTCTATTCTATGCCTTGTGTTTCCGGTTTCATGTTCCGCGTCTGTCGTCCGAGTCAGCCCTTCGTCTGTTTCTTTCCGAACCTGTCGTCTGCTCTCTGGCAACGCTTCAACCCGTTGACAGGTGACCGGAGCTGTTTGTTTCACAAACGTAATGCGAGATCCAGGCAGTTGGCCGAATGTCGTAATGCCATCCCGCGCCACTCGATCCGGGAGAACTTGCTTCGCTTGGATACGGCAGCAGGCAGCTGCCATCTTGAAACGCACCAAACACGGTTTTCTTTTTTTCTTTTTTCCTTCTTTCTTCTTCTGGCCCGGCATATGTTTGCTTTTGCTCCCGCCATCTATTCAACGCTCCGCTCAAGCGGGTTTCGTATTGTCCCAGCCTTTTCTACGCCTGTGTTGTCGCTTATGTTGGAGACAAGCGGAGACAGAGCCAGGCGCATAGCGTACCAACTCCTGTGCATTAAAGGCGATCAGCATTGTGGGCGCAACAGCTGTCGGCAGTCAGTCGTAGAGACACCTTTTCCCATGCACCCCCCCCCCCCTCTCGCAGTCGTATGTTTGCATCTGTTTTTCAAATCCATTCAACGCTCCGAACACACGCATTGAGTTAGCGCTGTCTCTGTTTGTGTGTGTGTCTGTGCGTGCGTGTGTGTTTGTGTGTCACTTAACGTTCCTCTTCAAGGCATGCCCGAACGCAGTTAGACGCGTTTCAGGGCGGCTGCGTAATTCTAGACTCGTGCAGGGCTGCAAACGATCAGCAACTGCTCCAGCCAATCAGATGGCTGAGCATGTACCGTGACGATATATGGAAATAACTGATCTGAATGTCTGTTACGCGTCATTACGTGGAAGTGAAACAAGTAGTCACCCTATATCCTGTTTCTGAACATGAAATAGTCGAAAGCGTTCGTTTTGGAGCCTGAATTATGCCACTGTTACAAAGGCAGACGAATCCGTAAACTGAACAATGCATTGAAGTAGTCTCGAAATTGTTCGCGTTGGCACTGTGTTGTACCGCGGAGCGCGGATCCACGGCATAAATGCCATCCGCTGTGCTCATCAGCGAGCTAACGATTATACAACAGAATCGCTGCAAGAGGTGGAAGCGCTGTGCTTCGCAGTGGGGCTGTTGTTGTAAAATGACGCTGTGTTCTTCCTCGGTGCGACAATTGATGCCGAACAGGTCCTCTGCTGTCGAGAAACAGCTAGCAGACGATGCTTTAAAGCGATCGCGCCATGAAGTCATAGTGCTCTGTGTAATATGCAAATGACACTTCTGCGTTCTTTCGGGATGTCGGTGATTCACGCCGAACATGCTATTGGCTACGAAAAATAGCGAGCGGGCGATTCCACAAAGGAATTGCACCTGGAGATAAAAGGGCTCGGCTTAGTATGGATTTTGCTTCTGTCTAGATGTTCCCCGAGGCGAGGAAAGCCGCGGAACCAGTCAGATGTCAAAGACTATAAATTAGCGAGCTATTGAAACATGTTGCCCGAGTCGGATGAAACTAATCTAGCTGGCTGTTCCACATAGAAACGCCTACTTTCCTGTATTATATTCTGTTTGCTTTATTTACCTGCAGCTATTGTGTATATTATATTGTGTTTTTTTACGAGCATATTTCTGTGGGTAATACGTTCGTGGCGTTAGCGGGGGAGCATAACAGCTCAATATTTTTTTCCGATTCGTAAGTTTCACAAATTTTATGCAGCTCCAAATTAATTGCACTGGCCACATTGGCGTACCGGACGACACAATATAATTCTTTCACTCAGGCCTATGCGATCCCCATCTGAACACGGCACACTACGTTGTTTTTTTTCGTTTTTTTTTCCCCCCAGCAGCTACTCATGAGCGCCGCACCGCTTTGCTTCCGCAACTCGTTGTACAGATACAAACGGAGAGAGGACACCTTCTGGCCAAGGACAACGCGCAGTTTCCGGCAATGGAAATTCACATTGTATCTTGAGAGGAAAACACGTTGCCAGAGACGCGCTCTCATTTCGCTGGCTCACGTGCCCAACGGTATCTTGGGAGTGTTTTATTTTCTTCCTCGCATACGCAGTAAGGGGGTGCTGACATGCGCGCCGGAGAAGTCACCGGGAGTGGCTGATGCAACGCCGGCGACGAACGAGCTCGTTTCGTAATGGCGCCGTCGCTGATTGCTCGAGAGGTTTCCGAGGCGGAGGCGTGAAGAGGCAACGCCGATGCGACATTTCGCTCCGAGAATCGAAGCACGTGAGGCGTAACATTCGTCTTTCTTTCTTTTTTCTTTATTTCCCTGTTTTTCTTTCAATGTTTCGTTCTGCAATAGAGAGAAAGAATGGTGCTCATTTGCACCGTTACATGGCTTGGCTCCCTGCAGTGTAACGGTCAATGGACGCGAACTTTCTTTTTTTGTGACTCTGCGTGTCAGATTGACTGTTCTCACGAATGACGTAACACTTCGATCCTGTAGCGCGTAGAAGATGGCCATACAAGTGAATCCTGATTGCCAAAAAGGCATCGCTGAGGTCGTAACCTGCGAATCTGCATCGATCGACGTTGTCACACACGTCGATACCTTCTGGGCGTCTGCTGTGACGTCATTTCAGCGGCTCCCGAGAGTCGGTACAAGGCGTTGGAAACTGTCTGCAAGAAAATAGGAAAAGAAGGAAAATGAAAAGGGGGAAAAAGAAGCAAGGCAGAACCCCTAAATCTTCATTTTCCATTATTTTTTTTGCCATTAATATGGCATAAAACGAGGCGTTCATTGCCCCCTCTGTCTTATGCCTCGTAAACACAAAAGACTGTATAATTGCAGTTGCGCAGAATCAAGTCAAATCGCAATCAATACACACACAACAAAACGACCAAGCGAACGTTCCCGAAGGAGGTACGTCGTCGCAAGTAGAATGTCATGACCATTCAGGCGTATAAAAACAGTTAAAAAATAATAACAAGCTGTGAGCCTGGCTCTAGATGGCACACTATTATGCGCAGTAAGTCTGGCATTGCTTCGCGCACAATCGGCTGGAATAAACATTCCCAGATGCGCTGGAGCGAAAAATCTCATTTCAAGGAGAAGAGAAATTATAAAAAAAAAGAAACTTTAAGAAAGCCAAGCTTTCATAGCTATCCCCTGCAGACTGAAAGCGTGGCTACTGTCTCGGCGAATAGGAGCACGGCCCAAATAGCATAGCACGTGCGCGTGCCAGGTTTCGTTAGACCGTGGAATCAGGAATGCAACGCGACATACAATGGCCAACCCCAGCCCTCTGTCTCGCGTCGTACTTATGCCAGCATGCGTTCGTCCTCGTCGTTCTTTCCCCCTCGACAGACTTCACCTTCGTTCTCGTGACGTCACCAGGGCGACATCTTGCAGTGTGCGTTCGCACGAACAGTTGTTTGCATTTCGGTTCAGATTGCGAACGGTGTATAGCGCCGTAAACGTAAACATTGCATCACGTTAAGGTTCTGACTGGCATAAGCATGAACATTGCACGATAATCACGCGTCGCATAGATGACAAGTACATATCTGCACATGCCATTTAGTTTTACATCTTTTAAGTAACCGCGTCGCGAAAGCTTCGCGTCAATGGGATTGCAACATGTGGTTTTTTTGGTTTTTCTCGGGATGAACGAAACGTCATTTAGTGACGACTCTAGCGTAGGTCGTTTTCGTTTGTGAAGGTGGCGCTCTCTGGTGGTGAAGGTCGGAGATAATGTTAAATTTTCTTCCTCCTCTTTCCTGTCCTGCTTCTCGTTTCTTACGGCTGGCTTCGTTCAAATTCCGTGTTATCGGCGTTTGTTTATGAATAAGTTCCAGAGAATGGCTCCGGAATACCATTTTAGCGAACGCTGAAAAGGCCAGGCAAGGTACCGTCCAGGCGCAGTTACTTGCAGTAGCGTCGGTAGAGCGGCTGAGCGTAGACTCAGTAGCGTGAGCATGTCGCATGGGGGGACCGCCAGTTTTTCTAAGCGATAAGAACCCAATTGAGTACGGCGCGACGTCTGTGTTCTTTCCAAACATTCTACAGTTTCCGGAGATCTACAGTATGTGATCGACATGCCGGAAACCCGACGCGGTAAGCTTAGTAGCTATGGCGTCGCGCTGCTGAGCTCGAGGTCCTGGCTTCGATCCCGGCCACGGCGGACACATTTCGACTGGGGTGGAATGCGAAAACGATCTTGCACTTAGATTTAGGTGCACGTTAAACAAACCCGGGTGGTAGCAATTATTCCGAAGTCTCCCATCCAACTACGGTGTGTCTCGTAGTCAGATCGCGGTCTCGGCAAGCAAAACCCCATAACATAACGTCTTCTGTTCATAACTAACCATGTGGTCCATATGGAAGACGCTGCCAGCCCATATATTTTTGTGACGTTTTCGCTTCAATAAATCAGTCCGCAGAACGCCAGTGTGCGTTCGTTCTACGCTTTCTTTTTGCGGACGCCCCTCTTTAACTGCGCAGTTTTTCAAGAACGCTTGGAAGGGAGATCGCTCGCGCTGTCTCTCGAACAGTGCACCGTTGTCCCGCGAGGCAGCGTGCGGGTCGCACTCTCCGCATTGCGCGCTCATTGTGGGCGCGCTCGGGACAGGCCGGCAGCAGGGCGGCTTGTTTACGAGGCTGTGCAGTGAACTCGCGAGTGCGCCGCGCTGCCGTTTCGGCGATTGCGACAGGAAGGAACCTCTCCTCCTATTCTTTTCCACCACCCCGCTGTGCTCTGCCTCGGCCGCAACGGCTGGTTTGCCAGCAGCAGCAGCTGCTGCTGTTGTTTCCGATTGTGTTGTTGTTGTTCGTGCTGTTAAGAGTGGCCGCCAGAGGACGCAGGGAGGGGTCTCTTGTAAGCACAGAGAAATCGGGGATTACGTGCTTCAATCAAGCGACGAGTAAGCACGTGACATCAATTGAACAGCGAGTCCCCATACCCATAGTCGATCGATAGAAATGCCTGAAAGTATACGTGAACGAAGGAAAGACCTGCTCAAGCATCCACCTAGACAATCTAAGAATGAAGAGGAAGTGGGATGAAGCAGTACTGAAACATGGAGTATTTTGTATTTACTGTAAATATGAGTTGGTGCGTGGAGCTTAGAAAGGAGTGATGGTGTCAGAGCTAATGTACGAAAATGCCATTCTGTGCTTAAAAGCAGACTCGTTGTCGGCGTTGGAACGTAAACAAGGATCGGTAGGCCGTTTGGCTTTGGGGGCCCATGATAAAACTATGACTGAGGGCTGGGCCTCTTTTCAAGTCAGAGAAAGGAAGTATTGCTGCTGCTGCTGCTCAGCTACTGTTACTGCTACTTCTTTGTACCGCTTCAATTTAAGGTAGTATATAATCTCCTTATTCTTGTTTTGTTTTTGAGCCTATATGTGATGATATGATCATTACTGTGCTTTCTATTCTTGCCTGCTGCTTCATTTTTATCTTTATTTGCATTTTTACGTCTGTATCGCAATTACCTGCTAGATAAATTACTCGTCAGTGTTAAATGACGTAAGCATCTTTTGTATACTAGGTGACCAATCAATGAGCTTCAGGCTTTATTATTCAAACATAACCCTTGGCCACTTCCTCGCCAATGGTTTAGCTTGCGGACGGGAAGCCTTGTGAGTGAATTTACGTTTTTTAAACACTAAGGCTCTGTCGGGGTGCTAAATGTCGAGAAATGCCAAAAAGACCGCCTCGGCTGCGGAAGGTCATGGGTTCGTCGCCTACAGCTCGAAGGGCACGCTGTTCGTTTGTCAGTGTTGCTTTCAGAGCGCGCCTGTGCAGGGTAAAGCCCATCCGTACACGTTTCCGCCGACCAAGAAAGCGGCGGTGGCGCGTGGATGGAGAGGCTTTAATACAGGGTGCCTCGATAGCAACAGCACCGCCGTTGAGGTACACTGACCGCCTTTTGAGCTGCCCCGCACCGGTGTGTAGCACAATGGCGGCCCAGATAGATATCGACACATCTCTTCGTGGCAGTAGTTTTAGGATGACACTTGGACATCCTGGCCAATAGTATGAGAGGCTATGATACCAATCTTCTACCAGGGGCAGTATTTCGACACGAAAACTAGCCTTTATTTCGGACTTAACCTAGAATTGGCATTATAAGCACTTTAACTGCGACAGGTCTCCAGGTAGCATGGCACTCTTTCGGGAGTGAAGTAGAGGCAAGCACTGCATAGTTCACCTCTGCTGGTGAGAATTTGCAGAGGCTGCCACTCATGAAACCTTTGCTCTATACCTCCTCGGTTGCATCATGAATGTGTTCAGAGCGCATGCATACTTAGAAAAAGGAATCAGGCAGAGCGAAAGAGCGCTGATGCTCCTTCCACTCTGCATGTCTCCTTTCCTGGGGATTTGTGCGCTGTGAACACGTTCAATATGCAGCGTTACCCACCCACCGAATCTTCAACCCTTACCCTTTACTTGGTCGAGAAGTATTACTATTGGTGAGAAGCGTCACTATCGAGGCACGGGTACGGGTACTCGGGTGCGGGCGATCGTGCGGTTTCGATTGCACGGAAAGTAGATTGAGAGACGAGCTTGGATAACATTTTTTAGCGCCACCGGACGAGGACAGAAGGCGGACGCTGAGGGTTTGCTGAAAGGATGTCGTGTATATGTCGTGAAAATAGCCCTCCGGAAACAGCAAATGTGCAGAGGCAAAAGAAACGAAATGTAGCGGTTGTGACCTACGCACACAAGACGGCGCACTCTCTTTAAAAAAAATTTGCTAGTCGTGTGAAAACAAAAGTTGTTTTTTTTTTGTCAGTTCCAGAAAAACTTGACAGGGTGGTTGACGGACCCGCGCCGAAAGCCTGCAGCTGGGTGTTCCGAGAGACATCGAAATCCTTTTGTGCATTGTGAAAATGCAGTGGTGTAAGAGTTGCCGCTTTTCCTGTGGTAAGAAGTGTACATAGGACAGAAAGGACGGTGTCTTTAAGACCGCTTAAGAGAGCATAATTTGAAAAATTACCGTCACGGTCACCTGTCAAGAATGCGGCTGCGCTGCTTGGTTCGATGACTGTGAGATTTCGGCCAGGCACAGAGATAAAGATGTGCGCGAAATTATTGAGGCACAGGGCTATCAATCGGAGTGGCCAAAGCTGTGTAAGCAACCCGTCTATCGACCTGTTAGGTAATGAAACGTCCTTTTGGGAGAGCTCGGCCTGACGTATTGGTCAGGTGGGGCGCTACTGTGCGTGGTGCATAAAGTTCTCTTTCTTTAAATGCGTAAGCATTTCTACGCTTCCCCGACAAGAAAACCGTCTGTCTGTCCTTCCCTCCGTCCGTCCGTCCGTCCGTCCCGTAAGACGACCACTCTCAATATAGCGACCTCAGCAGGGAGCGAATTCACCTTCGTGCTGCCTCTGGCTTCAACGCCAACCAAGCGGCGAGCCACGAAGCAACGATCATCATCAGCTCACTGGGCTCTCAGCAAACGCCGCACTTAGCCACTTTCGCAGATCCCTTTCATGGTACGGGCCGGCACGCCTCTCTTCGACGCTGAGTAAGCGGCGAGAACACAGCGCGCGAAGCTATCAGCAGTCGGCACTCTTTGTCGGCATCGCAGATCACTTTCAAGGTACGGTTGGTGCGGCTGTTGCGCTGTCTGAGTACGTTTGGTCACGGTTCATAATAGTTCGACGCGGATGGATAAGGCGGTTAAGAGCGATGACGGCTCAAATTTGATCGGAACGTCGTCAGCGCACCTGGCACCTCCACCTGGAGTACTTTGCTTGCGTCATCAATGCTCTTTGCGGCACCGCCCGCACCAGTTCGTGTTAGCGTAGCACTGTGGTTTGTACTCTTCGGATCAAGTACCATAACATCGAGAATGACACCGTCTTGCGTGGAGATGAACAAGTTGCACAATGCTTACGCGTACGTAGACAACTCCCACGGGAGTTTCTGCGTCACGTTTTTTTACCCCTGGAATAAAGTGTTGGATTAATTTAGCGTAAGTATTGTGAACGTTTTCTGTTCCCTTCCGCTGGCGGTAGAAACGTTATCCAAGTACCAACATGCCCAGCACGCAGAAGAAACGAAGTATACTACCACAAACGCTTTAAGGCAAAACTTGATTTATGATATTGCGTCGCCATTCTTTTCAAAATATGGTGGAGACATATCGAATTAAAAAGATATTGTTGTTTGCGGAGAGATATAGAATGGTTCTTCTTGGGCATTTGAAAACCAGAACTCGAAGTAATATTTGGCAGAAACTCGCAAAGTGTGCTAGAGTGAATGCTGTGGCTGTGTCTGACTGCAAGTTGCCTTGCCCATGAACAATTCGGCTTCTCGTCGCAACGTTGTATGTGCCCAACCTACTTAGCAAACTCGGTGAAGCCGAGTTTCTTCGCCGCTGGTCTACGCGGTACATAACCGTCTCCCGAGGCAAAGTCTTTCTACAGCCAGAATAATGCTCAATTTTGTTCCCTGAGTTCAGACTGTATCTGTATGTGCCCCGGGTACCTTTCATAAATTCGAGGCTGACAATAATGCTTTTGCGTGGATCGGTAATGAGTTCTGTTGTTGTTGTTGTTGTAGTTGTGTGTGGCAAAGCCAGTGTCAAGTAGACACCATTTATTATTTCATTTGTTAATCTGTTTTGTTTACATCAAATATGATGTATTACATGTGATGTACTTTATATTGTACTTTTCTTTCATACCACAGTTGTAAGCGTGCCTACGGGTCAATAAATTTCCTTGTCAGCACACTGCATCTTTATGTATAACATCATTAAAATGTCGTTAAGAACGAAGAGTGTGCAGGTCGTAAACATGATGCAATATTCAATAAACTTCCCCTTTGAAAGCAGCGCAGCTCGCTGGCGTTATTCCCGGCGGTGTGGTTTGATGTCTTGTGAACAGACGCGCTGCGCATTTCCGTGACGAACGCGTCCCCCAGCCACCGTGGTGGACCTGGCAGTGGAAGCTGAACTGTTGTTATTCAGCTTTAAAACACGCCTAATTGCAAGACACGACGTTCTTCACCTTGTAGGTATTTATGCGCCATAGTACGACAAGAGACGCGCGACGCGAATTTCCATGGCGAACGTGCTCAGTAACGCATATCTGGAAGAAGCGCGATCTCTTGTTACTTTTCGTAGCTCGTTCCTCAGTTCCGTCCTCTCGGTGTTGTCCGCCGCCTTTCCTTCCCCTCATTTCTAAGATCTCCAGCACTCTCCTCTCATTGGTTGAAACGCGCGTGAGAGCGCATGCGTGCGCTTCCGCCAATGAGAGGGGAGAGTTTGGTCATGTGACGCAAACCGCGGTTCCCTGCAACACCGCCGGGTGGCGTCGCTCTCCGCACGTCACGGGAACAACGGAGATAGACAAAAAAGGAAAATCTGTACCATAACACAAATGACGGTTCTTGCTGGTTGCCTATAAGAACAAAAACATACCGATGAGGCGTGTGTCAGGTGCAGCAGAAACCCAAAGATCACTCGGCACACTCTAATGGAATGCGATGGTATTCACCCAGTGAGACCCGTAGGTAACGTGAACCTTACAAAACCGCTTATATTTAAAGTGGATGGAAAGCATAAATCGATCAGCAGTCGAGATAAGCAAGAGCCGTTTAGAGTATTGGTGGAAAAAAGAAAGACGGAAGAGATTGGTACGACCGGATCTGTAACAGGCATAGGTGGCGGGGCAAGGTAGATATAGACAAGATTTGAGGAAAAGAAAAATGATAAAGGAGATGTATACAAATATGCTAGAATGAAAAGCATGCGTATAAGCATACCTGAATAACTCAAGCAGGATGGGTGACTATTCGTCACCACCCAGTTTCAATGGGGATGCTATGAAATAGTCGTCATAATCAGCTCTCCCATGTCTCTAATTTCTGGGCATGATTTACGTTATAAGGCAAAGCATTTCCGGTGGGTTTCGTCGCACAATTTGGGAACGCGTATCTCCGTGCTAGCTTCAGCCCTCCTTTTAAGTGGTTACGCCTTATGAACTCACCGGTTCCCATTCGTAAGTTGCAAAACGTGTCGTAAAATAACTAGAAGCTAAGTAGTGAAATTTTCTAATTTGTCGTTAAAGGGACCCCCCCCCCCCCCCACTAAAGTAAAACATTAAATCAGTTTAGCCGGATGAAGCGTTCTTTGAAAGCTCTGTTGTTCTTTATTTCGAAATAATTAACAGCCTGATTATTAGAAGAAAAAAAAAACGGTCACATTTTCAGTTCTTGAGTTTCGCGCCGAATCCGCAACACCGGTTCATCACTGTGACGTCACGGATTTCAAGCTATTCTATTGTGTGTAGGCCACGTTAGCTCAGTAAAAGTTCCCGAAACTCGCCATGTTAAATTTTTTGGCTCCTTTAGAACACAATGTAGTCAGTTTTTACCGTTGAAGAACAAACTAAGCCCTATAGAAGATGCTGTCAAAATCCATGACGTCACAGCGAAGTGGTGCGGGAACTTCGAGGAGGTGTCGCCGCCTGTATTTTTGTTATTGCGCTTTTTCTGGCTTGCGAACTGTCCTATCGTGGTAAGAGTGGTGCTTCTGTGATTCTACAGAGTAATTTACTGATAGAGAAGAAGTCCTTTTTTCTTTAGTGTCCCTTTAACCATTCCGATTTCTCGTGAAAGCGATTTATGTGCAAGCGACTTATATTTGAATCATAGTATATGATATCTTGAAGAACCACTTAAAGAGTCCGAAATGAATTTGAAAGTGCTCTCAAATTATTACAAACGGATGAATGAATGATTGAATGAATGAATGAATGAATGAATGAATGAATGAATGAATGAATCAATCAATCAATGAATCAATCAATCAATCAATCAATCAATCAATCAATCAGGTAGAAAACAATGCACGAACGCTTGCCCTCTACTTCATTTGTGACAGACACCGCACGTAGGGTTGTGTATATCTCCAGTATAAAATGCTACATTCTCGAAGAATTAAGTAAGGAATCGTCGCCAGCACGATTCCCGAAATGTTGTCTCATACCTCAGAAGAGGTCACGGCCCGCCGCTGCGTCAGGGACAGGTCAGGGACGCATCGGTCGCATGACCTTATGACAAGTACGTGTTTTATTAGGATCACGTTATTTCCATCTCTTCAGTCTTGGCAAAGCAGAAGTGGCGATAGGTGGCCGCTTAATGCGGCGCGTGTCTGCAGATTCATATTTGTGCAAAATACCCAGTCGACGTCACACGCATAAGTCGTGTGAGCGTGGGTGTAAGTCTTGCCACGTGTCTTCCAGCTGGCAATAATAACATTGTGATCAATTTTTCCAAACACTGCCGTGCAATGAAAAAATCGAATAGCACTAAATCATCATAGATCGGATAATCGTTAATCGAAGAAATTATCGGCGTTTATTTTTCGGGAAAAAGCTTCTTTAACCGCTGAGAAGATAAAAACTACAGTCGCAAAATCGTGTATTGGCCTGTCTTGGCAACGTATGAACCCTCCAGTAGCGAAAATGAACCCCTGATCTTCGGGGGCTTGAATAATTCGCGCGCGATTACGATTACAGCAGCTCGCGGGCTGCTTGCGAAAGAGACACTCTCGCCATCTGTGGGCCACTCGGGAACCTAGTGCGAGAAAATTGAGGCCGCCAGCTGTTCTCGAGCTCCGCGCTTGCTGAAGAAAAAGTAAATCACGACGTCGAGGTGCAAAAGCAAGTCGGAAGATTCAGCCTGTCTAATTTGCAATCTGCAAGGACTCGCAATTACCGTTTTCAATAGCGGTTTATGAAATGCGATTTGTGAAATATTGTAGAAATAATGGATTATTGTAGCAAGGCGTTGACGTTATACCGCCACCGTTACCAATACCGCCTGCGCCCGACTAAACCTTCTCGGTGTTTACCGGGCATGCGCAGCTAGGGGAATGTGGTAACAGTAACGGTGATGATATGCTGAATGACGATACATAATTTCGAATAATGATGATACATAATTGAATACGGACAGGATGATAATGACGACAACGAAGCGAATATGAACGAAATAAGAATGAGAATTTCGAGAATACGAGAACTTGATGTTCCATTGCTTTGAATATTAAATTATGAACCTATCTATCTATCTATCTATCTATCTATCTATCTATCTATCTATATATATATATATATATATATATATATATATATATATTATACTGATTTGCATTTACCGTCACAAAGTCCAGAGCGGGGAGTTTTATTCCGAATCAAGAAAATTAGAACAATTTGATGACCCTTATTTCTTCATACGTGCCAAAAACAATGAAATGTTAGGAAAGGTAATTATTATTTAGCAGATTATTTTAAACAGTATTTAGTTTTCCGAGCGATCCATAACTGAAACTTCGTTCCCGCGCGTCAAAAACGCTACCATGGCGTTTGCTTAGTCTGCTGCGCTTGAATCAGCAACTCAACATATCAAATATGATACGATAGGATTTGTAGGGTTGATAATGTAATGATACACGTGATTAATACGGTTATTGCAGACCACGCACCTGGATGGATATGTCGGCTAATGCAGGCAGTTAACCACCCGCTTCAAGTAACTCTTGTGCACGATCCAACAAAGCACTGCGGCGAATTCCCAGTCTGGTTCACTAAACAATCTGTACAGTTGAACAGGCTTCGTGTATCATTGCCTATCAAAAGCCTATCAAAAGCCTATCAGATCTACATTTTTTTTTTTTACTGCACCATTTCCCGCTTGGGCTTCGCTGTCAAAGTTAAAAAGCTAAAGAAATATATATATTTGACATTCCATTCTTATTCGAAATCAGTATTTGTAGAATATTCATGCTCTACTCGAAAGTTTCTCTATCCGAATACGCCTACGTTTAGTAAGACCCCTGTTATGAAACCTGCTAATGCACACTTTTCTTTTTCGTCCTGATCTTGCTCTCCGAAAACATTTGCTATCACCTATAGGCCCCAACGCGGTTACTTTGCCTTTCTTCTGTCTCGTGCCGATTCTGCCCACTGTTCGGCAGATCGGCACGGGATACGCCGCGTACCATGGGAATTTGGGATATCCACCTCCAAATTCCATCTTATAGTAACTGTAATGATTCGAAGAAATGAACGAGTGTTCGCATAACCGCGGAATAGAATTCCCGGTCTTCCGGTCACAGCCCGAATCAGCATAGGTGGCGAGTGTGCTTACACGAAGCACAGGCGGCAGCTGCACTCGTCTATGCGTCGCGAGCCACTCGTGGATCTTGCCAAGAACAAGGTGTGTGTGTGGAGCACTCGACGGTCGATACACGTCGCTTATCTCGGAAAACGTTGCGACTAGGAAGTGGGAGTAAGAGTAGAAGGAGAAGTGGGGGAGGCTAGTCTACAGGCAGCTGCGCTTCGGATCCTATCTCGCACGCTTCCCCGTACAACGCGCCAGGTGCAGGGCGGCTATCGCACAAACACGTGGGTTTGGAGAGCGAGCCCCCGTGTATTTGGCTGCGGTGGGCGGGCGATTAAGAGCGCCTTCGTCCTTATTGCTTTAAGCAGGAAAATGGTATTGTTAACTACAGGCAGGTATGTAGTGTCGTTGCAAATGTATGCTCGCAACTGCGCTACGATGGATCGAGGTCTATAGGGCCTTCCGCAGTGGCACTGGATTGGTGATGCAAGTATGCAGAAGACAGGGAGATTAACCAGATCATATATCTGGCTGAGTACCCTGTAATACGGAAGGGGGAAATTCTTTTGAAATATGACAGAAAAACGAAGAAAAATAAAGGAAGAAGAGATGCATGAGAGACATGAGATTATCTGTGGGGGGCCTATAGAGTCTCCTGCTATGGTGGTTTCTAACGGCACATTCGATTTGATAACAGTACAAGCTCGATAGATTCGAGCCGTGCTCCAACTCACTTTGGAACGATGCGGAGGCTTCTCGAGAATGGAGCTAGAGAAAGCATGGCTATAAGTGATAGATAGTCCGGCTGCTCCCAAAGCGATTGGAGGAACCACGTGACAGGCCTCCGGATCTCGGTCTCGCGCTTCCAACGCGAAGGGTGAGAGCTCTCTCACGTAATCGGCGGATAATTTTTTTTTCGTCTCGATTTGATGTTTGCCTTTCTGATAACCGATTCTTGAAGTTGTATGGTGCAAACAAAAAGCCTTCACTTTTAGGACTCCCGTGAGCTCATCGACAGAAAATTGTTTCCATTGTTCGTTCACACGCACTAAAAGCACTTCACGCTGACGCGGTAATCAAATCAAAGCAACCGAACTTGACCTGGGCAGGACTCACGCGCTGAAGCCACAAAATTGATTCGGCCCACTCATACGCGAGCACGCACGGCGATCATGCGGAGTAGGAAAGCTGCCTATGTATACGATTTACTCAGTGTAGCTTGCCATGTATACCTGCAGACCTTCTAAGACCCGTGATTCCGTCACGTTCCAAAACATTTCAATGTGTCACGCGCCAGGGGTGCACGCTGCACGACCAAGGAAGGCTCCGCACTGGTGAGCCGGACACGACGCACGACGCCGAAAGATGAACGCGTCGTCCACGTTCCCTTCGACCAAATGCGCGTTGATTGCGGCGGACATTTATGCGTTGCCTCGTCACCGACTCGCGAGGTCTTCTATCTCGCGTGCGCGTGTCTCGAGCTTTTCTTTTTTTCCCCCGTACCATAACCTTGCGCATGTGAGACAACAACGGACTTGCGAAAGTCCTTTCCATAAAATGAGTTCCGCACTGGCACAGTTTCACGCCCCCCCTCCCCCCACACACACAAACACACAAACACACGAAAGGAACACCACCGTCGAGCGGCTTTTGTTGTAGCGTCTGAAAATGCGAATCTAACGTTCGTCCGCTTCGAAGGTCGCGGCAGCTGCAGTTGCCGCGGAGCCAGCGGCAACCGCCTACCAGGGAGCGTTTTTTTCTGTGCGCGTATAATTGCGCGGGGCGAAATCCAAAGCGCGCGACCACAGAGACGCTGTCAGGGGGTTGCTATTCCGTACGCATTGTCGAATTCCGCAGTGCTGTCAAATTCTATAAGGCGGCAGTTTGGAGCCAATCAGAGAGGCCGCAGCAACCCCGTGAGCCAGTCAGAGCTGACGAGATGGCGAATTCGGCGATATGGCTGAATTCAACAATGCCCAGACTAACACTCCGGTTCTAAACAACGTCTCGCTAAAGCCGTAGTCTCCCACACAATTAACTAGATGAAACTCTGGCGCTGCGATGGCTTAGCTAACGTTTTGATGGTGGTTAGTAGACGGATTTGTCTTATCTTCGTGCTTGTGGCTTCAGAAGTTCTTGTGGCGTTGGTTATAACAAAGACGAAGTCGAGGCAAATCCATCTATTGTCCATTATTCCCAAGCTGGCGTGAACCACTATACAGTTCCCGTAGACCGCTAGCGCCAGAGTTCGCTCTCATAATTTTTGCAGGTCGCTTTAGAGCTATAACCGTGCCCTGTATACTGAAAGCTGCAGAACTACCGACAGCTGGTCACGTGATCACACAAGCGCGCGTATAACGCTGCACTGTGTTCTTCTTCGGCATTGATATTCGTCTGCCTCGTTCAGCTGCTAACGAGAACGACAAAGAAGTGTCTCCTTCTGCGGTCAGCCAAGGCAGAAGAGACTGGTTTGCTGTCGAGGTCTATGTGTTACGTTGCTATGTTCACGTGGGTTGCTGTGTTAAGGTGCTCTGGAATGTCACGAGCTGTCCATTATGAGCAGCGGCCGCATAACAGTTTCAATGGCTTCAATGAGAACTTTTCCCTCCGTTGGTCCTCGTCTTTTGCTCTTGAGAACGGCAAAATAGTATCGCCGTCTGCTGTTCGGAACAACAAAATTTGCCGTCTGCTGTCGACGTCACATGGCTATATGTGAGATCGCTGTGCGAACTCGAGCGCACGTAGTCTAGACCCATCGCACGAGCGCTGTCAAAATTCGGTGCTTTTTCTGCACGATGGTCGTAGCTTCAGCACTCAGCGCTACAAGGGAATACATTGAAATCTGTGACGTCACACTGGCAGTACCGGCGTTGAGTTATCAACGCAAAATTTATTAAAGATAAGTTTGTCCCATATTTTGTCCAGTACTGTTAAGTCGTTTTCGACTATAGCGAACCGAACGCTTTATTTTGAAAGAACTTTGCCAGTCTAATATCGGACTCAGCCTTCGTTTTGAATAGTAGAACATCCGTGGTGACATATATGAGAATGCATTTGTCGTCATCATTTTGTTGCGTAGGTTCTCTCTTACCCTAAAGAACACTGCACATTCAAAATGTGTATTTCACTTCCCTAAGCGGTTTTAGAAACGCTCTGGTAGACTGTTTCCTGCGGCGAGTCCTTGACGATAGCTTCCGGCTGTCGAGAATCCGCCGTCTCAACGTCCACGGTCAACCCCTCTTGCGATTTCTGTACGCTCTTTCGTCCTTAGAGTATAACCGTGTACATTGCAGTCACGTCAACCCTATCCCATCCTGGCGCCATTCTTATTTACCGAGGGCGAGTTTTTCCGTGCCCGCCATCCCACGCGGTGAAATACCACGACCGACTGCTGCTGCTACCCGCCCGCAACTGTCCAAAGCTCATTTAGACTTAACCCAACGCATAACTTAAGATGGGAATGAGGCGATAAGAGGAGCAACCAGAGCGAGAAGAGTAAACATACAAAGGGCCAAACCGACCTTGCTTCTTTTACGTGTTACCGTTAGCGTCCGTCCTCACTAGCGCCCGCGAGAGGCGTTCGGACGACAGGACGCTGCATTCTTATCAGCGTGAATGCACTAACGCGTCGCATGCCCTTCTTGTCTCAAGTCGCCTTCACTTTAACGAGTCGCGTTTACCGAGATCGGCTTGCCCTCAGCTGAGAACGGAGCCGGTTCCGTACGCTTGACAAAGGTCACCGTCGCGATGTCCTCGGCCCGTTTTTTTTTTGTCAACTACGAAACCGTAAGACGACGGCCTGCTATTAGTTAGCGCGTGGGTCAGCCGAGATCCCAGAAGCCGCTGTGTTATACCTCTACGTTAAAAGCATGCAGCGCTGTGAAGGCTGTAGTTTCTTGCGTCAGTCGTACACGTAAGAGCGAACGCGCGTAATCAGTTCGGTGCACTGTGTACCTGCAGTTACAGCACGGGTCACGTTAGGTGGAACATGGATGTAGTGTTCATTCATTGATTGCAGGACATTCATAGCTGATCTAAAGCAGTTTAACAGGAGGGGGACAAAAGGTGGAAGTGGATAGACTGCTCGGTCCTGCCTGGACATGCTTGGGCGATCCGGGACGAATGCCCTATACGTTCGCAAGACATGTCTTGTACCTATTTAGCCTTTCGGGAGGCAGAACAACCACCGTTTTGTTCGACATTTCGTAGATATTATGGAGCAAAATTCCACATTTACATTAACAAGTTCTATCGCTGTCTCGAGCAGAAGGGGAAAGGGAACAGGAAGAAGGTGCAGCCGATGAAGAACAGTTGTTTTTCAGTAAATGATTATTGGTTCTACCTGCTGTTATTGCATTCGTTTTACAGTACTTGCCCTATAGCGCGACCCTGAAAATTTATTGTTGATTATAACCAAGGGATAATCCACCTATTTCTTGTCCTATTCCCCATGGCGGGTATGAGCCACGTGTTCGATGGGAAACCCACGCTCCCTGATTCATCGTTATTGCCGTTCCTGTAGCATTCAATGTAGCCCTTCTGTCAGTGTTTAATCCTTAGCAGTTCTGGAACACTGCAACTGAAAAACATATTTCTATTACAATTTTTCTTAATTCACCCAATTCTTCCTTTTATTTTTAGTGTGTATGAGCCCATCGGATGAAAAGACAACAAAAATAACTTCGACATCACTTTCTTCTGTCACGTGGTCGCGTACCATTTGAATCGCGCTTTTCTAGATCGGTCAGTCGGCCGATTTGGCTTCCATCTATAGGGGAAAAAAAAAACGACAGACAGACAGAAAGAAAGAAAAGACGATGACGCCGCCGCAATGAGACCACGCATGGTCAAGCCGCATGATACGTTCATGCGCTTTAGGACCCACATAAATGGAACCAAGCAGCTATTGCGAGGCAGCAGGTGCGGACGTTGCCGCAGTCATTAGCCGGCCACTCGAGCACGCTTTAGACAAGTGTGATTCAGCATATGCGTTTGTTGGTTTCTACCCCGCTGTAGCGTGTACTAGTCCGGTGCAGTAACACAAGAAAGAAGCAGAAGGGAGGAGCAAGCGATGAAAAGAAACAGGAACTGCGGCAATCGGCTTCAAAGTTCGAACTCTCACTAGGATACGTTGCCGAGTCCTCCCCCTCCCCCTCCCCCCCACCCCCTCGTTAAACATTTACTTTCGCAGGTTTGTTCTGGTTTCATCGTCTTTATGTCATATCTGCTATGAGAGTGAATCTCTATAGAACATTTACTCTTAGCGTGGCATCATTTTGCTATTCAAACGAGACGATCTTTGCAAGAACCCTTAAGTTTCTGAAGTTCGGCGTAAACTTGATTCTTCCGGTTGACTTTTTATTCAACGCTGTCACTCTGGGTTTTAGCCGCGGGAATGCTTGGGATGCTCTTTTCAATTTACGGAGCTAGACAAGAAGAATTACGGGCTATTTTTCCCCCCGTTTTGGTACTCTCATTTCTTTTTTCTTTGCTCCTAATATTTAGTTCATGTTCACTTCATATTTGAATCAGTAAAGGGCTAATTTCAACACCGTCAGTTACGAATTTCTTTCAACTAACCTTCTTGAACCCTCGCACCGCCCGATTCATTGCCCATCTCCCAGAGTGGGCTGCGCCAATTTACTGAAGAGGGACTCTAAACAGAAATACCATAAACCAGTTTCGATCGACAAATTACTCCTTCAAAACTCTCGTTTTCGGTAATTTCGCGCCGGCCACCAAGCCTCTTCTAACGGTAAGAGTTGTTCTTTCGGTACCGCGGGTACGAAACTAACTGAAATAGAGCGCTACCTATTTCTCTCTTTTTCTCCATGTGTCGCTTTCACCGAGCGACGCCCGACAAAACTACAACCAACGAACCCGCGAAACCCAAGGAAGAAGAATGCGTGACCGCGCTTCGTTCGGTTCGAGTTGCGCGCAGCCCCTTTAAACGACGGAGAGTGAGACGACCGCAAACCTAGAGATCGTGGGTTTGTTTGACGAGAAAGAAGGAGCAGAAGCAAAACAGCAACTAAACCAACACCCGGTGCAGCGTTCGAGTTGCTGCCTTCCCCTCCTCGGCTGGAAGAGGAAGGAGGGAGGGGGCGTTCAGGCTCGTCGACCTCGGCGCTCGTATGCAGATGAGCGAATCGCCCGCGCTGTGCCGGAGACTAACCAGTTCCTCCTTCTCCCGCGGAGGGGGGGCCGTGCCCGCCGCTCTGCCCTGCCCGGCGCGCATAACCCTTTCGGCATCCGGTTGCCTGGCTGCTTTGCCGCTGCTGGCGGGGCTGGTCGGTGGCGAGTTTTAACGCGGATTAGGCGCTTTTTTTTTCTGCGCGCCTTATCGCGTCTTTCTGCGTCGTCGTCGTCGTCTTCGTGTGGCTACCGAACGTCAAGGAGACATTGGACTGCTCGGCGATTCTCGCGATGTTTCTTTTTTTTTTTTTTTCTGTCCTTTTTTGAGGTTATCTCCCGTTTTGTTTCTTTTCGCCAGGACGTTTCTCTCGAACGTCCCGCGACTTCCTCATTGTCGTCCGTGACCCCTGTTTCGAGTATGCGGCGAGATTTTACACCTTTGGTGGCATTGCGCACGCCGGTGGGGATGTGCGTGTGTGTCTCTGCGTGCGCGAGGAGCTTGTGGTGTTTTCACTGCTCTTTCTGAGCGGCTGCCACGACATTCGGAAAGGTGCTGAAGGACTTTGTCAGGCTATATGCAATCGAGAAGAAAGTTCTGTCGGTTTCGTCAGGCTTCGGCAACTTCTGCAGGGAGAAATAAACGCGACGAATTTCCTCTTGGGGTATTATTATAGGCGCCGATTTGCAGGGAAGGCGTCCGGTGTTTCAAGGCGATAATGACGGCGACTTGAGAGAAACGGCAAGGGTGACCTCAGTGTTGCTATTTGCCGAGTGTTCAATGTGCTGCACATTTTGTGTCACGGCTACAGAGTGTATTTTATGCCCTTCCCCACTCCTTGTTTTTTTCTCTCTCTCTCTTCTTTTGCTTGAAATTCAAGCACTTCTTTTTGTTTTATACGCTTTCATATTTTATGTTACTGGAGCCGCACGGCCCACATCGAATACTCCTGGGATGAAAACGAGAATCCGGGCTGCGCACCTGTAGTTAATAATAGTGCGCCACAAGTGCCATTTCATGAAAAAAAATAACTATTGCTTTGGTCATCGTGTACACATGCCCTGCAAGCGTTGACGTGAAGTGAACATGAATAAAAAGAAAAAGAATCGTGTTTTCTGCAGATGTCAGCATGAATTTAGAACGGATTCACCGGAACACGCCATGCATTTGTGATGTATAATGATACCTTAGCTGAGCAAAAGCAGCGGCGCCATAAACGATGAAGGCGCATTTGAATGCAGATGCCGCTTCTCTTCAGCGTAGTGAGAAGCGTGAGTTAATCGCGTAGCGGCTTTTTATCGCGTCCAACTCGCTATAGTGTTCGTCGCCGCAGCGTGTACAGTTCTATGACCGGAGGCAGGGGTGGGATATACACGTGTCTTTGTGTTTCTCGGTCACGTGCTGCGGTTGAACAGGATAATTTGACTGGCCCGACGCACACAGCGAGACCAGTTCTGTGCTTTTAGCGGCGGTCGCAGCAAACGTAGATTAAAGTATTGCAGAGGTTAAACAAACCCAGCAGGGGCACGGGGAGGACACATCACTGCCGTACCAACAGTACTTGTTGGCTCGCCTTAATTGTGTACTTATTAGGGAGGCATCAAGGGAGAGCCAGCCAAGCAGTTTTGTAAACGGCCCATAGCATAGCTAGGCGTTTTCTGTCGGGACGTATTCGAAGTTCGCTCCTTCATTGACCTTACGCTACAGAGATTACGGCTCGCGATAGTAAAATAATTTCTTACATTTTTTTTAATTTTTTGCTATTGTTGCGCCCAGTATGGAGGGTAAGTCCCTTTTCTTGTCTAAATGTGCCTATTCTACTATAGACAAGACTTCGCACGCTTGTTTCAAGGTCACATTGGGAGACAGTTTCTTTCGAATGCAGGCCTTCGCGACAAAGCGAACTTAGTTTAACATGATGAGTTTCAAACATGGGTGTATTGCATATTAATTGCAAGCAACAGAGTAGCGTGGAACTGGACAGGTCATGTAATTTTCACTAGTTGTGTATGAGCACTCTCTGTCTTTCTTTTTTTTTTTGCGCTGTGCGAATGCCGATTGCTGTAGTAGTTTGACCCTCTTGGTCCTCGCTCCGGCATAAGGACGACAGTATGAACAAATGAAAATGAATGAATTAAGAAAAGAGATAAGTAATAAATGAATTTTCTCCTATAATTCATGTTCGTTATGGTCGATGATGATGATGATGATGATGATGATGATGATGATGATAGGGGCAAGTGAGTGAGCGAGTAAAAACTTTATTGACTATAAATAAAATAGGGCACGATGGTTGGGGCCCCTATTCCAGGGGCCCACTGGCACGAGCGGCTCGCTGGGCTTGGTCCAGACGAGCCAACTGGCTCTCCCGACCCTCGTCTGTAAGCCATGCCTCCCACTGCCTGTTCCTCATTAGTGGATGTTGGTGTAATATGGGGCTCTCTATGTGCGGAGGCCTCCTGGGGCACTCCCATGTGATGTGCTTTAGTGTGGTTCAATCAAGAAATCATAGAACATAGAAACAGAAAAAAATTCAATCGTCCTTGTGATAGGGGCAAGGACGATTGAAATTTTCTGTTTCTATGTTCTATGATTTTTCCCCGCTTTTTTGTTGGCTAAGCATATAATTTGGTTAAATGTTTGCTCGTCTTCATTGCGTTTTGCGTCTTTCGAAATGTGTTGCATCGCTCTTTTCCCCCGTACAATAAGGCCTCAAGGGGATAGATGAGAATAAATTAATTAGTCGATTTATTTATTTATTAACCGGGGAAATTAGGTTAGAACAGAACGCCCACCGAGGCAATCAAAACACGGCCGATGGCAAAGCACAAGTAGAAGGGGTTACGACATTAAGAAATGCATTTTAGAAGCGGATACGAAGTGGATCCAGTTTCGCACAGGACAGAAGTATACATTCTCCGAGAGGGGATCTTCGTCCACGGTGGACTTAATTAGGCTCCCCCCGAAACTCAGTGTTGGCCGGACCAAGAGAATATCGCAGCGCTGGGGCGCGTACGTGTTCGGCGGCTCGTGCTTTTGAGCCCGAGATTAGAAACAATGTGCGCTGTAGAGCCGCGCGCTCCTATCTAATCACCGGCACTCCTCCGTAAAGAAAAGGGCGGCTGGTACGGTAATCTAACCTTGTGTTGCGGCCGCCGGTTATCGGGTTGCCCGGCCGCTTTCCAAAGAGCTTTCTCTCTCTCTCTCTCTCTCTCTCTCTCTCTCTCTCTCTCTCTCTCTCTCTCTCTCTCTCTCTCCTAGCTGTCACGAGAGCTCGCCAAGTGCGTCGTTTTATGTTCCGTGCATTGCGCCAGATGTACTCTGTTGTAATCGTACCGCTGGCCCGAGTTGATGGGGTCTCGGTGCTGACGCCCGTTTTTGCCAATGGGTCGCAAGCCCCAAGGGTAGCGTTGGCCTGGCGGCCTGGGGCACTGGAAGCATCCGAAGGTCCCGGCAAAGCAAGAGAAGACTGGTAACAGAACAACTTGTTTATTCTAACATAGCAAAAGAGCGGCCGGTCAGGTCGACCGAAGTGGAGAGACGGGAGAGCACGTAACTCAACAGTACAAATCGGAGCCTCTCCCCTGGCGTCCGGGGGCAGCTGCTCTTTTCTTGAGACGAACTCCTTTTTTAACAACAGTCAGCATGGCTTTAGGAAATCCTTCTCCTGCGAAACGCAACTAGCTTGCTTTACTAACGACCTCTTTTCTAACACCGACTTAGGATTTGACACCGATTGCATCTTTATCGATTTTGCTAAAGCCTTCGATACCGTATCCCATAACCTACTAATCTATAAACTTAGTCTTCTTAACATTGACCCGCTAGTACTGGACTGGATTAAAAACTTTCTTGCTGATAGAACACAATACGTAATCGCTAACAATTCGTCGTCTGCGCCCCTCGCGGTAACGTCAGGCGTGCCGCAAGGGTCGGTTCTCGGTCCTCTACTTTTTCTAATCTATATTAATGATCTTGCTTCCTGTGTGAAATTTTCTACTATTAGACTTTTTGCTGATGACTGCGTTATATATCATAAAATTACTGACCTCAATGATTCTCGTAAACTCCAAGACGACATTAATAACGTTCTGCTATGGTGTAACAAGTGGTCTATGAAGCTTAACTTAAGCAAATGTAAATGCATGCGGGTATCACAGCGTACTAATACTACTAATCTGCATACATATTTCCTGAATAATAGCCCTCTCTCAGTTGTCTCGTCGTACAAATACCTTGGACTAAACATCACCAGCAACCTTTCCTGGCACATGCATGTCGACATTATATGTAGCAATGCCAATCGCATGTTGGGCTATTTGCGCCGAAACTTCTCATTCGCACCATCGTCACTCAAACTAACTCTCTACAAAACATTAGTTCGCTCCAAACTAGAATACGCATGCGCCATTTGGGACCCGGCTAACATTACACTCATACACAGCATAGAAGCCATTCAAAATCGTGCAGCGCGTTTCATCTTATCAAACTACTCCCGACATGCTAGCGTTACCTCAATGAAGACAACACTTAACTTGCCAGAACTTTCTTTCCGTCGTAGATGCTTCCGCCTTTCGCTATTCCATAAAATCTACCACCACAACCCTTTGTTGAAAGAACAGCTTATCACCCAACCGTCATACATATCATCTCGCTCTGACCATAGTTTCAAAGTTGGTGTGCCGTCTTCACGTACTAAACTTTGTAGTAATGCATTCATCCCTAGCACAAGCAAAGATTGGAACCACCTTCCCGCCACCGTTGCAGCCATCCTGGATACCGACACCTTCAAAACCAGCATTCATGAAACGCCACGTTGAATCTGTCTTTGTATATTGCACAAATGTTTTGTTATGTTCACCCACTCCTTTCTGTAATGCCTTCGGGCCCTGAAAGTATCTTAAATAAATAAATAAATAAATAAATAAATACTCTCGGCGTCGCGGTCCAAAAGGGAAGGAGGGAAGGTCACGGGATGAAGGTCACGGGACGGCGCAGCAGGGGCCCACGACGGCGCGAGCGGTTGAGCCGAGAGACCTCCAGGCCCCTCATTCGGGGAACTCCGCTCCCCGGCTGCCGCGCTTTGACAAGCGAGGGCACACACACACACACACGCACACACGAAGACACGTGGCACTGAAACACGCCTGGACACGCTTGGCGGGTAGGCGTTGCGGCGTCGTTGAACGGGCCAAAATGTCCGCCGCTTTGAACAAAGCCCCGGCGTCCGTTGCATCCGCGCCGGCATTACCGCGCGTTGTAGGCGAAACGTAACAGACCGCCCCGCCGGGGGAAGGAGATCCCGATGGTCAGGGGACTGCATCCGCTGTCCGGAGGGATGTCGCTCGATGATGCTCATAACCGAAGTTGGGCGTCCCTGGGCGTTTCTTGAGCGCAGCGCACAGAGAAGGCCTCGTTCTCACGTTCAGGTGCACACAGGACACTGCAAAGTGACTTCGGGAGAGTTGACATTTTTGTTCTCGTTTCCGGCAAGCGTTAGAACTACGCCGAAAGTCAACCGCTCAGTCAGCAAGCACGGCACAACCCTCTCTAAGCCCTGCCAGGCTCTTTCCCCTTTTACACTGCTGCCTAGTTCCTTACAGTAGTTTAGCAGCACTCAGAACGCGTCCACAAATCGGAAAATTGCACTAGAAAGCACATCATCACTTTGAAACACTATACAAAAGCAATAAGTTAAAAATCCTGCCTCAGGAAGAAAAACATCAGTAACAAGCAATTTTGAGGCTGATTCTCACGTTAGGGGCTTCGACTTAAGCCATCGGCGTTACCGTTGAGACTCCCCTTTTTGTAACGCACCTCAAAGGAATATTGTTGCAAAGCGAGGCTCCAGCGCAGGAGGCGGCCATTTTTGGGAGAGATGGTCTGCAGCCATTGGAGAGGGCAGTGATCCGTTTCAATGATAAACCTCGAGCCGGCTAGGTAACATGACAATTTCTGAACGGCCCACACGATACACGCACACTCTTTCTCGGTGGCGCTATACGCCTGCTCACGACTGGTCAGCTTACGACTAGCATACAGGACGGGGTGTTCTACTTCTCCATTTTCCCGTTGGCACAGTACAACGCCCATGCCTCGCTCACTAGCATCACACTGAACAACGAACCCTTTTGAGTAGTCGGGCGATCGTAGCACAGGCTGGCTTGTTAGGGCGCTCTTTAGGGCGCTAAAAGCTCTTTCCTTCGTCTCATCCCAGACGACTGTTTGCGGCTCTGTCTTTCTTAGAGCATCCGTCAAGGGAGCCGCGATATCAGAGTACCTGGGGATGTACCTCTGATAGTAGCCGGCGACACCTAAGAACGACCGAATATCGGTCTTCGTGCGCGGTCGCGGGAAGTCTCGCACAGCGGCCACCTTTATTTCAGAGGGGCGGCGACGACCCCGACCAATCACGTGTCCGAGGTAGACAACCTCGGCCTGTGCTAACTGGCACTTGGGAGCCTTGACTGTCAAGCCCGCATCGCGCAGGCGGGTTAGCACTGCCCGCAAGTGCGCCATATGTTCCGGCCAGGATGCGGAGAATATCGCTACGTCGTCTAGATACGGTAAAGCGAATTCTTGCTGTCCCCGCAACACTTTATCCATGAGGCTTGAAAAGCAGTATGGCGCGTTCTTCAAACCAAAACTCAAAACTTTAGGACGGAATGTCCCCATTGGTGAAATGAACGCCGCATACCTACTAGCCTCTTCTGTAAGTGGAACCT
The DNA here is from genome assembly GCF_023375885.2 of Dermacentor andersoni. Taxonomy (NCBI): domain Eukaryota; kingdom Metazoa; phylum Arthropoda; class Arachnida; order Ixodida; family Ixodidae; genus Dermacentor; species Dermacentor andersoni. The sequence goes on along the minus strand of NC_092822.1, from coordinate 19,043,997 downwards.
GCCAATAACCCCTGACAAGATCTAGGGTGGAAATAAACTGAGCGCTACTCACTCTCTCAAGGCGCTCCTCGATGTTAGGGATCGGATAAATTTGATCCTTAGTGATGGAATTAAGCCTGCGGTAGTCGACGCAAGGACGAGGTTCCTTGCCCGGTACCTCAACTAAAATCAAAGGGGAGGTATAATCACTCTCACCCGCTTCAATAACACCGAGCTGTAGCATTTTCTTTACCTCAGCCTCCATAATATCGCTCTGGCGGGGTGACACCCGGTACGCCTTGGATCGTACTGGCTCTGGGGAGGTAAGTTCTATGTCATGAGTAAGGACAGAAGTCCTACCAGGCCTCTCAGAGAACAGACCTTGAAACTCTTGTAAGAGCTGGTGTAGTTCGGTTTTCTGCTCAGGCGACAGCGATGCTTTACTTATTAAGTCACTAATGACTTGATCGGCGTCTTTCCTGTTCGTCACTGAGCCTAGTCCCGGAAGCTCGACCGGAAGCTCTTCTAACTTTCCCGCATCGGGAATTTCCTCTCTAGTATCTGGTGCCTTTAACGCTACAGGCTCAATTTTATCCCGTTCGGGCGTGCTCTGAATACTAGCTTGCTGCGCCTCTGACCCTTTCTCATCGTTCAACAACGTCGGCCCCGCAACTACCGCCTTTGCAGCGAGCTCCCGAACCTTCGATCTGGTTAAGGCCTGAACGCTAGCCTCACCAAACAAAAGCCCCTTCTCGCGCAGGAGGTGATCGGACCTGTTCGAAAATAGGTACGGGTACTGGGGGGGCAGCATAGATGACACTGCGGCCTCCGTCTCAAGTGCTCCGAAAGGTCCTTCAATAAGCACTTTTGCTACCGGCAGACACACGCTATGAGCTTCCACTGCTTGCTTGATCCATGCGCACTCGCCCGTGAACATATCGGGTTCTACGTAAGAGGGGTGAACTACATCCATTGTAGCTGCGGAATCGCGAAGCACTCGGCACTCTTTCCCGTTCACGAGGAGGTCTCGCATGTAAGGCTCGAGAAGCTTGATGTTCTCGTCAGTGCTGCCTAATGAAAAAAACACGACTTTTGGTTTTGTTTCTGGGCACTGCGCCGAAAAGTGACCCGGCTTCTGGCACGTATAACAAACGCGCGCTTGCCTCATCTCGAACCGCTTTCTGCGTTCGGCTTCGGTTGCCGCCGTCTCCTTACGTTCGGTCGGACTGCTTTCACTCGCATCCGCACTACGTGTATCCCCCTTTGCTCTCATGGGTGTGAACTTCGGCCTCTCAAACTTGGAGCCAAATTCACCCTTTTGACCGTCCTTAGCTCCACGAGCCCGACGCGTCACAAACTCCTCGGCTAACTCAGCGGCTCTAGCCACTGTACTAACGTCTGGCCTATCCAAGACCCAGTACCGCACGTTCTCAGGTAACCGACTATAAAACTGTTCTAGCCCGAAACACTGCAGAACTTTCTCGTGGTCACCAAACGCTTTCTCTTCTTTGAGCCACTCCTGCATGTTTGACATAAGCCTGTAGGCAAACTCTGTATATGACTCACTTCTGCCTTTCTCATTTTCCCGAAACTTCCGACGGAACGCCTCCGCTGACAGCCGGTACTTTTTTAGCAGACTTGATTTCACTTTGTCGAAATCCTCTGCCTCCTCTCTCTCCAAGCGAGCGACTACGTCGGCCGCCTCGCCGGGTAGCAAAGTGAGCAAGCGCTGTGGCCACGTTTCCCGAGAGAACCCCTGCTTCTCGCACGTTCGCTCAAAGTTAACCAGGAACAAACCAATGTCCTCTCCAAGCTTAAACGGCCGCATCAGGTCAGTCATTTTGAACAATACTCGTTCTCCTGCACCGTGTGCCTGACTTCCATTACGAGCGCGTTCCATCTCTAACTCGAGACGCTTCATTTCCAAAGCGTGTTGACGGTCACGCTCTTCCTTTTCTTTCTCTTTTTGTTCTTTAAGTTCGCGCTCATCTTTCTCTTTCTGTTCTTTAAGTTCGCGCTCCTGTTTCTCTTTTTGCTCTTTAAGTTCGCGCTCCTGTCTTTTTGCCGTCTCCCTCTCCTCAATGGTCTCAAGGCATTCCGACAGCTCGTCATCCTCAGCTTCTAACTCAAGAATAGCCCTTAGCAGTTCTGGTTTTCTGAGTTTGTCTGAGACATCCAGACCCAACTCTCTCGCAAGCTCCAGCAATTTCGGTTTGCGCAACGACTTCAAATCCATGGCTGCTCTGAATGCTGCTTTCTCTACTGCCTACTATTGTCTTGCCACAAACTAACCCGGTAGCAACGACAACCACAATTACCAGCTCTGTTTCTAACACTAACAAAAGCCTGGCAAAACTCAGAAGAAGAAAGTCCCGCACTCACCAAACCTCGCAGCCAAGACTTCAGCGCAGTCGTTCCGCTGCAGGCAACCAGTCATCACACAGGGCTCGTTGCACTGCTCCCGGATGGTCGTCGTGCTGCTCAGCATACCGTCAACCGCATCTCTTCGCTGCTGGCCTCCGTTGTCGCGATCTCACCGCTGGCAACCAGATGTTGGAATCGCACCGCTGGCCCGAGTTGATGGGGTCTCGGTGCTGACGCCCGTTTTTGCCAATGGGTCGCAAGCCCCAAGGGTAGCGTTGGCCTGGCGGCCTGGGGCACTGGAAGCATCCGAAGGTCCCGGCAAAGCAAGAGAAGACTGGTAACAGAACAACTTGTTTATTCTAACATAGCAAAAGAGCGGCCGGTCAGGTCGACCGAAGTGGAGAGACGGGAGAGCACGTAACTCAACAGTACAAATCGGAGCCTCTCCCCTGGCGTCCGGGGGCAGCTGCTCTTATACTCTCGGCGTCGCGGTCCAAAAGGGAAGGAGGGAAGGTCACGGGATGAAGGTCACGGGACGGCGCAGCAGGGGCCCACGACGGCGCGAGCGGTTGAGCCGAGAGACCTCCAGGCCCCTCATTCGGGGAACTCCGCTCCCCGGCTGCCGCGCTTTGACAAGCGAGGGCACACACACACACACGCACACACGAAGACACGTGGCACTGAAACACGCCTGGACACGCTTGGCGGGTAGGCGTTGCGGCGTCGTTGAACGGGCCAAAATGTCCGCCGCTTTGAACAAAGCCCCGGCGTCCGTTGCATCCGCGCCGGCATTACCGCGCGTTGTAGGCGAAACGTAACAACTCGGAGACTCCTGCGTAGAAGCTACCCGTTTCCGCATTGAGAGCCATCTTTCTGCAAAATAAAAGATGCGGTTCTGACTACTTTTTCCTTTCTCTCTTTTTCTTTCCTTTCTTTTCCTGGTTTTTTTTTTTTCTTTACACAAGGTTACGCTAGCACATCGTTATTGACTGCTGCGGTTTAAACATCGCGACGTAGCTAGGAGCTACAGGACAGGCTATATACGAAGTGTTTTTCTTTTGCCCTTCGTTTTTTTTTTTTTTTTAGCACGATTACAACCATTGAGGGTTCGAATTGTGCTAGAAACCATAAGGCGCCATTACTTCTACGGGAAATTAATACGCTTAATCGAATAATTAAGATATTCGCGCTAATTAACCTTTAATTACTTCAAGGCACATATCTTTAATTAGATATATTTATAATCTACGAATCAAAGCCGGTCAGTTCGCAAGGCGTATCCACTTGGAACGAATTCTCAGGAGTGCACCAGTTCTCGGGATATTAATTTTGAATGTGCCCGACGAAATGCATTGGTGTCCAAGTTGCTTTTGAGCTTCGATGCATAACACAGCGTTTTCCTAAAAAAAAAAAAAAAGTAAGGGGGAACAACAAAGCATTTTTACCGCAACCTTGACGGCGTATATACCGAAAGCGGTGCCATCCTCAGCATTCATTTCAAGTGGATATGCCTTGCAGGCTCACTAGCTAAAATTTCTAGAAATATGTGCCTTAACGTAGATAACGAAAAAAAAAAACTCAATGTTGTGATGTTACTTATTCAATTTTTTGTTCAATTTTGATTACTCGTAGAAATAATGGCCACCTCATCGAGTAATATAGCTCAAGGGTTAGAACTGCGCCATCTGCCAAAAAGAATAAAAAAAAAATTGGTGCAGATACAAAAGACACCCTACATTCACACACTCCTCTTCGAAGTTACTTCGCGCAGGCATGGACCTTTCCCCGGGGTGCACATAAGTACTATGTCTCGTTGTTCCAAAGCTGCAGTGGTTGAGTGAGATAACTGTCCTCGTTGTCCTGATTTCAGGGGAATCCTTATGGCAGCGAAATCTAGAATTAAGGCGTCAAAGAAAACAGCGATCTGTTACTTTCGTTATGCACACCTCCCAAGTTGTCATTTGTGGCTCAATCAGTGCTATCCAACTGCGCCATTGTTCTATCTTTTACTTGCGATTGTACGTTATCCTTACGTGTTTTCATTGGTTTATTAGGCCTCTTGTCTGAAGCCTATTGTGCGTCATATGTGCCCTCTAGAGGCCCAATCACTTAAACTTATACTTGCGATACCAAGTTATTCTTGCTTTTTTTTTAATTTAACTTTGTCTGAAGCCCCCTTGTCTGTCATATGTCCAATCTCGCAAGAAAGGCGGCGAAAGCCGCAGAGCAGCGTACCAAAATGAGGGGGGCAAAAACTATCGTTCGCTGAGTGCATGCTACATGGCGCTATAGTACGGTACAACAGCATACCCGGAGGCTTCTACAGGTGCGCAATATTTCCGTCTTGCGAGTGCGACTTTATAAGCGTGTACATGAAGAGCAAGACCACGTAAGTCAGTGTCGCCATGCGCGGGAGAGACCGAGACCTCGACATTCCTATCGCGAGTCCCTCTAGTGTGCAGCTGAGCACGAGTGAGGTCGCGCGTTCGATTACCGGCCGGAGCGGCCGCGCTCCGATCGGGGCGGAATGGCAAAACTCTCATTTATCGTGGTTCGGATGCACGTTAAAGAACCCCAGATGGCCAAAACTAGTTCAGGGCCTTTTTCCTATAAGAAGTCCCTCGAAGCACAGCGTGGGTCTCCGGAACGGTGAAACACTTCACTTATATTAAAGTCCCTTCCGTTGCAATTTTATGGCACGAGCCTCTATTAAAAAAAAACAATTACCTTCACTTTCCCGTGGGCGCGTTGCGCTCTTCTACAATCACGAAGAAAGCACGAATCTAATTTGAAATGGAGGGAAGATAAAAGAAAGAAAGAAAGAAAGAAAGAGGGAAAGAAAGAAAGAAAGAAAGAAAGAAAGAAGGAAAGGAAGAAAGAAAGAAAGAAAGAAGGGCGGTGAGCCTTAGATGATAACCACCGCATTTCACAGCAGCTGCCTCTCTGCGCGCATAATCTCATTGTCAGTCATTTGAATCACCCCTGTCGGTGCCTGATGAAGTACTCCCTTTCGTAAGGAAGGGAAAAAAAGAAAGAAAGAAAGAAGAGCGTTCTTTTCATATCTTTTTCTGCTGGCGTTTGCCTGTTCTAGTTTTTCATTCGTACATAGAAGCGCATTCCTTGGACCCTGTCCTTGTTCGCGCACTGCGACTCACTTTCAATGTTCCTTCAATCCCACTCAGGGTCTTCAATCGCCGTGGTTTTCCTATCGTTTATATTCTTTTATCAGAGCTTCGGGTTCGTTTTTGTGACTTCGTCAGCCTTACTGTAAGCCTTACTGTAAGTATGCAGAAATGGCCGCTCGTTTAAGTCAAAGGCGTTCGGCGAATCCTTTCGCCTGTAATTCTGTTCTTTCTTCCAGTGCAGTATGCTACCGGCGTGCTGCGCCTTGCACGCGAAAAGCATGCTTGCCATCTCATTAGTGCGGACTCTTGCTTCGGCCCTCCGATCTGTGGCTACAGTTGACATTTTCGAAGTGATAACTGCTCATACACTGCACATTAATTGCGAGTGACGACATCTACCTGACCTTGGACAGCCTTCATTATTCCTCAAGTCGTTTCTGTATTCTGCGACAGAAATTATTCCTACGAATTCTGAGGAACGTGAAAAAGACCGGTGCTGAGCGACAACTTTATTTCCGGCGTGTGCCTTTTATGCAATTTTAGTGAAGTTAAATACAGAAACTTACATGTTGAGTTCTTTTGTTGTTGTGTCTTGGACTGCGGAATAAAGCAATATACACAATGATGTAACGAGAGAAAAAGAGAAATAGCAATTAAACAACCGCTCTAACGGCTACTTTCGAGGGGTTTTAGTTACGAAAGCTTTAGCTTTCTTTCTTTCTTTCTTTCTTTCTTTCTTTCTTTCTTTTACAGCGAAACAATGGGGAGTTTCGCACTGGTTTCCGCGGGGCGGAAAAAGTCGGCGTGTGATGGCGTCGTCGAAATAAAATGTAAATGCAGCGCAACGTGTGTCAGATCCCCGAATCTGCTTTGAAACGTAATAACGGATTACTATATTATGAAAGTCACTTTGCGTATAGCTCTTTCAAATAGACAACCACCTGTATGCAGCACGCTTCTTTTAACCGGTAATCTGCGATGCTACAACGCAGCATCCCGGCGGCAGCATCAATTTACTTTAAAACGTAGTCGATAATGATGATACAATTAAGGTTACCTTGTGCATACCTCACTGGGTCAGACAACAACTTCTTTCGCAGTTTTCCTGGTCAAGAATCCGTAATCGCTGCTTCCTATACGTCGCATATTTTACAGTCTTCATGTTGGAGACTGGCTAGGAGTTCGTACGGCTGCGGTTGTGAATACCGATGGTGTTGTCCAGCAAAGGCGATTGCACGGGAGCCCTGACGCTGCCGTCCGGCATGGGCGTCTGTGATGAGTCATCATAAGAACTATCCTATGGCATCGGTGCGTTCATGCACTCTAGAAAACTTCCGGTCATGCATTTTTGACAGTCAAGTTAAACAAGAAAAAAGAAGCATTGTGTCTCATTGTATACGTTAGGCGAATGCTCTTGATACATTCAAATATAAGAAACGTGCCCGTGCGTCGTCGATCTCATGCATGTAGCTTCCTTGTACTTTGCAGCAAAGTACACTTGTCAAGCATTCGAACTCTGCAGCAAAACTAGTGCCCCTTTAGCACTTCTATATCATCATCTTCTTTACGTCCACTGCAGGACGAAGGCCCCTGCCAGCGATCTCCAATTGTCCCTGCCTTGCGCTAGCCGATTTCAACTTCCGCCTGCAGATTTCCTCCTTTCATCACCCCACCTAATTTTCTGCCGTCCGCGATTGAGCCTCCCTACCCTTGGCACCCATTCTGTAATGCTAACGGTCTACTGGTTATCTGACCTACGCTTTATATGACCTGCCAGCTCCATTTTTTTTATCTTATCGTCAACTAGAATATTGGCTCCCCAGTTCGCTCTCTGATCCACACCGCTCTCTTCCTCTCTCTTAACGTTACGCCTAACATTTTTCGTTGTATCGCTCTTTGTGCAGTCCTTAACTTCTTCTCGAGCTTCTTTGTTAACTTCCAAGTTTCTGCCCCATATGTCAGCGCCGGTAAACAGCAATGACCGTACACTTTCCTTTTAAACGACAGTGGTAAGCTATCCAGTCAGGATTCGCTAATCCCTTCCGTATGCCCTCCAACCCATTTTTATTCTTCCGTAAATTGTATAATTGTTCTGTATTGTTACGTGAGAAGACGCAGACGAGGATCTATATACAACTATATTTACCAAATGAATACATAGCACTTGGCCAAAAGGCAACAACCCGCGCTAGCCTCCAATCATCGTCGTCGTCTTCACTTCACTGGCCTCTTCGTCATCGTAAATACTGGTCCGTAGCACCACCCCCTGCGGCAAAAGCGCCGTCCCAGAGTAACTAAAGCCGGGCTCGCAAGCTGTGTAGTAGGCATTGAGCCTATAATGACATGCACGACATCACTGGATGTCAGAGTATAGAGGGTGAGGTCGAGCAATTTCGTAGGTCACTGGCGTCTCCTGGTGGCTCTGAGCCGCGCTCTCTCGAGGGCTGCAGAAGTTAGCATCAACCGTACCTTTTCACATCGAACCACTTCTCTCGCACCTGGCGCAGCAGGTGGTGTGACCCCGTGTATCAGGAAAGGAGCTTCTCTGAAAGTCGGACATCACGAGAGCTACTTATAGGCTATGATGGCATACGTTGTTCCTAAGGCCTTAACCGGAAAGATGTTGGACCTATCTCTCTCTCTCTCTCCCTTTTTTTTTCATCCATTAAAAAGGGCTTTATGCGGGAACTCGCTTATTCAGCGTCGCTGTCTTTTATGTATGAGTGGCTCAGATTGGCATACATTTGCGGATGATTTTTTAAAACGATTTTTGATGTATATGCCTGGTTATAGCCATCTTGTTTTTCACGGTGACAATAGCATGCACTTGCAACATATTGTAGCATAGCGTCACCGTTATACCTTTGCATGTATCGCCTGCCGCCCTTCCCCAACCCTTCCCCCCAACTCATGCAGAGTTGGAGGGAAGGGCTAATAGCAGTGGCAGACCGAGAATGTGATAACTTAATATAACAGCATGCGTTCGCAACACTGCCTATTTTCGTCTTCCGTGGCGCTGAAATGTAACTCGGTGCCATCGTTTACAGATATCGTTCCTATTCGCGAATCGATCAACGCGGAGCATGGGTTCCTGCGACATAGGTTCCTGTTATCTCCCGACCTGGGTTCCCGTGGTTGGGGTTCCTGAAGTCTGTCTCATACGTTGGCAATATTTCTGACTAGTCTATATACTTTTGGATATTTCGTATATTTTATGGCTTTGTTTTCTTTCTCGGTTTTGCAACTGGTGGACCGTGGTCGCTCTTCTCCTGATCTTAATCCAGGCTGCTGATCTAAATGTGCACTAACTATCCCAACAGCTTGTTCAATTTATAAAGTTGTATTCTGCGTTTCAATTTGATGTTAGTTCTCCGCCAGTCGGCGCTCGTGGTTGCTGTAGTTTCAGTGAAATAGGTAATATGAAAATGATTGGGAATGTTCGGCATTTCTAAGTTCGCGTTCAATTTGTATGACTCAAATGAGCTCGAAGAAATAACTACAGGCAAGTCTCTCTCCCCATTCTTATACCAGCGGCAAATCGAGCAGTCTATGTTGAAAGAAAAAAAAAAACGACGTTAAGTTACCTGGACTAGTATTATACCTCGAATGACCTGCCCGCGGATGTGGACGAATCGTATATTTTACCACGCGTACACTCAGGTATATATAGTACACGTATGTGTATATGTGAATTTGCCTGTATTTATGATTCATCCAGACAATAGGAGTGATCACGAAACTTGAATTTATATTTAGCAGCCAATTGGCTGGGCACACGTAATTCCGACGGTTAGAATTTGCTGCTATTTAGTTCATCCGTCAAGAATAAGAATGGGCTGGGGTGCGTTTGGCAGGCATTCTCAGATCATGAACAGCAAGTTGTCATTATCCCTCAAAAAAGAAGTGTATAACGGCTGTGTCTTACCAGTACTCACCTACGGCGCAGAAACCTGGAAGCTTCCGAAAAATGTTCTACTTGAATTGAAGACGACGCAACGAGCTATGGAAAGAAGAATTATGGGTGTAACGTTAAGGGATAAGAAAAGAGCAGATTGGGTGAGGGAACAAACGCGAGTCAATGACATCTTAGTTGAAATCAAGAAAAAGAAATGGGCATGGGCTGGACATGTAAAGACGAGGGAAGATAACCGATGGTCATTAAGGGTTACGGACTGGATTCCACGAGAAGGGAAGCGTAGCAGGGGGCGGCAGAAAGTTAGGTGGGAGGATGAGATTAGGAAATTTGCAGGGACAACATGGCCACAGTTAGCACATGACCGGGGTAGTTGAAGAAGTATGGGAGAGGCCTCTGCCCTGCAGTGGGCGTAGGCAGGCTGCTGCTGCTGATGATGATGAGTTCATTCGTCTGAACAACTTTAATTCCTCCCCCTCTCGCAACCCTCCCCCCTTTGCCTCCAGTGTTCGGATCCGTACTTTCTAGAGTGAAGATTATGAAGACAGATGCAAGAGAAAATAATAAGTTCCAAGCTCCTCTTGCATCGCCAGCTGTCGTCTCCGAAGGTTGCCGGACAGCTGCGTTCGACTTTCTTAACGTTCCCTTTTCATTCTGATATTTTCTCACTGCTTGCGGGTGTAATGTAGAGATACCAGGCACAGGTGGCGAATGCTGGAAGCTCGAGAGCTTTAGCAGAAGAGAAGGCGGAAGCCCGATCGCGCTGAGCCAGGCAGAGGCATCGCCCTTGCAGTCTTCGGCACTGTGCGTGTCTCGTGGAGCTTTTATCGGCGTAACACTCAACACTCCTCGAACGGTGGGCTTACCCGGCGGCTCGAGTCGCCGATAACGCTTATCACACTGAGGCTTAGGGACCCTGGAAAGTAGGCAGAGGAGTGACGTATGGGAAAGAGTATGGAGTGGCTAAGGGTTGGGGAGAGGGGGAGCAAGGGGGGTGAGGGGAGCAGAGAGATAGTGAAATGAGGAAGGGAGAGGGGACTCAGGAAGCGGAGAACGACGACGGGCGTGTGGACAGCTGTTGTCCGAAGGGTTCTTGACCAGTGACCACCGGTCGTCGTTCGGAGAGCGCGTGATGTGCGGGCGCGCTCGAGGCTATTTGGGGAAGCCAGAGCTCCGTCGCCGCGTTCGTTACAGGAATCATCGCAGCCGGCTGCATGATGTGAGCACCCGCCGTGAGGGTTCAGCCGCAATGCAGTCTTGCTGCCAAGCACGAGGTAGCGGGCTCGATTCCCGGCCTCAGTGGCTGCGGGTGCGGAATGTAATGAAAAAAAGGAAAGAAAGCAACGGTCGTTTTCTTTGATTTAGGTGCCTGCTAAGAAAACCTATGAGGGGTTGAAGTCAATCCGGAGTACCCTTACTAATACGGCGGTCACCACTTAGCCCACGTGTTGATTCGACAGGATCGTTCGCTATTTTGCACAGCACTAGTAGCGAGGACTGGGCGAGTTCGACTACGTTCACCACCAGTCAGCCACCTGTATATATTGACCACGGGTTTGTATTGAAGCCTCGGTCACGGGATCGAATCCCGGCCACGGCGGCCGCATTTCGATGAGGGCGAAATGTTAAAACACCCGTGTACTTAGATTTAGGCGCACGTTAAACAACCTTAGGTGGTCGAAATTTCCGAAGTCCTCCACTACGGCGTGCCTCATAATCAGAAAGTGGTTTTGGCATGTAAAACCCCATAATTTGTATTGAAGCCTCGGTTGAGAGACAGCGCTTGTGATTGTATCTTCATTTTTTCGTCTGTCTTTAGTTCTTGCGCTGACTGATCATGCACAATATCGTCTAGAGTGCTCAAACGCTGCGCTGCGGTGCTATGAATGAGTAACAGCGCAGCTGAAGTTCAAGGTACCCCGGAGACCCTTGCGCGTAATTCACAAGTGCGCTTCTCTGCACTGCGCAGTTGCCCCATCTAGTTGCGGCCCCGGACACCCTTTAAATGAAAGCGGAGCGCCAGCTGTACGTGATGCGGCTTATCTCTTGTGCGCGTGGTCTCATCTCGAGAGCCACGTCCACATTTTCCATGGCATAATACGAGCAATCTTGTGCAAAAAGCGACTACGTTGCCATAAGTTGAGCGAACTGCCTCGCAGGACAAGCACGGTCTGTGAAACAGAGTGGTAACGCGCATCTATAATTTTCTTTGCATCTCGTGGCAATGATTCAGCGCTATAGGGAAAAGCGCATAGGCGACTGTACGTTAAATGCAATTATGTGATATAGGTTGTACATCCCGCAGTGCACAAAGGACGAGAAGGACGCAGGACAGTAAAACCGTACCTGCCAACTTGTGAACTTTACAACGCGTGAAATCCCGCGAAAGGAGGTAGAGGGGTGGGGGAGAGGGAATTAACGAAGGAAGGAAGAAAATGGCAGATATTTCAGCTTCCCTGAGTACACGTTTGTTCAGGGATAAATACGTACGCACTTTTGTAACGAGGATTTAACTCTGGACACAGAACAGCGATAAGCGGCAAATCTGTAACAGCAAGTACCCAGAAGCAACAAATTGTTTCTATAGATGACAGCGACTTCTTCAGCGATTTAGCTGTTGCCGATTTTACCTGCTTCAGGAACTTGTTTGCATAGACTTGCTCGAAGCAAGTATGCCTCTCGCATCCTTTCGCAATCACAAGACTTGAAACGGAAGGCGCGGAGACCGACGTGCCAACATTCCAGCAAGCAAAAGTATTTTTTCGTAAAACTTGACGCGAGATTCGGACAAAAATCCTAAAACGTTCCCACGTTAGTAAACTTTATGAGGAAATTGGGGAGAGTTGGCAGGCATGGACTAAAGTGCTCGTCCCGAATGCTTTTTCATGCTCGGTCTATCCACCGTACGCGATGGGGGCGAAATGCGAAAACACCCGTGTGCTTAGATTTAGGTGCACGTTAAAGAAACCCAGGAGGTCGAAATTTCCGGAGTCCTCCACTACGGCGTGCCTCACAATCAGAAAGTGGTTTTGGCACGTAAAACCCCATATTTTTTTTTTGTCCATCGTGCGCTCTGCGTAACGCGCGCAATGGCGTCCAGTCACCTATTTTACTAACACGTGCATCCTTCCTTAGGCTGCGCCCGACTCAACTTAAGCTCGCTCGCCTGGGCCACCTCGTGCTGTATCGCAGCCACGGGGCACCCGCCCAAGACGCACTCGGTGCCTTGTGCGGAGGCGTTTGTCTGACGAATACGCCGCCTACATTTCTGCGCCCGCGACAAAGTTGTCAATCAGAATTCTTACGCGTGCCTAGTGCTTTGTGAACGGCGTACATTAATAAATCAAGTGCTACAACAACAACAACAGTAACAACCAGTCAATCAATCAATCAATCAATCAATCAATCAATCAATCAATCAATCAATCAATCAATCAATCAATCAATCAATTTAATGTTTATTATAATGCCCAGAAACAGCGACGGAGGCTTCACAGAAGAAGAAAAAGAAATAATAAAACAGCAGCAATATAACACAACTGTCAGATTAGCCGTCCGCTTTGAGACACAGCGTAGTCGAAGAGCGGTCGTTACGAAATTGAGGCATGTTCCAAACCTCCTGTATAATTCTTTCGGTGCCGTTAATAAAACCCGTTGAGGTATACGTCAAGCTCATTCGCGCTCTGGAAGTACCGCGGCTGAATGTGCTCGTTTCAATAACGAAGCACGCGCTTGCGTCACGCTCGAGCAGCTTCGCCCGCAATAGGCACCGGCACGTGTAGCCGTGGTCGGTCTTCCCGGCCTCTCGGCGCATAATTGGAGCCGCCCCTGCAATGATGGCGCAAAAAATCTATATAGCTCGAGCAGACTCAGCGTCGCCAACGGCATTTCAAGCTTTGCGCAAGCAAGGTTGGGGCGCTGGGATTCGTACCGTGTCTCGACAAGCGAGTGTGGCCGGCGATCGGCTCTCGAGATCTAAGGAGTCGTCGTAAAACCTCCGGAGGAGAGATCCCTAATAATTAGATGGGCGACAACGTGTCTCATTTAAGACGCGTATTGTCGGGGCGGCGGGGGCGCATCGGCGGCTTTTCGCAACCGAGTTTTCCGCGCCCCTAAACCTTTTCGCTTCCGAATCGCCTTTGCACGAACGAGGCGAAATTTAAAACCTCACGACGGGAGAGGGACTTCATTAGCGGCGAAAAGGACTCCCGTTGCTACGCGGCAGTGGTACTGCCGTTGCTGCCACGTGTGTCTTGCGATCCGTCCGGCGCCGTTTCGAGGAATCCCGATTAGCTTCCTTTAGTTTCTTGACGCGTTTGCGAAATCTGCCCCAGATTAGCTTGTCCAGTGCTCTGGAACAAGTCGAGCTGAAAGCCCCGATAACGGTCCCTATACCGAGGCCTTTATTGATGTCGATTCATCGTTGTTCGGGCGACGTAACAAGAGAGGCTGACATCGTATAGCCGTAATTGCGCGCAGTTTAAGTAGTCTGCCTGTTTCGCTAGGAATTCAATCAAGAAAAAAGAAAATAGAAGTTCCACTTTGCCTTATTACGTAAATCATGCCCAGAAATTAGAGACATGGGAAAGCTGATGGTGAGGATGACTTGTTGGCATCCCCATAGAAACTGGGCGGTGACAAATAGTCACCTGTCCTGCTTGAGTCACTCAGGTATGCTATACATGCTTTTCGTTCTAGCATTTTCGTATACATCTCATTTATCGTTTTTTCTTTTCCTCAAAACTTATCGGTCGACCTTGTACGGGTACACCTATGCATGTAACAGATCCGGTCGTACCAATCTCTTTCCTGCTTTCTTTACACCAATACTCGAAAGGTCCCTTGCTTGTCTCCACTGCAGACTGGTTGATGCTGCCGTCCACTTTAAATCCAAGCGCTTCTGGAAGGCGGTCGCAACTTAGGGGTCTCACTGGGTGAATAACTTCGCATTCCGTTAGGATGGGCTGAGTGGTCTCCGGATTTTTCGCTGCAGCATCCACATGCCTCATCTTGCTGCGAATATTTGCTCCGGTATGTCTTGGTCCTTAGGGAACCAGCTCGAGCCTCGAATAGCGCAAGGCATTTCCTTTTGTGTTATCGTACAGATTTTCCCTTCTAATATCTTTCTTCATATTCTTGTAAATCTCCATGGTCTCTTTTGGTTTCCTTCTTTGCATCCAATTCACTGTCTCTGTTTCTCTCACTTTCTTTCTGATTACTCCTGGTCGTCTATTCACACTTTCAGTTGCCCTGTGTTGTTGTTGTTGTTGTTGTTGTTGTCCTAAGTGGCCGTGGACACTTGGCTGCCAACTTTCCTGACTTCTTCCTCCACTCAGTGTCCACGCTTTTCAAGTACAGATACTCGTGCACATTAGTCGCCCATTTATTTTCTCAACATCAAAAACAAGCGCCTCTTAGCGACCGTGAATGTAAATAGGCGCGGTTCTTGTGCCAAAGGGAAGTTTTTGACGAAGAATTTGTCACAGAGGCCATGATTTAAACGAGATTGAAAGATGAAAAGAGATTAAAAGAGATGGAAAGAGATTGTACAAGCCTAGTTCCACATCCCAAATTAGAGGTACTGTTTCCAGTGGCCGAAAAGTGGTTCCAAATTGCATTCGAAGCTTAAGATTATGGATATATATGGAAACCTTAGAAATTTGGAGACAATATCGCGTGGTCGAAAGTGATTTGCGGAAGTACTGCTGGTTATAACGATTGGAATATATTCCAGGGGTCTCACAATTTCTAAAGACTCCGCTTTCAGGTCATCTCAACCGCGCATCTCGAAACGAGCAAAAAGTCCAAAATTGACATGTTCGCCACAAAGTCGCGATATCAAACGCAAAATGATAGACGCTGCTGGTAACCCAGCGCGTTTCATTTCTGTCGGCTTAGATAAGTTTCACATTAGCTTAGGTTGATAGCGTGTTTTTTTTTTTTTTTCGGAGCTTTCTTTGCATTCATTTGAAGGAAAAGGATTGTTTCTCTGCGACGCTACCTCCGCACCAGTACGTCAGTGTGACGTCACAAATTTCAAAGTAATCTATTTTGCACGATTTGACTAAGGAAAGGTTTTGAAAACTTACTATATAAGCTCATACCTTAGCTCTTTTAGAATACGATGTAGTACTTATTTACCAACTAGAGCCAATCATACGCAGTGAAAATCGGTTACGTCACGTCGAGCAAGTACCGGAACTTCATGGCGGCTTCGCCACCCGCCTTTCCAATCTCGGTCTTTTCTGGTCTGCCCAGCCTCATCACACGGTAAGAGTAGCCTCATTGCTATTACAGAAGCTGAATTTTACTAGTACAGCTAACTTAACGCTTCGTTTCGTTGTCATAGAGAGAACATTCTTCTCCGCACTGCGGATTTACCTTTTTGTGGATCTCCCTTCGTTTACTGCTGTCGTTCACTTAATTAGCGCGCAAGGCCAACTTAGAGTGTCCTGTTCAACAAATACGATACAGGAGTTTCCTTTGGTGGAGATGGCCCCCGAAATCCAGCATTTGGCCATCAGAGTGCACTCAGGACTGCATGGCTCCTCGTTGCCCTTTTTAATACACACACCTGTACCACTGAAAGCAAAGCTCGCTTTCACCTTTCTTGTTGTTGTTTCTTCTTTCTTTCTTTTATCGCTGACTCACTCCTTTCACTCGATACAGCACGAAAGGGGGGTAGGAGGCAGGGGGGGGGGGAACCTCCCACGGAGCAGTTGTATGCCAGCAACGCGAAAACAGTGCGACCCAGCCTTTTGAATGGATCGGGCCTCCGCCTTCCCATGGCACCCCTCCAATCTACGTCACCACAACAGCCCGAAACTCCGCTCCTTCTGCCACTTGGACGAATATCCGCAAAAGAAACGCCGGTTGAATGAGAGAGAGAGAGAGAGAGAGAGAGATAGAGCTTTTTAATAATGAAACGCATAGATTTCTGCCAGCGTCTGTGTAGTCGCCCTCTGCCCGGGGAAGGAGGTGAGGGACCGAGACCTCGGCAACACAGCCAGCCGCCGCTGCGCACCCCGCATTTTTGAATGGATCGGGAGCTCCCCCAACCGCCTTCCCATGCAAGGCGTCGGCCTCCCGCGACACCCGGCCGCGCGACGCGCGAATCTATGCCGCTTGGCTTGGCCGCTTATCCGCAGAACCCGGTCTGTCGGTCTTTCGGCCGCTCGACCGAGGACGCCGCTCCAGTCGGGATGTGGCGGTGGCGGCGCTTTTTGGAAAATGCCGCCCCGATGGGTGGCATCGCTTCTTGTGACGAGGGTTTAGCCCGCCCGCCCCTGTCGGCTTGGCCCGACAGTCCGTCGGTCATCCGTCGACGAGTCGAGGCCGCCGTAGCGCGCATTGCGGCGGCGCGGCTTTCAGAACGCCCAGGGGCGCCCGAGAGAAGTGGCGGCGGCACCACCAACGGCCGTGGCCTTGAGCGCGTTCTCTGAACCTGCCCCGGATGATCCTCCGGGGCCGCGCTTCTGTGTCGGGCGCACCTTCGCCGCCACCGCTAATTGTGGATGCTCGGAGGCGGGCAGCGCGTTTGCTTTCAGCGTCGGCGACGACGAATAAGCTACGGGCCGCCGCTGCCACAGATTGCCCCCACTGGCGCCGAAGCGGCGTAGAGAAAAGACGGTGCCACTTTGGGGAAGCGCCAGTCGCAGTGCACTTCTCTCGGCGCATGTGCGCACCGTGGGTGGTTTGTACCGCGAGGTGGCTGTCCGAGTCGCTGCTGAGCTTTTTACACCGGCGCTTATGGTTCCTACATTATGAAAGCGAAGCAACGTGTGACAGACGTGACTTGGAGCAGACGACGCAGGAGCGCTGCTCTGTCGTCTGCCCCGGTTGTCCTGTGAGGTATGCGCATCCACACTCCTGCGTCATGTCTGTAGCGCGCTGTTTCACTTTGATCCTGGAGGTTGTTTAGACAGGAGTGATGGACGCGGCTTTTGGCAACTTGCCTATTCTTGTCAGGGGTTTGAGCAAGTCCAGCAGCTCATTGGTATTTCCGCCGGGTCACACTTAGGGCATTATTAAAGTGATTTGCCACACCGCACTGTCACCTCCAATCGCCTTGCCGCAGCGCAAGCACAGCACGTTTAGTGGTTAGGTTACTGCCCTTGAAAGCACGCGTCTTGTTCTAATATGGTTTCGCGTAAAAGGCTGTAGCGTTTCTAGAAGTCTGACTATGTGATGCAGTAGGTGCTTTACATCTAAGCGCAGTGAACTGAAGCTCCTGATTGCAGGTCATGCTTAGCGAGCATGGAACGTGTGTTTGGAAGTGCACCATCAGCCGAATGGCGAAGGTTGCTGTACAGGAACGAAAGAAGACAAGTGGATCTTTTGCAAGCCTAGGTTAGCACTCTCTTGCTCTTTTTCTCTCTTCCTCCTCGACTTAATTACTTTTGGGGCAAAATTCGCCAAGGATAGGACGCGCAAGAAGCAGACACATCGAAACTATAGACAACTCGAACTTCAATAATAAGACATCGGTATAAATCACCATAAAACGCTAATCTGCACGTTTTGAGGAAGCAAAAGAAAACGATAACGAAAGAAATCAAAAGATGATAGCGAAGCCGGTCACACAAAAAGTCACAAAAGGTCATGCAAGATATAGTACAAGAACGTAAACCAGCAATAATAAACTCGCACAGTTCCATAAATACATAAAGGTACTCGAAGTTGTCCGTGATAACATACAGTTCAGTTTTCCAGACTTACTCACTCACTCACTCACTCACTCACTCACTCACTCACTCACTCACTCACTCACTCACTCACACGCTCGCTCAGCCGATCACCCAATCAACCGACTGATCGGCCCGTGCGATACGCGCGAAATGAAACCAAACGAACGCGTTCCTCGGGTGCTATCGTCTTCGAGTCGTTTCTCGACGTCCTTCCTGCGGCAGGCGCCGTAAAGACGGAGACCGTGACACGAGCGAATGTCCGAGCGACACAAAAGCGCACAATGGGTCACGTAGACCACGTACGGGCGCTCGTCTTTTCCGTTCGGGACGTGTCGAAAGCAAATTGCCGCTATACGCGCTGTCGCGTGCACCTCCCCCCGCGCATCGCCGGCGGATGTGCCGCGCCAAGGGCTCGCCGCAAGCTGCAGCTGTGTCCGGCCGCGGGACGTCCCGCGCCTACGCGCGCGGGCTACGCATTTCACTCGGAGGTGCCGTTAGCGCGCCGCAGTTGCGCGATTCCACGCGGTTCTGCGTACAGCGGACGTGGCGCAACGGCCACGCTGCCAACTCCCCCCTCTCTCTCCCTCCCTCTCTCTCTCTCTCTCTGTTTCAGCGGCGTACACTTTTATAGCGCATTGTGCAATTAGGCGGACGGCGCCTTTCAAAGCGCTCGGCGTGCGCCACGAGGCTCGTCAGAGCGGCAGGTGTGAGCATGCCTGCCCTCCGTGCGTGCATGTGTGTGTTATCTCCACGTGTTGTCCGAGCGTGCTTCTTGCGTGTTGCCGTGTGCACAGGCACTTCTGTCTCTGTGCGCGTGTAGTATTTGTCCGGCGTTTGAATGTTTACGTGCGTGTGGTTTGTGCGTATGTATGTATAACGAAGCAATTCCGTTTTCTCCTGATCAGTATTGTTCATAAGTTTTCTTTTTTATTATCTACCTAATCTACAAACGGTGTATTTTGTACTATGCTTTATTTTCTATCATTCTGTGCTTACTGTCTCACTCTAACTTGTCCTATATACCATGTATGTATATTTAATCTGTATTACCGAAGTTTTCCGTGTTTCTTTGTATAATTATTTTTTTACCCTAATATGCCTTTTTTGTGTCGCTCTCGCGTTATTTTTACATTGCACCATGCATTGTCATCTGATTAGTATTCGTGTTTTTCTTTCTCCTTTCTTGCATATTTATCTCTATTTGTTAGCCCCTCCCCTCTGTAATGCTTCATTGTAAACCCTGAGGGTACTATATATATATATATATATATATATATGTGTGTGTGTGTGTGTGTGTGTCTGTGTGTGTGTGTGTGTGTGTGCGTGCGTGTGTGTGTGTGTGTGTGTGTGTGTGTGTGTGTGTGTGTGTGTGTGTGTGTGTGTGTGTGTGTGTGTGTGTGTGTGTGTGTGTGTGTGTGTGTGTGTGTGTGTGTGTGTGTGTGTGTGTGTGTGTGTGTGTGTGTGTGTGTGTGTGTGTGTGTGTGTGTGTGTGTGTGTGTGTGTGTGTGTGTGCTAAAGATGTATGAATACTTACGCATACCTTGTACGGGTGTGCGAATACTTTCTGAAACGGTCGTAGTGCGTTACGAGAGACACCGTAGTGGTGAGGATTGCCGACTAATTTTGACCTCCTGGGGTTCTTTGCTATGGCTTCGTAGTAGCGTATACACGAGCCCCTTTTGGATCCGGCCCCCATCCAAATGCAGCTGCCGCGTCGGGTGTCGAACCCGCGCCCTCGCGGTCAGCAGCGCCACTGAACCACCTGCGCCGCGGGTGCAGAAGAAAGGATGTCACCGTAGAAATATGGTGGCCAAATTCCTATTCCTCGAATTTCACCCCAGAATTCCCCCGTCAGTATACGTTGGTTCGAAGTCGCGGATTGGGCTTTGTTGGCTCAGGAAACGTTCCCGAAATGTCTAAGCGTGAGTCTCTGGTCCCTTTAGAAAGCGAGTTAATTCTTTTCGCTCTGACAAATAACCGGATCTGTGCAGGTAGTGGCGATATTCGCAACGCCATAACAAGATTGCGCGTTAACTTCGGGTTGGCGTCACCTCCCATCTTAAGTTTTTGAAACTTTTCAGCCTCCCAAGCCTCCTCTCACTGTCAGAGTGGCCCACCTTGCCATTACATACGCATAACTTGTTCCTGCTTGTCCCTGTGTCATTATTGCGCTTTGTATCCCAGTTTGTACCTTACTAAAGCAACCTTGCTGTCAAAATATGGGGGCGAAGAGCAAACAACGCTCGTTTACACTGCATTAGGTGCACGATCTTCCAGGGGGCCAAAATCAGTCAACCACTAAAGCATGCCTCAGAATAAGATCGTGGCTCTAGCTCGTAAAAGCTCAGCTTCTTTCTTATTTTTTAATTTCAATTTAATGCCGCTTGAAAGCAGGCGTTTGTCAAAGTTGGCTTCTCCGCAACAAGGGTCATTGTGCCTAGAAGCACTTTGAGTGCTTGCTTTTGCTTTGCGCATCATGAACCGCGTGTTTTGTAAACGAATAAGACGAAAAGCTTTGTGAATGTGTCTGTGTGAAAGGCTCGAATCGTTGCGAGTGCCCTTCGTTTTGTTTGCGCAAGCAGATTATTTTCATATCCGCGTTTTCTTTTTTCTTACCTTTTCTACGCTCCCCTATGAGAGATGGTCATCTCAGATTTTCTCTCTTTCTCTCCCCTATGCAGGGGTCGAGCACTGGGCGCCATAACACGCTAGCTAAATTCGGCTACCTCTACTTAGCCCTTTCAGCAATAGTGTCAAAGTTCCAGCTTATATATATACATATATATATCAGGAGTCTCCAGTGCCTTTTTTCCTTGTGCAAATTTTGAACGATTGTACTAAAGTTCGCTCTTCGCTCACGTTCAACTATTTTTCTGGATGTGCCTCCCTCTGATCCCCCTGCCAAACAATCGTAAATACAATTTTTTCACAATTTTTCGCAGAAGTAAATTCTACATTTAGCTAGTCATCAATTTATGGAATTTCTTGTGTAGCAACTATGTTTCAGAACAATTTTATGCAATGCTTCAAAATGCTGTGATGGTGCAGACGATGTTAGGTGAGACGTGCTGTGCTGTCTAAAGATGTGAATCGTAGGGGAAACGAAAAAAAAAGTTATTGCGAAAAAAAAAAAAAAAGATGGAGCTCATTTTTTTGTGTGTGCACCTGATAGATTGACCAAAATTGTCAACCCGTAAAACCAACACTCTAAAGTTTAAACAAGATGTTGTGTAAAAAGGTGTCCAAAAGGTCTTATGTACAAGAGTCCCCAAACGAAAGCAAGTAATTGCGACACAGAATTGTCAGTGTGCTAGGTTTTTGTCTTACTTGTATGTGTTTCGAAACATTTACACTGTCCTCGCAGAAATTTATGTTTTGATGCCACGTCGATCGTGGCGTATGCACTTAATTTTGTATTTCTAATCAAGCGAACAAAATATATTGAAAGTATGTTCATATTTGTGCCTGCGTGGCGTGCTGTGCTACAAATGTTCCCAGTGAACAGTGTGAAACCTAGTTTAAGCCTGACTTTCATCAAAAAACAAAATAAAATCGTCATTTATTTCAAGTGATTCAGCATTTTCGGAACTGTTGCGTCACTTTCCGGCTGGTGCCAAATGACTAGGCTTAAAAATGGGCAGACGACATGACGCGCATAGAGATCGACAGACGGCGTGGAATCGCGTGCGTTATTAACAATATCGCGCGATCGGTTGGTGAACGACCACCGCGTAATTTGCCCATTTTATAGCCACACTTCATTGTACCAGTGTTTTGAAACAGTTTGAAAGATATTTCGAAAGAGAATGCCCGCGCACAAGAATTGAAACAATTTTAATTATTAAAAGAGAAAGAGAAAAAAAAAAACAAGAAAGAAAGATTGATGGTGCCTAGACGCGACGAACAATGCGCTGGAGAACACGGCGGAGTTGCTTCACCGATTTAATTACGCCGGAACTTTTATAGGAGAAAGCGACGCGTAAAAACACCCCTTGACCCTCTTCCCCCCGCCTCCCTCCCTCTCTTTCTTCTCAGTCTCCCTTTCCACGGCTGGTTCCCTCAGCTAATGAATCGCCTATCGAGTTCGCCCGCACATCACGCTTGCGACACAGAATCGATCACGAAAGAAGGAAAGAAAGGAGGAAAGAGAGGAGATTGTGATTTTGTTGAAAAAAGGGAAAGTATATAGCAGCCCAACCAATTCTAAAGACTGACGTATAGTTATTCATGTTACACATATTCGATCAAACGTTCTCATCGTTCGATGATGAAACGCGCGGCCGGTAGCGGGTCTCTTGAGCAATCCGTGATTATCCCAGATTCATGTTCGTCTAGAAATTCTCGCTAGGAAGCTGAAGCTATATTAATTTCCTTCGTTGGGGGTCGACGAACTGCGCCCTAATTCTCCGGCGCGATTGGTCTGCAGCGCCGCTTTCTTGTCTGGCGAAAGGGTCTCGAAGAGAAGAACAGTTAATAAAACCTGTACTTGTGTGTGGATGAATCTGTGGCATTTAGGTCCGTCTGTGAATATTGTAATGCTACCGAAAACTTTCATCCGTTTTCGACGGTTAGCTAGACTTTGACTCAGTTATGTATGAACGCTGAATGCTGAATATATTCATCCCATATTTGGCACAAATTTCGTTTCATGCTCTGTGGTTCGTGCAACATGGCGCTCGTTGCCTTTGCACAAAGTAATAAATAAGAAAATAAATAAACGTTGACCTTGCTCCCCCCCCCCAAAAAAAAAAAAAGAAACATATCAATGTGACTATAAGCTAATGCGTCTCGTGACCATCTGAATTTAAACACAGCATCCGCCGTTGTGGTTTAGCGGCTAGGGTGTTGCGCGGCTGAGGAAAAGGTCGCGAGATCAAATATACCGGGCGCGTTGGCCGCCTTTCGTTGGGGGGCGAGATGCAAGAACGCCCGTGTCCCGTACGCTGGGGAGTACGTACGTCAAAGATCCCCAAGTGGTCAAAGTTCATCCGGTGTCCACCACAACGGCATGCCTCAAAATTAGGTCGTGCTTATGGCGCGTAAAACCCCAAAATAAATAAACAAGAATAAAAAAAACGACATTTCATTGCAGTCAGAGAAGTGACCTCTCCGAGGCGTCCTCAGTTACTCCTATTCTGCTTCAAAGAATACGCAGTCAACGCAGGTGCTCTTCCCTCATGTCCTCGCTGTGCCTCATGCGGCGGTGTCTTCTCGCGCTCGCAAGGGAGGAAGGCGGGGAGGGTGCGCGCCGTCAT
Organism: Dermacentor andersoni; assembly: GCF_023375885.2. NCBI lineage: Eukaryota > Metazoa > Arthropoda > Arachnida > Ixodida > Ixodidae > Dermacentor > Dermacentor andersoni. The sequence goes on along the minus strand of NC_092822.1, from coordinate 19,020,674 downwards.
CTCACGCGCTCAAAGAAGGGGGAGAGAGAAAGGGGAGAGAGAGAAGCGGTAAGGCTAGCGCGCATCTCGACTTCAGCTGAGGCGGCGGAGCGCGGCCGCGGTCGTCCTGTGGTGGAGGCAATGTGCGGCGGTTTTTTTTTCTTAAAGCCATACTTCACAAAACTTTCTTCCTAAATAAATTTTCTCTCACCACGAACGCCGAGCTTCGTCTATATATATATATATATATATATACGAATCAGAAAAAAAAAGGAAAGAAACGAAAAAGAAAGGAAACGAAAAGAAGGTAATGTATGGTAAGTGGACCAGCGGTGGCTCACAGCAATCAAGATGACGACACGAAGGTGGGCGCATCTCTTTCAACCCTCTTCAACGACATTTCCTCTCGACGCGTAGCAAGGCTCGAAGAATCTGCGCACTCTCACTCGAGGCAACCGCTGAAATGTATTCAGGCGCTCTATTTTTCGCTCTGCATTCGCCCTTCGCACCTCCCGTCAGAATAACAATTTTCACGTCCATTTCCTCCGAGTTTGCTTCCCCATTTCTTTTCATTCAGATCGCGCGCGCGTGTGTGTGTGTGCGTGTGCGTGCGTGCGTGCGTGCGTATGTGTGTGTGTGTGTGCGTGCGTCCGTGTTTGTGCGTGCTTGTGTGCGTTCTGCATTATTATTTGACATCTTTTTTTTTTTTCCTTCCCTTCTTCCTGTGTTCCATTTCTACGCTTCTGTCTCCTCCTCCTTTCTGAAGAGTATAGCCAGGCGCCGTGCCCCTTCCCGTTCTTCGCTTACCCTATCTGCTCAAGGGTATACATGTTTCCAAAACAAATAGTAATAGCTTCAACTCCGGGAGCGCACAACCGCGGATGTGCTGTTATTTCTCTCGCTTTTCTTTTTCTACGTTCCATGGAAAGCTCGCGGATGTTTGGGAAAACTGTTTTACAGCTGGAATGACCCTCGTATTGCCTCATGCTATCCTATAATCGTGGAACAATTATTAATTAAAGTGATCGTTTTCTTTCGCTCTTCCTCCAATTACGCTGTTAGTGGAGTCTGTGACTGTGACAGGTATAGATATATATAAACCAAGTACTCACTGAATTTCAGCCCGATGCTTTAACCATTAGGCGACCGTTGACGCATGCCTAGAAAACGTGGAATAAAACACCTTGACTCCTCCTCCTTGACGAATTTCGCTTGTGCAAGCCGTCGCGTTGAGATGCTTGGCTAAGGCGTCAGGCGTGTATATATATATATATATATATATATATATATATATATATATATATATATATATATATATATATATATATATATATATATATATATAAACTCACAGGACGGTTACGAGTGTGTGGCGCCAATATTCAAGCGTCATCTGTGGTGCGGGCCAAGCGTTTTCGTTGCTGATCTCGAACTCGCCGAATCTCTTGGAGGTCTGCCGTCGCTGCTTTTTCGATAGCATTTCAATGAAAGGATGTTTTTATGGCGTTGCGGTTTAAACTATACTACGCTCATCTCCGATGATCGTGTGGTCGCCGGCTTTTTATGCATATACACTGGCGAACGTCATGATGTTAAACACCATCTATAGTTCACGCGCCGCAAGAGTTAACGCGCATAATATTTGCAGTGACTTGCGAATGTGTATGGAAACGCTGCGACAAATCTAGGCCTTGAGTTTAGCGCAGAAAACTCGGGAATTACACTCTTTAATCAAGATACGGGTAATTACGTGGTATCAATTCAACAGCAAGTGATATCGATAGTGATGCAATGTAAGTACCGGGAGTATATATAGTAAAAAACGAACGAAAGACTTACTCAAGCACCCAGCAAGATAACCTGAAAATGTATGGGAAGCGGAATGCAGCAATAATAGAACATAGAGCACTTTGGGGTCACAATAAGTACGAAGTGGTGCGTGGAATTTGAAAGGAGTAATGGCGCCAGCGCTAACATTCGCAAATGCCATTCTGTGTTTAAAATCGGATGCCTTGTCGGGGCTGCAAAGAGAGGGAGACAAAAGGGAAGGAAAGACAGGGAGGTAAGCCAGTGTAAGTACCGGCTGGCTACCCTGTGCGGGCGAAGGGGGTAAAGGGAATAAAAGGTGAAAAGCTAACCGCAGATCGGTAGGCCGGTTGGCGTTGGGGGCCCACGGTAAAACGACACATGAAGCAGGGCAGGGTGACATGGCTTGGGTCTCTTTTGTAGTCAGAGACGTGCAGAGCAAAATTAGTTTTGAAGGAACACTCAGGAACATGGGTGAAAATGAATGTGTGGCTAAAGTGCCCAACCGTGTTTCTGAAAAGCGCGGACATAGAACGGAGGAAGAAGTCAAGAAAGCTGGCACCCAAGTACAGGCTAACCGAAACCGTAAATAGACAACCAGGAGTCATCAAAAGGAAAGTGAGAGATGCAGAGACACTGAATTGGATGCGAAGAATGGAAACAAAAAGGATCCTGGAGATTTACAAGAATGAGAAGAAAGGAATTAGAAAGCGAAATCCGTAAAACACAAACGGCAGTCTCTTGCTATCTGAGGCTCGAGTCAGTGGCCCAAGGACAAAAAACATACCGGGGCAAACATTTGCAGCAGGACGAGGGATGTGTCTACTGCAGCAAAAAAAAAAACATTTTTTTTGTGTTTATATCATATTGCGTGCTGCTTTTGTCCTGTTATGCAGAGTGTGTCCCTGCGCTATGGCCTTGTTTATTCATTCAAATAAAGAAAAACGAGCAAAATACGTCTCCATGTTTACTTTTTCAATTCAATTTCCTTTTCTTTATTTCTTTTTTCGCTCGTTACGACAGTATCCACTTCAATGCACGCTTCTTCTGCCACTTTCTGCCACTAAGCCGCTCGCGCCCTCGCGTAGCGTCTGTCGCAACTTCCTCTCCCCGCTGCCTTCCTTCGCAGATAATTGCGCATCTTTATCGAGAACTAATCGGCCGGCCCGACCCGTTGGACGACGTTCAAGGCCCTTTCCTTCGCTTTCACCCTCCTCGCCACTTCTTTATTCTTCTTCGTGTTTCCTGCTTCTGTTCGTTTTTTTCTTTCTTTTTTTTTCCTGTTTCCTTTCTTAGTCTCGTGAGCCAAGCGCGGGCGACATGGCCTCCCACTTTCTCTCGACCTGAGTACCTCCCCCCCCCCTTCTCCCTCCTTTTCAACGTCAGTTCGTCCGCGCGTTCTGGTGTTTTTCTTACATCCGTGCAGCGTTCGCGAGAGTTACGGAGCTGCGTTGTAAGTAGCAAATATTACGGCGTAGTAGAAAGCGTGGCCCTGAATTTTGACGTCGTCTGCAACGTGTAGCTGTTACCAACAGCAACAAATGCATATATGCCGTGTTTCACGAACATAAATTGAAACGCGAACACGCAACAATAAGAAAGAAAGAAAGGAAGGAAAGGAAAAAAAGAAGAAGAAGAAACGCTAGGAAGTTTGCCCCAGCGCCGCCTTTTCAACGCAAAAATTACTGGGACCGTGAACAGCAAGCCGTCTGCAGCAAAAGGCGAACATATTCCTTAGATATATTTTTAGTGGACACAGCGTTAGATCAGCGTTCGTGAAAAGTACTTATGGACAGCTATGTACAGAGGGACGCACCCATGGTGAATACTCTGAACGGAACTTTAACGAAGGCGTCTGCTTGGAACTACCATCTATTGAGTAGCTGGGGGATTCCGATTCGCTATTACGCCGAATACGCTAAACTTACTGTCTAATGTCAACTCTTCGTCCCGGCGTTATCTGTGTTAGTGCCACTGCAACATTTATTCGTCTAAATCTGTTTTAGTTTTATCATTCCTTTCTTTCTTTTTTCCTGTACAACACACAGAAAGAGAATAGCCTAGGTACTCTACTTCAATCACTCCACAGCAACCGATGGATATAACAAAACATAAAGGTCAGAACGCCGGTACACATAACTATATGGAAGTACAAGATGCACTCGCTTTTTGCCCGATTTCCAAGCATGGAGTAGTTTCCTTCCAAGCATTTCGGAGTCTGAATTAGGCCACCCTTAACAAATTATTGTGAACCTGGATAGGGCACAACGCATCGGGCTGGTTTCGGAATTGTTCACGTTTGAATATCTGCCGATAGTATATACATGAGCTTTCGGCTGGGAGGTCACCGTGATGAATATGTCCACTGTATCTCCGTCTACAAGACTTCTGAGGACGTGTATTTGTCTACGTCACTAATGAGCAGTAATTATAAACGCCCGCTGCAGTGGTTGTGTGGCTAGATATATGGCGTGCTGCTGCACAGCACGAGGTCTTGGGTTCGACTGCCGGCAGCAGCAGCCCTCCACTACGGCGTCCCTCGTAATCTACTGTGTGCAGTTTCGGAAAGTTCAATAAAGTCAGTGCTCAAAAGCGGCACAAGGAAAAAAAAGACGGTAATAAAGCGACGTGGATCGCGAAAGTGACAATGTGGTTAAGAAATGAGACATAATATGGGGCTGTGGGGAGGTAGGAAACAGTGACCGTTCCTTGGCGGTTACAAGCTTTCGGGCATAAATTTCCCCAAATCTATGCGTTGAGCTTAGTAACCCAGTACTGTAGCAGAGACTACTTGCTTAGTGTGACGTCACGAGGTAGTCACGAGGTAGACAGGCTTAGAGAAATTTCGAAGACTGTCGATGATTAGAGTGAGCAATATCAGCCGCTGCGTTTGCGCTGGGTCCGCGGCCATATCGGAAAGTGCGGCTAGTTGGATGGATCATGGCCCGTTTTCACAGGGAAATGCATTTGTCCTGTGTTTCCGTGGCTCCATGACATATCTATTATCCTAAACGATCAATCCTCCATTGTTCCCTTACGTATATATCTTCATTGACTATGCGTTGCAGCGCCTCATTAATATACGAACACGCAATTTATCTAACGCAATCAATCTCCTGCGTTAGTCATTCAACTGACGCAAGCAAGCTCTCTGCCTCGCGCAACGTTGCACCGTTTTATAGTCGGAGAGCGTCCACTCTTTCGCGCCGCTGCACGGGGTCGCAAATAGCCAAGCCAAGCCCCTCGATCGCCGCCGTCACAATTTTCCCGCTTTGCGCCATACGTGGGCGTTCTTTTGGCGGTGTGAACCAGTTGTCGTCTGGAAGCCTAACGGTCGTTCGATGATTGCGCGAAAAAGACTACGCCCTGCAGCTTGTTTGTCTCCGCGACTTTTGGCCGCGCAGACAGCGTATAACCACTTAACTCTCTCTGCTTTGGTGATGTAGACGCTCGCGAAACGCTTACGTCATGTGCGGCTAACCTCTGCGTGCTTTGTTTGTTGAAGCCAGCAAGATAAAGAAGAAGGCGAAAGGAAGAGTTTTCTTCCAGCCTACAGTGTAGCACGAAGCTTTAAAGGAAACCCAATGTGGGTTTCTCAGAAAAAAAGCTTCACAGTTCAAGAAAAATTCGCCCTCGTTCAGGGGCTCGAATCTGGGGCCAACAGCTTTCCGGAATGGTAGCATGCATGTACTATATAAGCTAACCAAGACACTATCAGATTGCAACTCGACTCCCAATTAATTTAATCGATAACTCAAAGCAAAGGGACGCAGGATATGGCCGACTAGTTCGGCGGAAGCCTGCAGATGCGTTTCACGGATCTTCCTCTTCACTGCGGGCGTCCTCAGAACTGATTTGCCGGGAAGTCATCTTTCGGGGGTGGGAGGACATGGTAAGGGGCGTGTGGTATAACGACGTATGCTCGTTCTGTGGAGAGCCCACAACCTAGAACAGGCATAAACTACACATAAGGGTAGACCGATGTGCATGCACATGCTGGGCTAATAGTCAATCGATATAAAGCGCCTTAATCCGTCTCGCCATCACCGCGCAGTGCACCAAAGGTTGTGGTTGCGTCAACCAACCTGAAAACAGAGTAAGAGTCCGTCCCTTCCTTCCCTTGTATTTGCCCATGTCACCGCGCTGCCTAAATGAAAGCTTCATGGAAGGATCAGTTCCAACAATAGACGCGGCTCGTTCTCGTTACTGATTGGCTGATACCAGCCCTGCAGCCTTCGCTGCATGGTACGCAGTTTGGAGAGACGGAGTGTATAGTGTGAAAAGACATGCTTAAATTTCTGCGGCTGCAGTATTTGTCAAAATTTTCTATGACACCCCTAGGTCGTGGACTCCGAGATAGCACTGGCGTACGTGGACAAAGTACCGGTGCGATCCCCGAGACCACGCCTAGATTCACACATCCCACCCTACTGCCGTCTTGGATCTTGTATAGCACGCCTGGGATCCGGTTTTTTTACGCGCTTTATATCCGCAGTGTCATTATACACTGTTTCACCAGGAGTCGGACGACTCCTTACCGTAGCTATATAAGGAGAAGCGACACGTTAAGTATGCGATGCCCTATCACTAGTCCTGCTAGTCAAAGTATGTCAATGCTGCTAGCCAATGCATATAACCCTGCAGTGGAGCATGCGGCATCACGCACTTGGCAACCCACGTTTGAAGACCTTGGCGAGTAAATGGCGTCGTGCTTCTCTGTGGAGGCATTTCGCAAGCTGTTTTGCTGTACCACGAAAGCGCATTCGCGTCTCAGCTGCAGCTCAAGGCGTTCGAAGGCGCGTGACTCCTTGGTTATTCACTACACGGCGTACGGATCGACGTGTGAATCGAGACGTGCGCAGACTTGCCACAAAGCTCCACACCCTTTTCCCCTGCGTACACATTTTTTTTTTTTTTTTTTAGAATTGAATACGTGGTTTTGGTGAACTACACATTTACTCAGGTGCTTGTCTACATAGAAAAATGTTTGGATCCACATTTCTCGCCTGAATTTTTAATTTCATTTCAATTATGCACCAGATATTAGATTTATTTTTACAAATATTTCCCACTTGCCGAAATGGAACGGCGTTCCACATAATGATGCAAAAATAGATGGAACGACGTTCCATGTATCGGATGTTTCTTACTATTTAAATACGCAGTAACATAATATCAACTATGTGGAAGTGCGCTCCACTGAAATAGTCACTGCTATCCGGAGCAGTGTTCGACGTACCTGTAAGTTTTATCCGGTGAATTCTTTCAAAGATATCTCTATCTGAAACCATGTGTGACGATGTACCACGTGCTTAAATGGTACTAGTAAAGCTTCTTTCTGGGCGAGTTGGTGCATACTTGATTTGACAAATGTAACAGCGCTAGCACACGCAACCACAAAGGAACAAGGACGAGACACAAGCGCTTGTGTCTCGTCCTTGTACTTTTGTGGTTGCATGTGTGAGCGCTTTTACATTTGTAAAAAAAAAAATAAATAAACTGTACCAGCTTGAGGTCTTTACAAAAACATTTTCAGGATAATACTTACAAGTACGTGGGGCAGTATACTCCGCAGGAGAGTATACTCCCTCGAAATTTGGGTGGACACCTTCACGTCTTGTAGGCACATGAGACACACAAGCTCAAGGCTTCCCGAACAGGGACAAACGTGATATATGAATATGCATCCCGAGTAAACAGCTACAACAAAACCAACAACGATGACGGCGAGAAAAAATTAACAATAATGTTTATTTCGCTACGAGTAGAGCCAACTGGTCCTACTGAGTCGGTCTAAGTGGTTATGTCGTACCCCTGCAGAACTCGAAGTCGTGGGTTCGATTCCGGCCGCGGCTGCTGCATTTCGATGGGTGCGAAACAGAGAGACGCTCATGTCTTTGACTTAGCTGCACGTTAAAGAATCCTAGGCTGTCAAAATTAATCCGAAGTCCCCTATACGGCGCTCCTCATAATCCTATCGTGGTTTTAGCCCGTAAAACCCCAGAATTTTATTTTCAGAAGCCAAACGTGCGGCTTGCTTGGGTGGACCACCAATGGGCGGTGTATATAGTATGATAATCTTGTTACTTCTTTTAGGGCCACTGAATTGGTACGCTTTCTCATGCAGCTGCTTAAGTTGGCTACTGTGTCGAAATGGTTTGTATGCGCACAATGGAAAGCTCAGGGTGGTGGCAAGTTCCACATATTATATTTTATTAAATAATATTTAGAAGATATTATTGTAGCCTTTAAGAGGCGCCGGCTATTCCTTTTTTCGTAGAAAGAAATTATGCCGAAAATAAAATAACAAGCCAGCACTGAACTTAATGAAAGAAGGTAACAGGAATAAAAAAACGTAAGTTAATTCCCATAAATGCACTAGAACCAGCTCAGAACAGAGATAAAATAAAACACACTGGAGCGTAAAATCGTCGCACATAAATGCAGAAGAAAAGGAGCAAACAAAGAGAGAAGGCAGGGATGTTAACGAGAAATGCGTCCAGTTGGCTACCCTGCACTGGAAAACGGGAAAGGGGGAGTAGAAAGATGAGACAGAGAGAGAAGTGGGGGAAAGGAAAGGGGCGGTGAGTTCGCGCACGCGCGCGAAGGGTCTCACCAACTGAAAAGCGTATACGCAGGCCAGTCGCCCTCAAGAAAAGCAAGAGTGTCCACAAAGCATTGTGGGCCGGCGAGCGATGGGGACGCTCTTCAAGCAGCACCTGCAGAGACAACGACCGATCGTCCAGTCACCGCAATGCGATAGATAGTGTTTGTCTTTCCGACTGAAATGGACGATAGTGGCACAGTAAGTGTTCGATGTTCTCTCCGCCGCCGCAGAGGTCGCACGCAGCACTGCTTGTCCTTCCAATCAAAGTAGTGCACGCCTTCGTGAAAGCCGCTCCCAACCACAGCCGGTGGAGAAGCGGTGCCTCACGGTCGGCGAAGGCCAGGTGGATGTCGGAGTTGGAGCGAAGGGTTCAGTCCGTGCAGCCTGGTGCGTCCTACATTTGGGGTTTTGCGTGCCGTATTTGGGTGTTGCGTGCCAGATGACGAAGCTGCCGTGCAGCGTCTGTCCTGAAAAGAGGAATGGGAACGCTGTGTTGTTCTTGATGTTGGTCTCGGGCAGCTTTGTCTGCGTGATAATTTCCACCGATCCCGCAATGGCCAGGCAGCCAGTGGAAGATAATTTCGCGGTTGGCGTCGTGGTGAATTTTTTACAATTTCGTGCGTTCGCTGTTCGTGAGTGCCACGTCGGAGAACTGACTGCATGGAGTGTAAACCATGTATGGAGTCGGAAAACACGTCCCATATGCCAGGACTATCTGTGTCAATAAATTGAGGTGCACTGCGCAGAGCCGTGAGTTCTGCAGCCGTAGACGTCGTGAGATGTGACGCCTTGAATCGCAGTGTGTTACTCCTCTTGTCGGTATAGACACAGCACCACCAGAACTGGTCGATGAAGTCGAACCGTCAGTACAGATGTGTACGTGGCTACTGTATTTCTCGTACAACAGGAGAAAGCTCACTTGTTTTCGGGCAGACGGTGGTAGATCTGACTTTTTCTGAAGTTCTGGAATTCTGAGGTGCACTTCAGAATGGCACAACCACCATGGAGGCCTGGGCGCAGGTGCGCACCCCGGTGTAAGCGAGGCGCGATATGCACTGACACGATACGTACTATATGACGTGCGGGATCTTTCCACAGTGAGTGCGGCTAAGTGGTGGCAAGGGGTCCGGGCAGTGTGCCTGATATGTGCACGCATTGTCTCGACGAAGATGTGCGTTGTCATTGAACAATCTTGAGCAATGCAACAGTTTCAGCCGTAGATGCACTGCGTGGTAATCCAAGGCGTATCCTCAGAGCTTGGGCTTGAATGCTCTGAACTGTACGCAAATTGGTTTTGCAAGTGTCGGTTATAACAGGTAGGCTGTACCAAATGCAGAAGAAACATATAACAGAAGAGGTCACATGAAACGAACTAGAAGGTTAATTAAGCTCACGTTATTGCACTAAAGACAGTTCGCGACAAAGGTCACACGAAGCATACTATAACATAGTGCGATCATAAGTTTACACTAGATACAATAATAATTAAAAAAACACGAAATGATCATTCTTCGAAATTAGGTCACCCTTATCATCGCAGTCGTCGGCGCAACTGAGATTCGCCGCAAAAGAATGCGTCCTTGCATCTGTCACGAGAGAAGGAATACGCTTGCGTCTGGGGGCATGACGTGAATCTCTAAAGACCGCTAACTATTCATATTCATGAGCGCTTTTAGCGTCACCGCCCGATTCGCCAGGTCGACACTGCTGCGTTTTACATTTCTAACCGCGCCTATTGTGTTACGCAAGGGAACTTCCTTCGGCCGAAGGTAATTAGCTCGTCGCGGGAATATAAGCGCGTGTGTTGGCCTCCGACGTCCGGGAACCTTGAACGGTTTCCATGTTGATAATCCTCCAAGGATCAGAAGAGCGCCCTCAATTAAGATCTCGTCACTGCTGTGCAGTCAAGCTTACGTATAACAGCGCTACCCAAAGTAAACTCTCATTTTATACAAGTTGTTCGTCAGTGAGACGAGTGTGTGGACGGACGTGGATGCCCGGCGACAGAGGAGTGGTCAAACGGCGGCGGCATGCAGCAAGTATTGCGCTAATAGCTTAAAGGGGCCCTGAACCACCCCTCGGGCTTTTTGAAATAACATGGTCCGCGGGTTGCATACGCTGCTGTGAGCATCTCAGCCAAGTTTTGCTGTCGTACGCGGTATGTGGAGCTCGCAAGCGGATCGCGAAGTCATCTTTCTCTCAAGAACTCTCTTTTCAACAGAAGGCCCTGTCCTCCATCTCTTCTAGGCGCACTATTTCGTCATTCCCTTAGACGGTTGCTATTGGCCGATTGCTGGCATCAAGCTGCGGTCGGCTACATGGCGTGGATACGGCGGCCGCCGCGGGGTGCCGCCACGAGTCCACTGGCTCGGCACACTACGGCTCGCTGAGGACAACAGCGTTTGGCTTATGTTTAGCGCATCGTAGCCACCGAAGGACGGAGTCGTCCAAAAACAAAGTGAAATTGAACTGCGCGCCACGGTGACGTATAGAAGACGGAGCGTTGTGGGGACGCCCCGCTGCGCCGCAGCCTTCGCAGTGCAAGGAATTGAAGCAGGAACGGGAGCACAGCGGAGGCCGCTTTTGATTGCCAATAACTCCGCTTCTGCTGAACGCATTGAAGTATTTTTTTTTTTTTTGCGGCAAAGCATTTCAGAACTAGCCTATGTTCACTTCAAATGCTTTTCTCCACTTCGATAAAAAGCGGTTCAGGTGCCCCTTTAAGAATCACTGCTCAAGGTTAGCTAATGTTTCACAAAGCAGTTCGTGATTGGTGACGGCTACAACATCGCAGCAAAGATCGTTTCATATCTGGCAAGTGCGAAGCGTAAAGGACTGAAATAAAGCCTTCGTATCAGCTTGAGTCAGTTTCTACCTTAGTGGTCAAAGAAGTTTCAGATATGCCGCAGTCGAAGAATATTGTCGCGGTAAGATTTGCTATGATGTAAATTTTCACGAAATAATGATACACGCTAGTAATACACTAGGCAGTTTTAGAATAGCGTTTGTCGCCGCACGTACGTTGAACGTAAGCGCCTTTGCGGGACGTTACGCTGCGCGTCTTTTCAAGACTTTCAGTTTACCGTACGGGAACACAAACGTAAGGTAGACGTTATAAAACAGGGCGCCGCCTGTTGGCTCGTGCCAAATGTATCGAAGCCAAGACAATCCATTAGCAACCATTCTATTCTTGCTATGCGGACGCGTCTCATTAGCCCCACGTGGCTGCAATCACCAAACGATCTCAGAAATTTGACGCGATATGCGCTCATAACTAACGTTTAAGGTGAGTGAATTTAGAGAAAGCGAAAGGTCATACAGTTTCTGCCGATCAACGCGAGTGAGAGCGTAGCCATCATGAGAATTCACGCTGGAGCGGAAGCCATGGGTGCCGCCATGTTCGACAACGCTATTTCTTTGCGTGCGCAAGAATTTCGAACGTTAAACTCGTCAAATAACGTACGTTATCATAGCGCACGTAAACAACAGAATCCCCAATAACGTTCAGAGCGTGCGCAGTGATGACAACGCTATTTCTTTACGTACGTACCATTTACATTTGGCTGCAAACGCCAAACTAAGACTGTCTAATGCGCAAGCTATATACACAAGCGATACACCAGTTATTTGAACTCACGCGGTTCGGTTACAGTCTCACGGGGTCAAACACATTTGACACTAATTTGAAATCAAGTGATTATTTTGTCGTCGGCTCGAATGTGATGTCTGAGACATGGATTGAACTTTGAAGTATCAGTTTTTCGCAGGACATTTTTAGAGTAATAATACTCTAGCACAGCGCCCAGGATCTTGGGATAGCCAAACTTCTCCTTTATTCACACCTCAACAACTACGGAAACAACAACGATGACGGCGGGGAGAAATTTTTGCAAAACATATGGCAATATATATATATATATATATATATATACCCATGAAAGTGGTTGGGGAAATGGAGTCGCGGTGGCTCAATTGGTAGAACATCGCACGTTAAATGCGAAGGTTGTGGGATCGTTCCCCACCTGCGGCAAGTTGCTTTTTCATCCACTTTCATTTGAATGAATTTATCGTTTCTTTATTTCAGTTATTAAGCACTGGTAATTTCCCCTATGTTGTCCTTGGTGTCAGTAGTTTGTTGGCGTCCTATGACATGACTAATATATAGTATAATTTTCTTGCGTTATCGTCTTTGTTGAGAGCTGTGCTATATCGGTACCAACAGCGCACTGCAATGTTGTTCTTTGTAGATAAAATGGAAATCCCACACTTGCGTCAACCCAAGGCTCTTCTTGCGCGGAATACAATATCGCCATCGCAATCTGGCGCTTTCTCACTGAGTGTGGACAGAAATCGAATGGAAGTCAAGCAGCCGCACGCGCGCGGCAGGAGAGTTCGAGAGTCACTGCGCAAGCGCTCGCTCGCGTAATGGATATACTGTAATCCAATAGAATCGTTCGAGGAGGCACAAACACGTAAGCCCGCCGTCTGCCAGCGCAGACCGGCCGGCAGGCGAGAAGCGGGCTCCGATATAACCTTGGCACAAAAGCAGCTCGCGGCGGTTGGCAACGCGTTGTCCAGCTGCTGCTGACGCACGCACGCACACGCCAACGAACGAAACGGAGATTTTGATGGATGCATCGTGCTCTGGTGTGCGTGCGTGTGTGTGTGTATGTGTGCGTGTGTGTATGTCTATATACAGAGCGGAGCGCGGCGTTATCTTCAGGCTCTTGAGCGGATGTCCTCCTGCGACGATCCGGCTTGTAACCTGTAGCAATTAGCCCTTTTGCTCTTCGTCTTCGTTCTCCCCTCCTTCTCTTCTCCCTCTCGTCCTCCTCCTCCTTTATTTTCTTTGATGCGCCTCTACACGCTGTTCCTCTGAAAGCCAGCGAGTGTGTCCTTTGCAGGAGAATCGTGGCCCCGGTTCGCGAACAAGCCTGTTCGAGTCGATTCGGAAGATTTGAAAGCGACTGTGACACGGCATTTCTTACTTGCATGCATTAGGGGCGGGCGAACGTTCGGAGTTTCGAATGCGCATCTGACGTTGCGCACTAACTATTGGTATTCGCATTCGAAAACGAACTATTCGGTGTTTTCGGATGTTGTAACGGGAGCCCTCGGCTCCTCGAACGCGTACACGACACAACCAAATCTCAGTCGTTGCAAAAACCAACTATTCCCCTGACCCACTACTAGTCTATCATTGCGCTTGCCCTTCTCTTCCTCTTCTTTCACGTTACTCGTTACTTTCACTTTACCGTTCCTCTTCTTTCACCGTTACGCTGGCCGCCCCCTCTCCCCTCGAGTTCGCGCATGAGCAAGGCAGCAGCAGTTCAGTACAGATTTCACTAGGGACGCAACCAAAACTAGCCAAATATTTCGCAAGAACCGACCGTTACAGTCTGGTTACTCTTCTCCCTCTGCTAAACAATGTTTCTCAAATTAGCAGAAATCAAAAGAGAGAAGAAAAAAACGTAAATGTTTTCGAAGCAATGGAGAAACAAAATGGGTAATACAAGCTTTGTTTTTGGTTCCGTGGCGGGAACCTGAAAACCTAGCATTTTTGCTTGTTGTCAGCCACTAGCGTTCTTAGCAGTGTGTTCTCGTAGCAGTTTCAACTTTTACGCTACAGCCAGTAACGCTTTCCTTTTTTTAATTATGGGGATTTACGTGCCAAAACCACTTTCTGATTATGAGGCACGCCGTAGTGGAGGACTCCGGAAATTTCGACCACCTGGGGTTCTTTAACGCGCACTTAAATCTAAGTACACGGGTGTTTTCGCATTTCGCCCCCATCGAAATGCGGCCGCCGTGGCCTAACGCTTTCCTTGCAACAGACCCTTTTACATGTGCAAAGATGGCACGCCACGTAAGTCGTTAGCAATTATTTTTTTCTTTTCTAGCAACTTGTTTTCATCTTTCTTTCGGCAACGATTAATTTAGTGTTTTTTGAAATGTGTCATACCGCAGCCTTTCATTCTGTGAAAGCTTGTTTCCAAGCAGTCTCTAAAGATGTTTGCGATTCGTTTTTGAAGAAGAATTACATTCGCCCACCTATTATATAGATACATGAGTATAAAGGGAACCTTAGGGACTGATTTTCATTAATCATATCACAAGAAGCCAACAAACAAACACCACAGACAACATAGGAAAAATTACTTGTGCCTACCAACTTAATTAAAGAAATGATAAATGAATGGAAATGAAAGTGGGATACCAAACCATGTCTTCACATTACTCGCGCGATGCTCTGACCAACTGAGCTATCGCAGAGCTCAATATATATATATATATATATATATATATATATATATATATATATATATGCTGTCACTCCCTCATTTGTTGAATTAGACGCACCTAAGCATACCATAAGCCAAGTTTCGTATTCTGTTAAAAGAGGCCCTGTCACATGCTTGTGCTATGGGGCCTTCTCTTGTATACCGTCATGTCCATGTATTCGTATACATTATATGTATGATTCAAGTGCATATATGAAGTACTGCACCCATTAATAAATACGAAAATAAAATAGAAGTTTGGGGCACCAGCGGCAGAAATCTTCCGCGAAAGGTCACACTTGAAAAACAAACCCAGCGTATGTCGGACGGTAGCCGCATGCAGCTGGTAATTTATGAGCGCGGAGTTGAGTTTTCACTCTAGTTACGATGAATGATGTTTACGACTTCTAAAAATTCTCTTTTCATTCGTGCACGCTTGTATTGCCCGCTTAATCCAACTTTCTCGTGACAAGACAGGTACAGCCAAGTACTCTGTATATTCTGTTCGCAGATTTCACTGTGTGGCTTGCCGGCTTTTTTTTTATCAATGTTTTTTTTTAATTTTTTATTAGTCGAGTGATGAATGATTGGTCAGCGTCGGCACACAACGACCGTGTCACATTCGATCCCCACTACGCACACATTACAACAAGCGCAACAACGTCGTAGTCCTCTGCCCCCGGAGAACGATCTTGTGCTTCACATCTTCCACCTAAGTCATTTGCCACTTTCATCCATAGAAATGTGTGCGGGGAAGGAAGGGGAAGGAAATGCTTTCCACGTGAATCCCGCTTCGCTATTCACCGACCGGCTACCACAGGAACGGAAGGTAGCAAGCTTCGTGTATCCATGCGCCACGTGGTCGGTACACTCACACATGTAACAGTCATCCAATGAGGCTTACAGGTACCGAACTATGATTTGAGAGAGAGAGAGAGAGAGAGAGAGGAAAGTGCGTAGCAAGCTTGGAAGGGCGGTGGCACTCTCTCGTCAGTTCGAGGGAGAAGAGTATATACAGCTTAGCGCAGGTAGCAGCAGAAGCGGCAACAGTTTGATTACGTAAGAGGAAACGGTGTCTCTTGTACCTCTGTCTCTATTTCGTCGCTCTGTTCTTTTTTTGTGGGTGCGTGTGTTTCTCTCGCTCTCTTTATTTGCTATTCTTTCCTTTCGTTCTTTTCCTGGCTCTCTTACTTTCTTTATTTCTTTCTCTTTATTTTATTTCTGTATGCTTCGCGGCCCCGAGGGATACTTTGCGTGCCCGGCCTTCTAACTGTCGGCTCGTGTACGCAGGAAAGGATGTGTCGTCGTTGCTTGTAACACATTTCTTTAAAAGAAAGAAAGCAGCCTTGATTCGAGTGGTCCACGCCTCCGCTTGACGGAGTGCCTGCCCCTGCACGTGCCGCCCGACAAGTTGCGTGCAGCGTTGCAAAGGGTGTGAGCTATACTTGCGGCGCCATCCCTGCGGAACCATAGCGAGTATGTGCCAGGACTGCTGCTATGCAGTCGCGAGCAAAAGTTTGTAGATCATTCATGCCCCGATTTTTCGTTTTGTTATTAGCGACCTCCTGGGACATTTTGCTTTCAAGTGTAAACATTAAAGAAAGAGTTAGATTGTCGCTCTTACCGAATAACTACGGAGCTTCGTTTCTTCAAGCTATATTTATCGCATTTGCGAAGGAGAGATAGAGAGATGAGAACAATAGCATTACCGTTTGCGACTTACCCAAGCCTAGATGCATAAAAGTGGCGTGTGCGCGTGGTACAGATAGAGTCATGCAATACGCACAGATGTACTCTTGTTCTTCTTTTTGTTCTTGTTCCTTAGTGAAACGGTGTCACCCACTCTGGGGGAACGGCCATGAATCTGGCAGTGAAAAGACTGTTATTATCGTTTCTTCATAGGATAATAAGCTGAAACGAAACGAGTATCTTGTAAATGTGAATTAAAATGTCTACGGTTAAAGAAATACGGATGTACTCACCATGGGCCCCATCTCCCTTCCGCTTTTCCTCTGGGTTTTTCTAAATGAAAAGAGCGCTTTCTGCAAAGAAGCCGTTTGTACGCGATGGTCTAGCGAGTGATCAAACTGGTGGAATGCAAATCGAACGCGATTGAGTCGGCATGACGATCGACATAATAGCTTTATTTTGATTTCATTTCAAAATGAAATTATTTGATGTAATTCGCCAGCTCCGGACTTCACTGTCTGATATTAGTGGGAAAAAAAGACGGCTGCCTCTCATTGGGTACTGTGAGGAAAAAAAGAAAAAAAATGTTTGTGTGTTCTGACGAATTCACGCGCCGTTGTTTCTGAGCGCAGTGGAGGGGGCGGAAGTTTATGTGCATAAAGGCTGACTCCAGCTTCGAGAATGGCAGAAATGGGAGGTCATGGTCTTCTCTATCTGCAATATTGTGCAGGCTCTAAGACTGCTTTCAACAACCCTGTCTTTGAGCATCGGTATCTACAGCCTTTACATATAAAACTATAGCAGCGGCAGGCTTTAAACTTGTTTGCTCATCTCCGGTACATTGACCTGCTTCCTATCGAAACGTTCCGTATGCCATTCCGACAATTCCATATGTTTACGTATAATTCTTACACAATATTTGTGGATTCCGTATTAATTCCGTACTTAATACTTCCATAATGATCGTACGAAAAACATATGGAATTATTGGTATGCATACGGAACGTTGCAATTGGAAAATTGACAAGGTTTAGGTAATGCTGTATTATTCACATTAGATTCAACAAAATTGACTGTTAGGTCGTCTACGTATTATCGTCTACGTATTCACATTAGATTCAACAAAATTAACTGTTAGGTCGTCTACGTATTGAAGGTCACGCTTGTAGATCGCATATATTTGTAATGTAGATACCTTGTTTACCTTTTTCACGCATTCTTTTCTTTATTATTTCATCCGCTTTCTCGATCTATCTTTCTCCTAGGGCCTTTCAATCCCTCATGCCGTTTTCTCAGCAAAAGTAGCATGTAGCAGACTTCACACACCCCGGCACAGATCTCTGCGTTTCATTAAAGAGCTCTGTCTGTCCATCTCTCTACATTTCCCCTCCACCGGCACGCTGTTCTACTTTATGCTAATTGTGGAGGCAGCCTAAGCGGGTGTAGTTCTTGTTTCGCACCGCAAAAGCTCTCAAGTACACGAAATCCCTCCCCCCCCCCCCCCCCTAAAAAAAAGAAGGAAAAACAAGCAAAGCTGCTGAGCCTTTCTGAATTCCAAAGTGTCTGAGCATCTGTAGCGTTAATTAAGCGGTTTGTAAGTTCAAAGCATACGTGAGCAGCGTTGCATACGAATCAAGTGCGGTGTATTGTTAATGTGCGCGAAACTTCCGGCGCATTCTCGTCCTCTTGACCCTACTTCGCGGCTATAACAGAGAAAAAAACATGCGGTGGGTAGTCAGGTAAAGCGACTAGCAAATGCGTTTTCAACTGTTTTCTGGAACCCACACGCCTCACCGCGTTGCGACGTACAGTTATCGTGCTTCATTCGTTGAGTGAGCGCTGTATTACGCTAGATTAAATCTACATAATGTGCTTTTCTTTATGTATCTTTATTGTCTTCTATTTCAAACGTTTCTCAATTGTTTACCTCTCGCAGGGTGGCTACGAAGGTTTAACTTCCGGAGGCTTTAGCCTCCGGGAACTATATGAGTGATGCCACGTTGGCAGAGAGTCGCCAAGCCTTTTTTTTTTTTTTTCGATCACTCGGGATTGTTTTACGGACCGCCCAACGCAGAATGCACAACAGTTATTGCATTCCGCCTGCTCGAGAACACAGACGGGCCGCGGTCGGGATTCGAGCCTGAGACTTCGCGCTCAGCATCGGAACGCCGCGCGCACCAAGGCACACAGCCGCAACCGCACGTGTTGCAGGTCTGACTTTCAAAGCGTTGCGCGCGTCTATCTAGAGATCGAAGCATTGTGCGCACAGTCAAATATATATATATATATATATATATATATATATATATGGACGACGTGGAAAGTTGCGCGACGTGGGCTGACTCGACGCGCCGCAGTCGTGGGATCGCCTGTTGCCTAGCACTCTCGACGAGCAGGTCTCGTGACCTCCTCGCACATATGCGAGGTCCGAGCGAGGTTGCGGATGTCCTGCGCGTGACTATGAGCGACACTGGCTGTTGCAGGAGGAGTGGACGCGATCCTGCAGTTTGCAGCCGTCGCGTGATAAGTGGCCGAGCGTCGCGGTTGTACGGCGCGCAATAGTGCGCAGCAGCGGTGCCCACGCTATACGAAGAGATACAGAGAGAGAGAAAGAGAGAGAGAGAGAGAGAGAGAGAGAGAGAGAGATGAATTGAAGGCGAAATGTGGAGAGATAGCCAGAACAGAAAATCCCGTTCGCTACCTCAAACCTGGGAGGCAGGCGAAGAGGAGGGGAGCCGGTACAAAGATGACAAGAAAATGGGGATGAGGTAGGAAGAACAAAGCAGATGAACCGAACAAGTGCACGCATCATTTAGCTCGATGTACACCAGAAAGGCGCGGAAGCTAAATGTGTAACAATAGCGGACATTGACCTTGGTACCTATGACACAATTTTATTTACACAGCGATCAGTTATGAAACACGGTTGTTCTTAAACGGAGCAAATGTGTATAGTGTTCACTATAGTTAGCGCAGTGCAGTGGCGTAAGTGCAGATGTTGCGCAACTGCGCTTCAAGCTTCAATAACTTGTGAAACTGGCGTTGATGCATTTGCGCTATTTGCTGCACTTGACTGTAACTGCCTTGTGTTAACTTGTGCTCATCACGCCGGCACGTGTTGTTCTTATGCCCCCGCGCTCTCTTTCCCGCTATGCTGCTGCACTTGAGTATAGAAATATTGACTTAACTAAAGTGTCGTAGCGAAGAAGCGTAGTAGTAGGGTGCTTTCACCCTACCCATAGCGGAGGCACTGGGCCCTCGGAACACCTATACAACGAAGTTTCGTCACCCACCCCTGGCAAGACTGGTGAGAGTTGGCATTCGAAAATGGCCAGTTCCAGAAAGTGTCATTCATCGAGACGAGTTGTATAGCGCTGTCGCAGGGGGATCCCTTCTTTGTGCTGGCGCCTATTTGACCAAATATGTGCGGGAAAACACTGACACAATGTCGTGGCTGGTGGCACTGCGTAGCTAGCGGAATATTGGCATGCTTTCGCGCCCTTCAATTACACACACCGTTTTGCGGTGACGCTTCGCTAGGCCATGGTCTCTAGCTTTGATTAAAGTATCTACATCTGTCTCTTAGCCGTAGGAGCGCAGTCGCAATATTCTGTACTCCTAAAGCGGTGCAAGATTGGGAACGCTAGACTGACAACCAGAGTTTCAAGGTCGTCTGTAACCAGCCAGCCGCAGCCAGCAGAGAGAGAGAGAGAGGGAGAGAGATGAAGAGGAAAGGCAGGGAGGTTAATCAGATGTCAGTCTCCGGTTCGCTACCTTACACTGGGGATGGGAGATAGGTGTTACAAAGATGACAGAGAGGAAAGCGGTAAACAATAAAAAAAAAAAAAACACGCACACACGGAGGCACACACACACAAAAGGCGTTCCAGTTAAAGACGTTCACAAAGACCGGTAGATCGCAAAAAGCGCAATAGTGCTTGCACGGCCTTCTGTGACGGTAGGTCCTTTAGATGGTGTAAAATTCCTTTTTCCAATAGCGGTTGGTCGTCCTGCGCGTCAAGTTCGTGGCGAAGGCATTCCCTCTGTGGACTGTACTGCGGGCAGGTGCACAAAACATGGTCAATCGATTCTTCATGGCACAAGTTCGTTAACATTTGTGCTGCTTTCTGTATCGGGCCATCAGACACGGCTTTGGGCATCTGCTGCTTAGTATGTTTCCGAATAGACAACTTAAGGTACTGGGTGTGTGCCCTGGGTGGGTGCCCGAATAGACACATACAACAAGAGGCAAGACGTGAAGTCGCCATCAAAATTGTGGAGACAGGAGCGGCAACGAAATGGGACTCTAGCGTGCATTTAGCGAGGACCACGGAGCTTGAGAGTTGAGAAGAAGTCGGCAACAAAAAATTGAAGTCGGCTGCATAGAAGAAAACAAGTCGGCAGCAAAAGCTGCCAAATGTGAAGAAAGAAGGTAAGTGCACGAAATGTAATGAGAACGGTCATTTGGCTGCACAGAAGTATAGAAGAAGTGAAGACATTTCAGTAAACATGAAAGACAGCTTCGCTTATCGGCGATTCTCTCAAATGCGAGGATCCACCGCTCTTTTCTTGCGCCTTTTGTTTATTTGCAAGAAGTTAAGTGCATCAAGAAAGCGTACTGTACGTAATTACCACTTTCACGTAGTTTCACTTCCCTCTGGTTACGTCTGTATGGATTTGCAATAGCTTTAATTTCCTCTGAAATCCACTGCGTGTTGCTGCCTGCCGGTCCCTATAGGTCATGTTAACTGACTGTGTCATTTTTTTTTTTTTTTTTTGCCCGGGCTAACCCCAGCAGCTTGTGGGCTGGAAACAACGTGGACAACGTTACGGAAACGTATACGCAGTTGTCCGTTCACGGCGCCTTCTCTGCTTTTTCCAACATTGCACGGAACTATATAGGGGGGTGGGGGCCGTCTCGGGTCGCGCTGTGATTTCCTGACGCGCTAAAAGGGGTGTTGCGTTACTCGCAGTGGTTTCCATGCGGCTCGGCTAAACAGGGAAGAGGAAACCCGGCCGTGAAGCGATGAGAGGCGCGCGCACACGCTCCGTTGCGTCACGATGGCCGCGAATTGTGTCGAGATATCTATTCCCTGCGCAGAGAAAGAGAGAGAGAGAGAGAGAGAGAGAGAGAGAGAGAGAGAGAGACCATGAAGGAGCACGCGCAGTACTGTTGCAACACGGAGAACTGCTTCGAAAGGAAAACTGCTCAGCGCTCTTTCGCATTCAAGACCGTTTCGCTTGCCCGAGTCGCTCTCGGCATTTCCTGTCCGCTAAATCGACGCCACTCGTCATTGTCGCGCGATTTGGGAGTGAAGCAATCGACAGCCGAATGAGAAATCAATACGCTATGGCTGTGCCTAAAGAGGGAGGGAGGGAGGGAGGGAGGGAGGGAGGGAAGTGATATGGGAAAGGCAGGAAGGTTAATCGGGCTGAGCCTGGTTCGCTACCCTGCAGGTAAGGGAGGGGGAAAAGAGAATATGAGAATAAATGTTCACAGTATGCACGCACATACTTGGACAAGCATTCATTTTTCAGTCAGTCAATCAATCAGTCAGTCAATAACAGGCGGTCATATAAGCTGTGAGACCTCGAGAAGCGCAGAATCGCATTCGTGGCCTTGTACATGGCAGACGCTCGAGGCAACGGCTTTTTAGGGAAACTAGATGACAGGCCCTTCACGGAAGAGAAGACCCTGGGGCTGTGCCTAAACTAGGGGAAAAGTGGGCAAGATGAAGGCCGGCAGACGGAAGCACGCTGTGTGATTAAAGTTGGATGAACTACGGCCGTGTTGCTAACTTCGCTAAGTTTTCTAATTATATACATAGCTAAGTTAAATTTAGGGTATATTTAGTCGTCTTAACGACAGCCTTTCCTTTTTTTCGGAGTCCTAGCTACATATGTAGTGGCTGTTGAAGTGACGTAAATGCACCGTAAACTGGCGCTAAGGTCAATAAATTATAAATAGCAGGCATCAAACCGCCTACTGCATGTAGCCTCAGTGAACAGTTTTTAACGAATTAAACGCACAAATTAAAATTTTCCTCGTCAGTCTTTTCTTTAATATCCGCATTACTTCAGCACCTGTCACATTTCTTGCAATCGTATACGCAAACAAATAAATCCAACAGAAACAACTTCGGCGAGAACGCTACAGTCAGCCAGAACCGAGTCCCGTCTTCCGCCTTCCCCTTTAATTGTATTTCCTCTCTTACGATTGCCTTTTTTTTTATCGACTGTGAGAGAAGCAAGGGCTCGCTGGAGATTCGAACAAAACGCGAGGCTTGCATCGCGGCTGATGAGAGCGAATTCGCCGAGAGTTGGGAGGAGCAGCTGCGGGGGAGAGGGCGGTGGCTCGGGGGTGCGATGACTGCGCAGCAGAGAACCAGCCTACGCACGCAGTGGGGCCTCGGGCGCGATTTGCATGGACTAGATGGCACGCTGCTCGACGCACGAAACGCTCGACGATGATGACAGGATGGTAAGAGAAACAAAGTGACCGAGGGAGAGACAGAGAGAGAGATGTAGGAAAGAAAGCAACAGCGCGATGCGAGGGTGTTACACAAAGGGTCCTGGAGCGGCGTATGCGTCTTGAATGTGAAACCACAGGCATCATTTAAAATTGGGCTAGGTGGACCCTGATTGGGCTTTGAAACAGTGACCTAAGAAACATTACCGAGCAATTGAAAACTTTATATTGCGTCCGATAGCAACACATGCTTGAATTCGACAATGGTTTCTTTGTTTAGCAGCGATGAAATGTTCCTACGTTGCGTGTTGCAGTGACGCACCTCTTTCGATAAAGGTATCGTACTGTTATTCTTGTTTTCTGTTTCGATCGTTTGCACCATAGTGATTGATTCCTGACTCATTCTGCATGGCATTCGCTTGAATTGGCGACTTATGACAGAATTTAAGCAGTTGAAAGTATGCGCGAGCCCCTTGTCTGTATCTTCGGCTACCTATTTCCGTCAGCACAACGAGCAAACGACCAATGCACGCCTCCTTGATGATATGCATAATAATTTGCAATGTGTCCTGATCGACATGTTAATTTGAAGAAGACAACGTCTTCCTCGTTTTTTTTTTCTTCCGTGTACGTTGTTCTGAATTTTATCGTAGACCGCGAAACTAATGTATCAGCGAAATTGAGAAACCGTTTCAGCTGCCAGCAGCGAGGTTTTATGCGTTATTTGTCCCAGAAAATATTACACAAAACTTAAAGGGCGCGCTCGTTGCGCGGTCTCTCCACTGGCACTCTATCTTCCACAACTAGGTGTATGGTTTGCACATACCAAGCCATGTGCAAGCGACAAATACCATTGTACATAGTACAAACACATGGCTTGCGCATGCGAAGACGAGTACAAGCAACAAGTACGCGATCATAGAGTAGATAGACACTTGTTTCGAAGACATCGGCAACGCCTCGCTACAGCTGGCGAGGCTCGCATCTTGGTTTTGCTGCCTCAGACAAGCCTGCGGCATCATTTGCGCGCTGCAGTAAACAACATTACATTACACATTGCGGAAAAATTCAATTAAAATTAAATTATGGGGTGTTTTACGTGCCAAAACCACTTTCTGATTATGAGGCACGCCGTAGTGGAGGACTCCAGAAATTTCGACCACCTGGGGTTCTTTAACGTGCACCTAAATCTAAGTACACGGGTGTTTTCGCATTTCGCCCCCATCGAAATGCGGCCGCCGTGGCCTACACATTGCGCAAGGACATCGCTTGCAGATGGCAAGCATGTGCTGCGAGTGAAAAGTACCATCGACCGTAAGAGTTTACGGGACAATTAAATGCGCTGGGACAAATGTGAATCTCTGCTCTTTTAAGGCATGGCGCTTCTACTTTATTGAATCACTACGTATGTCGCAGAAACTGCTACAGGTCGAAAGTTTTGAATGTGAGACTACGTGTCCAGGATGTGTAGACCTTCAGCTGTTTCGCAGGTACCATGTCCTCTAAACTTTTGTAGCCGACTGTACATTAGCACTCGCCGAGTAATATTGATGCTCGACAAGCACATCTACGTACGGTACAATTCGTGATGGAGAAAGCGCAACTTTAGCACATACGGACAGAAGAAAAGACAAGGACGAGCGGTGTCCATATGTGTTAAACGTACCGCTTTTCCCACCATGGCTCTGAACCAACTTGCCCAACATTCAGCCTTGTGCGGCACAATGTTACAAACGCGTGGTTTGCACATTCCAAGTACTGCGCAAACAAGAAGCACACACATTTGCATATGATACAGCAAGAACATCGCGGCGCCCGCATTTGCACGCGGCAGCGAATACTGCCACTCCGGGGTTTTATTTGTAACCTCGCTGTTTCCTTCCGCCCGGGCCTTCCCTCGCCGCATTGTGCTGCGGCGAGATTAAGAACTCGATTGTGAAGCGGATCAAAACACAAGGTTGGAGAGGACGCTAGAGCGAGAGCGGGCCGGTGGTGAGGCTTTGAGCCCTGTTTCCAACGGCTGTGCGTGGTGGAGGTGGTTACGACGGTCCGGCGAGGAGAGAGAGAGAGAGAGAGAGAGAGAGAGAGAGAGAGAGAGACGCACGAGCACTGAGGCAGAAAGGTCGTCGTCCACTGCAGGCGGCCCAGCGGCCGGTTACGCTTGGCGCTCCGCCCACTCCCCCCTCCCTTTGGCGAACGTGTTATGTCTCCGCTTTTTTTGTTTATTTCTTTAGTGGATCGTGTTTATTTCGTACAAACCACTTCACCGTGTGCGCCAGTGAACTGCTTTATTGCAGTAAGGGTTCATCTCACCCCATTCACCTCCTCGCCCCCCGCCCTTTTTTTCAACCAAAAATTCAACGTATTGGAGGAGCTGGTCATAGTTTCGTAACCAACTTTGCGAACTTTGTTTCAGTAAATCAGTGACCTATGCCGCTAGCTAAAAAGCCAGCGGTGCGCGTTTTCCTAGTGGTGTTTCCTTTCTTTTTTATTATTTTTATTATAAGGCAACGCTACGGGGCAACACAAATTCAGTATAGACAAGTAAATTATAACTAAAAGGCAGCTATCTTCATTCAAAGGCAAACATTCGGCAGGTGCCAATCTACCTGGTTGAGGACAACGGAATTAAACAGACGGAAAACTCCAAGCAAAATTTATTTTGAGACCCGACATTGCGGAGCCCGACCGGCTCCTCCATGGAGTGAAGCGTAGCAGTGCTTACATGCATTTTTGGCGCTTTGACTGTCCGTGCACGTCTTTATACCTTCTCTCTCCCTTCTCTCACTTGTCCCCTTCTCTCACTCTTCTCCTTCTCCTTTCCCCCGCGTAGGGGAGCCAACCAGACTCTTGACTGGTTAACATCCCTGCCTTCCTTATGTTCATCTCTCTCTCTCTCTCTCTCTCTCTCTCTTGACAGGCGCGCAGACACTTTTGGTAGACGTTGAGCGTATATGGCGGGCAGTGTTCCTGACGAAAGGCTGACGTCACCCGGCGCCTGCTGGATGTGCCAGGATTCCAAAAGGGGCCGCCGCCAATGGTTGTTTTCTCTCTCCAAGACGACAGCGCCGTCGGGGCTAAACTGGTGATGAAAATGCTCGGAGTGTTTTGCCACAGCACTGCGTTCTCTGCTTAGGTGGCGAAGGTCATTCCTGTGTTGACGAGTTCTTTGCAGGAGCTTTTTAGGTTCGCCGATATACGACGCGGGGCACTCGGTGCTGGTAGTCTTGTACACATTGCCCTGCGCCTTTTCGACAGGAACGCGGTCCTTTCAACGAGGGACGAGGCTGCCGACAGTAGAGTGAGGCTTGTGAGCGACGTCAGCCCCTGCCCCTCACAGCACGCTGGCTAATTAATGCCTCGCTGAAAAAAAAAAAAATGGAGAGAAAGACAGAATGAAAGCAAAAGATAGAAAGGTAGCTGCTTACTCGCGTAAATGTTAGGTCAATTTCGTTCTTTCGATTTCGCGCCAGAGCGTCAGCCCCAAGAGTCAGTGCGATGTCAGAAATTCAAAATGAAATTTCTTTTGTTGGCACAGAAAATGTTTTCTTAGCCTGCCAGGCTGAAGCTTTCATTTTTTTGGAATACAGTGTATAATAAATACAGGTACGTTCGATTTGTTTTTTGTTAGTAAAGATGGCACGAGCCAACAGACAGTAAAAATTAATTTTGGGATATAAAGGGCCGATAAAAAGGATAACAGCTGGACCTCTTGAACGAGGATAAGAACCTGGGGTATTTCTTTATATATATATATATATATATATATATATATATATATATATATATATATATATATATATATATAACCGTTCAAGAAGTCACTTGAGCCTTATGCCTTGAGCCATGCAGAATCAAGTAATCCAATCGTTGACGTTATGAAGGCACGCCCTATAGCGGGCCTTCGTCGATTCATCGACGTCATTCCTTCTTCGTCACTCTATCGTAATCACGCTGTAGTCACTCTGTCGTTATTATGGCATCATTGTCATTTCATCGTGGTCATTCATTATTTTACGTCGCCGTCACACAGACGCTACCATACCATACGTTACCTTGATCGTGCCATCGTTGCCATCTCATTTACCTCACGTCGTCCTCCTCTCTTCGTCACCGTTCTACCACCGTCGCGGTTTGCTATCGACATCCCATTGTTGTCATGCCGTTGTCGTTATACGCCTTTGTCGTTCAATCAGTATAGTTCCTTCTTCACCGTTCCATCTTGC
The DNA here is from genome assembly GCF_023375885.2 of Dermacentor andersoni. Lineage (NCBI taxonomy): Eukaryota > Metazoa > Arthropoda > Arachnida > Ixodida > Ixodidae > Dermacentor > Dermacentor andersoni. Next base: position 18,993,617 of record NC_092822.1, on the reverse strand, counting down.
CTGCGTCGGCGTTCCGCATGATGCTTTTATCTAAATGCGGCCGTCACTCCCGGCAATCGAAGCTGCGACCTCGTGCTCAGCACCAGACAGTCGTCGTCATACAGCCGTCATACAGTCATCATAGAGTCGGCGTCATGCCTCCACGCTCTTGGGCGACCTTGGCGACTGTCATAGCAAAGTGGTGCCATATATGCGGCATACAGCCGAAGCAAGGAAAGTGCGAGAATCACCACGTGTTAAATGAACGTGACTTCAGGAATATGGCTGCCGCTACGTTGCTTGTTTGCCATTCGTATTACCGTCGGCAGACATCGACGGATGGGTTCTGCGGTAATTTTTACATTCGGTGAACGTGCGCCGTCACGTGGGACTCCGGAGTGCACCTCTTCTTCCTACAGGAAATTAAAATTATTATTTAGAAAGCAATGACCTTTCTTCTTAACCGATAAATAATTAACTAGAATCTAGGGTATACGTTTTCGAAATTCCTGACTTCACGGAGAGCCCAAATGTGTTAATGTCAAGGTTTTTGTTACTTTTTTTGCCTCTTTTTTGGCTTACTAAACCTGCTCTCACGTCAAGTGAGATCGTTTTTGCTATTGGAGAAAAGAAATTTGCTGGTGCAGTGTAACTTATTATTCATGTTTGGTGTCCATTAAGCGCACGAACGTTATGTTGCCTAGATTTCCCGCCGTCCTTGCGCGAGAATTTTCGATGGATCATACGCCATCACTTACGGATGTAATGGTCGTGCTTCTTTGTAAGTTTAATTCAAGGAGATTTCCCGTAAAAATGTTCTCCGGCAGGACACACGCGCTCTTATCCGACCGTGTGTCTGCTCCCTCCCCCTTCACCTTACTAGGGCGGAGGAAGTTGTGCTTAGGAGGCTTCGGGCCGGGGTGGCCCTTACACCGGCTGTTGTCTCAAGGTGGAACTGGTCGCATTTACCACTCTGTGCTACGTGTCCATACTGCTTCGTTCCTGTGGTGGAAGCAGATGCATACCACCTAATATAGACATGTACGGGTTTACAATCGGAACGCTCGCGTCTCCTACTGCAAGCCGGCCTCCGCTACAGTGTGACAACCAGCTATGACCGCTGGATACATGACAACAGATTCCACAAAACACTGCTTCAATTCATACACAACACAGGCCTCACAGCACACATATAATACACATATACGCTCCAAGAATTATGCCTTAAGGGCAAGTCTTTATCGCAATAAAAAAAAAAAGATTTCCCGAGGCCTCCAGGAGATGCACGTCGAGTGTGCAGCCTCTGCAATCGCCTAAATTTTATTCCAGCAGACACTAAGAAACGTTTGCACTCTTTGAGGCTCATTTTTGTCCTCAAACGATAGTCGTCGTTTATCTTGCTTACATTTTCTTTCTTTAACGCTGCGTGACCGCTAATTCCAGGTCCGAATTGCATATGCGCTATCAGCGTGATATAGGATTCCTAACAGGATAGTAGCTAGCGTGGATTTGCGCAAGAAAGAAAACGCAAGCAAGCCTGATGAAGATCATTGTTTGGAGACAAGGATACATTCCAAACAGTGTAAACTTTCTTTCTTTAAAGTTAAAGTAGTATTTCTCTTCACTTTTACCTTAGATAGAAATTACTGATATCTGCGGGCAAGGTTCTTGCAAGCTGTCACATTGTACCTTAATAAGGTTGGCAAATGTGCGTCACCTAACAGTCAGCATGTGTATTTATTGTTGTTGCTGTTGGACCCATCATAATCAGTAGTGAGCGCATACATTATCGATCTCCGGAACGCGTATCAGGTTACTCCACATCATTTTTCTTATTTACGTACGTTGCATAGACTATTTCTTCTGAATTTCCGTCGACAGCGTTCTTCTCTCTTCTTTTTTTCGCTGGTTGTCTAGCTCTATCCAAAGTTACAAAGCGAAAGAACAAGGAACCGCAGGTCGATAGACGCAAGCAAAGAGCTCAGAGGACAGCAGTTGACTCATTCTGTCTTGGCTTACCGCCAATAAAGATATCCGTAAGTGGGTAACATAAAGGCGCGTAACAAACAACACAAATACGACAACGATCATGTGTTAGCTAACCTCTAAGCTAATAGCCCCGTAGATTATATTTTCTTTTGCCGAGCGTCTTCCCAACAAAACAAACAAACAAAGCGAAGAGAGCAGTCGCCAGCTTCCAGGCGTAACGATAGTGGCTCGCCGTTGCTACAGCATAGATCACTTGAAATCCAACTCACAGGCAGCGCACCCACATTCTGTTTCCCCCGAAATACGCCCTTGTTGGCGCCTGGGTCGCATTGTCCAAGCAGTAAAACAGCAACAAACCAGGGTAAAACAAATAAGGTTCTGGCGTCAATGCTTTTCAATTTTCCTACTGCATCCAGAAGAAGAACGATCAAAGAAATTCGTCGCTGATTCGAAGCTGCCGCTGAGCGAAGCTCGCTGCGGAAGCGAGCTGGCGCACATCGACCAGCGGCTATCTCCTCCCTTCTGCTGGCTTCGTAGCACTTGTGTTTAATGGGATTACCTTTGTGTTTACAATGGCGCCACGCCTGATTCGTCTTCGCCTGCGATCAATCAACGCTTATAGGGCGTTCCGTTTTTTCGTTTTCTATTCCGCGTGGCCTCGAAAAAAACAACAGCATTATGCTTCAATTTCTCTCTTACCGAAGCAATATACACAGAGCCAAGCGTTCGGCCGTAGCAGCGTCTTTTGTTGCTCGGTCATTCGTCAAAAGACGGGCGAAATTGCGCTCTGACCTTCGGAGGGTGATCATCATCACGTCTGCGGAACTTCGCAACGGGGCCCGGGAGAACGAGGGAGATGGGTGGGGGGAGAGGTGCTGCGTTTTAGAGTTCTCTACAGACCGAGACGCAATCGGCTCTCAAAGGTCGCTCCGAATTCTCCGGACTGGGAGATGACGACCTTTCTCTTCCTCGCCGCATGCGCCGTCGTTCCTGCCTGATAATTTGTTGGCTGCAGGGCGACTGACAAGCGCAAGATTTCCCCCCCGATTACGACAGGAGCAATTCGCTTGGCGGTGACTGCAAGCGGTGCTTATTAATGCGAAAGCAATATACGTCTCGTGGGGCAGATAAGCCGGCGTTGTCCGCAACGAATGCTAACAAATGTCATCATCATCAGTAACGTCATCAGCATATTGTGTGACGTCAATAGCAATACAGAATTGAAGTTAGTACAAGTTAGAGTAAGGTGACAAAGGTGAAGCAAATGAAGGTGAAATAAAGTGTATCAAGATGAATTATGGTTGGCAAAAATTAAAGCAAGGTGGATTAAGGTAAAGTACTGAAGGACACGGGATGATATATGATTCCACGTATCATGGATATAATCAATTAGAGTAGTCATAATGCTTCCCCATTCAAATCACGTAAGAACACTTACGTGACTATCAATCTTTTGCGAAGGGGGGTGTTTGTGCGTGTGTGTGTTTGCAGTGGCGTAGCCAGGGAGTGGCACACCGGGCACGAGAGAGAAAAGGCGGAAGGGTTGGCAAGAGGAGCGTGTCCTTGGCCGGCTACTCCACATAGGAATAAACTGGAAGGGGTCGGCAAAGAAAAGCAGAGGAGGAAGAGGAATAGTGATGAAGTGATGCAGTGTAGCAAGCACGTGTTGTCCGATGCCGTCCATGAGTAGTCTTCCTGAGAAGTGTACAAGAACGAAACTCTGTATATTCTACCTACATACATTACAATAAAGCCTTCGCAAACTATCTGAATGGACTGAACTAACCGACAAAGGTCCCAATGTTATGCAGAAGGGTTGAAATCCGGGCCAGTTGGCACATAGTTGAAGTAAAAAACCGGTCACAAAACACAAAGGACAAGAAGAGAGGTTCACACCACAATGACTATCCTTCATCCCAATGGAAGTTTCAAAGCGCACAACCGCAAGAGTGCATCGAACGCAAACACGCGCGTGTAGCAGGGTGATAAATCGAGACCTGATCTGCATAAAATGCCTTGAGCTACTCTTGGATATATGCGCAGGCCAATGCCTGGCATCTTCCCAGGTACTTTCTCATAAGAGGAGTCAGGATAAGACACTCACTTGACTGCGTGTGCTACGCTCAGCCGTGGACTGTGGGTACACGCAGGCAACAATCTCAGTAGTAGAACCCGTGAAACAGTTGGAACTATTCACATGCGCAACTTTGTGTAGTTATTGCAGTCAAGTTCCTGTCGGCTAGTAGCGTTTACTTGCCTTGTCGGATCCGAAGGAGAAATCAAAACGTCGAACAGGCGTCCACTATGTGCAGGTGGGGCTGTGGATGGTTGGGACACGCCCAATGCTCTTTCGTGGTTGTTCTGATACAACGAGCAAAGGCGATAATAACATGATTTTGGGAAAACGCGATTCCTATATATGGAGATGCCACTTGGTGGACGCCTGTTTTACTTCTGCACAACCTGGTTCATTGCCTGCTATAGTATCCGGTTTGCTACCTCGCTAGTTGGGCGGGAGAAACGGGTTACTACTAAGGACCGGGGGCGAAAATATGGAGACTGACACGCAAGCAAAAAATAAGGACGAAGTTTAGAGACGCTCTTCCTGCAAGCAACCTGTTTGACGCCCGGCGTCTGTCAGAGCATATAATTCGACAGCGTCAACGCGACTCATCAACGCATCTCAAGGGCTTGCCAGCTCCGCGCGATTTCTGCGATCACGTGGCCTGTGCGAACGCCTGTGACGCTTCCGGCTTCTTAATACGAAACATTCGGAAGCGCTTGGCTGCGACAGTCTCAGAGGCCAGGCCTGCTGCCTACTGCAGCCTCAAGACTGCCTCACGCCGAGTCTCCGTCGCCCTAACAAGGTCGGCGCGGCCTGACGGGGACTGCAAACCGACGAAACCTGGGCGATTCCCCGCGCGACTAGAGCGACAGAGCGATGAGTAATCGCCGGTGATGCCCGCCGCGCGACCGCTTAGCCTGGCGTCGGGCCGCTTCTCATTCCGCCGCCGGCGTTAGCGTGACTTCAACGTGGGCGAAGGCGGGCAGGCGGGAGGGAGGGGGGCTTCACGTTCGCTCGATGATGATTACGTGTCGCCGGCGCTGCCGTGCCAGACCACGCGGTGGGCAGACCCGATATAGCCGCTCGTCGAGGTCAGCGCCGCATAGATTAGCGGGAACCGGTGGCATCGCTACGCAAACAGGTGACTGGACACGGGCTCGGCCGAGGATGACGTCAGACGCGCCGCGCCGTGCTCTGTAACATGCATTGCTTTGGGTGCGGAGACGGTGGTGAGCACGCCGCGGAATCGGGAGACGCGCCCCCGTCAGGTCGATCGTGTTGCATTCTTTTTTGAAATCGTCTGCCGGTTTCGTCTGCTATCTTCTCCGCCTTTTATGTCTCTCAAAACATCCTGCTCTGCTTTCTCTTTTTTTTTCTTTGCCTGGAAGGCTTCTGCGACGAAGTGCTCCACCGACTTCCTGTCGAAATCTGTAACAGAGTTTGCATCACCGCTGCCGAACGGGCATGAGCTTAGAGCATGTCTTGTAATAACATGGAGTTGTCTTCGAATAAATGCTAATTAGAGGCGTAGATGCGGCGACTATTTGCTCAAGAGTATCAACTTGCCACACAAGCTTTCTTTGACAGGCAGCGTTAGCCCTCAGACCTCTATTTAAATGCATGTGAAAGTCAGAAATGTCGCTATTATGAAACTACTCAACCGATTGCAGTAATGTTTGTTTACATTTAAAAGTTATATTGTTCGAGTATAGTTTCTCGTGTATCTAGCAGGTTCGTCTGTTAATTGAAATGAACTATGAGTAACAGATACTGAGACCGTGGTCACACCCGTCACTGGCACAAAAAGCAATTTGTGCACTAGTACACTACTTGAAGTGCGCCGTTTTAAAAGACCGCCTATATATTGTCCCTGTGCATCATCCAACATGCATTCAGTTTTCCCTCTCTCCCTCTTTCCCTCTTTCTATTCCCCCTTTCCCTTACCCCCAGTGTAGGGTAGCGAACCGGACGCTCTTCTGTTTGACCTCCCTGCCTTTCCTCTCCTTGCTTTCTTTCTCTCCCTAACGCGACGCAGGTGATCACAGTGCTGAGACAGAGACGGGTGTCCGAGTCCGAAATACTCTGATCGTCCGCTCCGCGCTACAACTTCGTGACAAATAAACACACGTATATTGATTGGACTGTTTTATGGAGACCATTATTTCTCCATTAATCTTTCCAAATATTACCTGATATTAATTACCGCACACGCACACGCACACGCACACGCACACACACACACACACACACACACACACACACACACGCATATATATATATATATATATATATATATATATATATATGCATGAAACGATGTTTGTTAACAAATTAACGGGAGCGCCAATGCATTTCTCCGGAAAAGTTCGGGAATTTATATCTCGAACCTGGCGTCATCTTGAAAATTCGTTCCAAGTGGATCCGCCTTGCAAACTCCGCGGCTATAGTTTGTACGAACCACTATAAGATCACGGCTGCCCCCACGGACGCTATAATTTGTAGATTGCAATATGGACCATAATGTCATTATTTAAAAAAAACTTAATTAGTGAATTTTTATTAATTGGTCATTTTCGCATTTCAATGCTTTGTCCAAGTATTGTCCGCCGCTTCGAGTAGACCAGCTCATGAACTAGGATTGTGATATCTGCCACAGGCAACATTTAAAGATTCTTGAAGGTGTTCGGTGAAACACCCTGTACACCCGCGAAATAAAAAATGAATAACTTTTACATTTGTTTTCTCTTCTAATCGTGAACGTACTATCGCGAACCTAATGAAAACAGAGTTTTGGAAGAATATCTTGGTCTAAACTAGGTGTTCCTCTTGTCCCTCTGACACGAATTTTCGGAGTTTGTTGTATACCTGACTGCTAGAGTTTGTCTCCCGGCTTCTTCGGCGTTAAAGGCGCCTCACGCCCACGTGTGTGCATGGCGTGCATGGGTGATGACACATTGCGGAAGAAAAGGTCTCCTTGCCGTCGCGGCGAGCCGTCGCATCGTCCAGGTGCACGCGCAACTGGTTGGGCGCGGAAAGCCTCGGCACCGCTGACTCACGCGGGGCAAGTGGCAGGCGCCGGAGGTCGCCGCTTATCTGGCGCGAAACGAAAACGAGCCGGGCAGGGCATCGTTGCGAGGTTCTACAGACGGCGGCGCGTGGACGTGCACGCATGTAGACGGGCCAACTGCTGCAGGGACAGAAGGGTCGACGAGTCATTTATCGCTGTGTGTCAGACGGGCAGAATTTACTGTCGCTTTCAGCGCGCGCACCTTGTTGTCAGGATCAGCCGCAGGTTGTCGCCGTAAATGTTTAGTGACGAGGTTGCGGAATCGAATACCGGTCCACGGCGGCCGCATTTCGATGAGAGGGGGCGAAATGCGAGAACACCGGCCTGCTTAGTTTCAGGTCCACGTTAAAAAAGCCCTGGTGGTCCAAAATACGGCGTGCATCATAATCAAATCGTGGTTTTGGCGCGGAAAACCCCATCATTTAAGGTTTAGTGACACTCAATGTAGCGCACGACTCCCAAACGAGTGTATTCGTCGGTACGCGTCTCTTTCATTTTTTTTTATGGCGGTTTTACGTGCCAAAACCACGATCTCATTATGTGGCACGCCGTGCTGGGGGACTCCGAATTCATTTTGGCCAGCTGGCGTTCTTTAATATGCCCCGAAATCTATTTACACGGATTTTTCTTTTTTTTTTCTTTTTTCATTTCGCCCCCATCAAAATGCGGCCGTCGTGGCCGGGATTCGATTTCGCGGCCTCGTGCTTAGCAGCGCAACCCCAAAGCCGCTAAGCAATCACGGCAGTTCGGTACGTGTTAGCCGTGATAGCAATCCTTAAAAGAATGAATGAAATCGTATACTCAATGCAGGGGGCACCACTAATATTGAAACTACTTTATTAGAGCGAAGCATTCTTGGCGAATCTTCCCATACTTTCTTGTCAAGTCTGAAGATTGGGCGTGTTGGTATAGCATATTAGAGGCTCGATTGCGCAACATTTTGACGAGACAGACTGACAAAGGAATAAAACGATAGTTGCAAGTAGCGCTCTGTGGTGTGTGTTTTCTTCTGTGTGTCTCATCAATATGCTGCGCAATCCAACCTCTAACGTACTTTCTTGACTGCTGGATGCTGCTGCTGTCTTCTGAGCAGCTCGCACATGAAACCAAAAAACGATTACGTTATCGAAGGAAACCTTCGCTTCATATAGATTCCAATATGTGCGCTGTATCCGCATTACACACGCACACGCACACGCACACGCACACGCACACGCACACACACACACACACGCACGCACACGCACATGCACACGCACACGCACACACACACGCACGCACACACACACACACACACACACACACACACACACACACACACACACACACACACACACACACACACACACACACACACACACACACACACACACACAATTTCGAACCTTGTAAGCGTTCTTGATCATGAAAACCACCATTGTTCATCTGCTGATGAAAGACGTCTCGTTTCAGTGTGATATAAATTATTCGAACGCTCGAAGCGAATTCGTTGCCGTCGCCGCCGTGTTCTCCCAGCTGCAGCGTCCTCCCATAGGCGGCGCCACCAACACGACCGCTCGCGTCTACGTGTCTGTCAGGAAGCCCCGCGTTTTCCGCCAGCGGCAATACGCATTTACGGACAAGCCAAAACTTTAGATCGCTTCGATAAAACCGTCCGTCTGTACTATTACAGGGGGCTCGCTAATACCCCGACAAAATCGTCTGCGTCGTTTCGACGCTTTTCGCGCCGTCTGACGTGCCAGCCGCGATGGAATAAAGCGGCCGCGCGATGCTCGTCCGCAATATGCATCACCGTCGCGACAACCGAGCACGATTCCTGGGAAAGCCTGGTCGCGAGAAATGCTAAGCGGCCCTTTCTTTCCTCGTTCGCATACAGAGGGCAATACCGCGAATGCGTCCGGCGCGCGCGGAACGGCGCTTTTGTTTCGGGAACGCTGTCTGCTAGCCCGGTTATTGTTTATTCACTGCCTGGAACAACTGGCCAGGGCCGTAAAAGGAGCACGTTATCGCCGCTCGCACGCAACGAACGTCTTTAGTACCGTGCAATATCGCAGAAGCAGCTAGAACCAGGTTCGTGTACGAGATCGCCATGGCAGGCTGTGAAGAATGGTTTCGCGTATCGCCCGATTTTTTTTTTTTCCAGATTTTAGAAATGTTGGGGGGACAGAAATTTAAGGAGTGTAATATCGGCCGGCCGTGTAAAAAAAGAAAAACAAAGACGAAGAAGCGATAGAAGAAAGAAAAGGTAAAGAAAATAACGCAATCTGAGTAATTAATTTGCGTACGCTGAGCCACTTGGGTGCGTTAATAGGGCATTTTAGAAAAAGGCGAAGCTAAATTAGGGCTCGTTGTATTGGCCGGGCGCAGAAAAGAACGCACATGGGTACAAGATAACCCAGGAAAACTCTAGGTTTTCGTGTAGGGTAGGCCACTTGCGTGCGATGTTTTTTTTATATCTCCAATGCGGAACACAAAGTTAGGAAGTGTTATACCCACATGACGTGCAAAAGAATGCAAAACGAGCGCAAATGAACCCGATGAGAGCTTGGTTTTTTTGCGTATGCTAATCCGCTTCGGCACGCTGCTTCTAAAACTCCGAAATGTCTAGCTTTGCAGGTAGAGAGTTTCAGATTGCATAGGAATGGGTCAAAGCATAGTTTCTGTTTTGGATATAAGCTTGGTAAGCGCTTGTGTGCGCTATTTCAAAAACTCCGTGTCCACGCAATGCTTTCACCACCTGGCAGTACTCAAATAACGAGCTTCAGTGAAGCCGGACCATGCACTATTATCCACTAAAATAAGAAATGACAAAGCAAGGAGAGATCGACAAGAAGAGGGTCCGGTTTGCTACCCTACACTGGGGGTAAGGGAAAGGGGGAATAGAAAGCGGGATACAGTGAACCGTGCGCGCCCGCCACAGGTCGACCAGCTGGACCAGAAACGGTCATCGAGGTCGGTGAACTTCTTACATTGCAGTAGTTTGCTGTAAAATTGCTCGGCAGGCGGTTAACGTCGTTAAGCGTAATGGCTAAGCAGAACTGCCCATTAACCGATTCTGTTTAGAAGAAGCTTATTCCGACGAATGACGATACGAACATTGCGAGTGACCATGACTGCGCAGTATACCATCAAGACGATAACATATAAGCAACAGTAGATTATGTCTACACACGGCACATGCTCAGAGAAATGTCCGTGATCCGCACGATCTTACTGTGCATTGCTACTTTGATCAATATAGATCAATAGTCGTTTGGATCCTAATCGTGCCTATAATGCTAGAAAGCACGCACGGTTACAACGTTCCTGCACTGCTCTCCATCGAAGGCCACACGAGATGTAGGAAACGCCAATGTACAGCGCGGTCCACTTTGTGAAGGAACATATCGCTAACCCTCAGCTAAGAAATTTGGTTTCCAACTTCATGCTCTACGACGTCCTGTTATTTTTTTGTGAAGGAGCGAGGGAGAATAAATATTTTTATTATGTGAATGTAGCTTTGGAGAGGCGTCGTCATTACACAATGACTTGAGCTTGGGCCGCTTCCTGGGTCCTGTTACGTTTCGCCTACAACGCGCGGTAATGCCGGCGCGGATGCAACGGACGCCGGGGCTTCGTTCAAAGCGGCGGACATTTTGGCCCGTTCGACGCCGCCGCAACGCCTCCCCGCCAAGCGTGTCCAGGCGTGTTTCAGTGCCACGTGTCTTCGTATGTGCGTGTGTGTGTGTGTGCCCACGCTTGTCAAAGCGCGGCAGCCGGGGAGCGGAGCTCCCCAAGTGAGGAGCCAGGAGGTCTGTCCGCCGGCGGGTTGGCGATGCGTCACTACACTCGTCTCAACATGTCTCTCGGCTCAACCGTGCTCCGCCGTCGCGTGGGCTCATGCTCCGCCGTCGCGTGGGCTCATGCTCCGCCGTCGCGTGGGCTCATGCTCCGCCGTCGCGTGGGCTCATCCCGTGACCTTACTTCTGGCCCGTATTGGGGTCTCGGTGCTGACGCCCGTTATTGCCAATGGGTCGCAAGCCCCAAGGGTAGCGTTGGCCTGGCGGCCTGGGGCACTGGAAGCATCCGAAGGTCCCGGCAAAGCAAGAGAAGACTGGTAACAGAACAACTTGTTTATTCTAACATAGCAAAAGAGCGGCCGGTCAGTTCGACCGAAGTGGAGAGACGGGAGAGCACGTAACTCAACAGTACAAATCGGAGCCTCTCTCCTGGCGTCCGGGGGCAGCTGCTCTTATACTCTCGGCGTCGCGGGCCAGAAGGAAGGTCACGGGATGAGCCCACGACACGGCGGAGCATGAGCCCACGACGGCGCGCACGGTCGAGCCGAGAGACATGTTGAGCCGAGTGTAGTGACGCATCGCCAACCCGCCGACGGACAGACCTGCTGGCTCCTCACTTGGGGAGCTCCGCTCCCCGGCTGCCGCGCTTTGACAAGCGTGGGCACACACACACACACGCACATACGAAGACACGTGGCACTGAAACACGCCTGGACACGCTTGGCGGGTAGGCGTTGCGGCGGCGTCGAACGGGCCAAAATGTCCGCCGCTTTGAACAAAGCCCCGGCGTCCGTTGCATCCGCGCCGGCATTACCGCGCGTTGTAGGCGAAACGTAACAGACCGCCCCGCCGGGGAAAGGAGATCCCGATGGTCAGGGGACTGCATCCGCTGTCCGGAGGGATGTCGCTCGATGATGCTCATAACCGAAGTCGGGCGTCCTTTGGCATTTCTTGAGCGCAGCGCACAGAGAAGGCCTCGTTCTCACGTTCACGTTCACACAGGACACTGCAAAGTGACTTCGGGAGAGTTGACATTTTTGTTCTCGTTTCCGGCAAGCGTTAGAACTACGCCGAAAGTCAACCGCTCAGTCAGCAAGCACGGCACAACCCTCACTAAGCCCTGCCAGGCTCTTTCCCCTTTTATACTGCTGCCTAGTTCCTTACAGTAGTTTAGCAGCACTCAGAACGCGTCCATAAATCGGAAAATTGCACTAGAAAGCACATCATCACTTTGAAACACTACACAAAAGCAATAGGTTAAAAATCCTGCCTCAGGAAGAAAAACATCAGTAACAAGCAATTTTGAGGCTGATTCCCACGTTAGGGGCTTCGACTTAAGCCATCGGCGTTACCGTTGAGACTCCCCTTTTTGTAACGTACCTCAAAGGAATATTGTTGCAAAGCGAGGCTCCAGCGCAGGAGGCGGCCGTTTTTGGGAGAGATGGTCTGCAGCCATTAGAGAGGGCAGTGATCCGTCTCAATGATAAACCTCGAGCCAGCTAGGTAACATGACAATTTCTGAACGGCCCACACGATACACGCACACTCTTTCTCGGTGGCGCTGTACGCCTGCTCACGACTCGTCAGCTTACGACTAGCATACAGGACGGGGTGTTCTACTTCTCCATTTTCCCGTTGGCACAGTACAACGCCCATGCCTCGCTCACTAGCATCACACTGAACAACGAACCCTTTTGTGTAGTCGGGCGATCGTAGCACAGGCTGGCTTGTTAGGGCGCTCTTTAGGGCGCTAAAAGCTCTTTCCTTTGTCTCGTCCCAGACGACTGTTTGCGGCTCTGTCTTTCTTAGAGCATCCGTTAGGGGAGCCGCGATATCAGAGTACCTGGGGATGTACCTCTGATAGTAGCCGGCGACACCTAAGAACGACCGAATATCGGTCTTCGTGCGCGGTTGCGGGAAGTCTCGCACAGCGGCCACCTTTATTTCAGAGGGGCGGCGACGACCCCGACCAACCACGTGTCCGAGGTAGACAACCTCGGCCTGTGCTAACTGGCACTTGGGAGCCTTGACTGTCAAGCCCGCATCGCGCAGGCGGGTTAGCACTGCCCGCAAGTGGGCCATATGCTCAGGCCAGGATGCGGAGAATATCGCTACGTCGTCTAGATACGGTAAAGCGAATTCTTGCTGTCCCCGCAACACTTTATCCATGAGGCTTGAAAAGCAGTATGGCGCGTTCTTCAAACCAAAACTCAAAACTTTAGGACGGAATGTCCCCATTGGTGAAATGAATGCCGCATACCTACTAGCCTCTTCTGTAAGTGGAACCTGCCAATAACCCCTGACAAGATCTAGGGTGGAAATAAACTGAGCGCTACTCACTCTCTCAAGGCGCTCCTCGATGTTAGGGATCGGATAAATTTGATCCTTAGTGATGGAATTAAGCCTGCGGTAGTCGACGCAAGGACGAGGTTCCTTGCCCGGTACCTCAACTAAAATCAAAGGGGAGGTATAATCACTCTCACCCGCTTCAATAACACCGAGCTGTAGCATTTTCTTTACCTCAGCCTCCATAATATCGCTCTGGCGGGGTGACACCCGGTACGCCTTGGATCGTACTGGCTCTGGGGAGGTAAGTTCTATGTCATGAGTAAGGACAGAAGTCCTACCAGGCCTCTCAGAGAACAGACCTTGAAACTCTTGTAAGAGCTGGTGTAGTTCGGTTTTCTGCTCAGGCGACAGCGATGCTTTACTTATTAAGTCACTAATGACTTGATCGGTGTCTTTCCTGTTCGTCACTGAGCCTAGTCCCGGAAGCTCGACCGGAAGCTCTTCGGGAACGTTTACCATCATGCACACCACTGCTTCCCGCTGCTTATAGGGTTTGAGCAGATTACAGTGGTAAACTTGCTGTGCTTTCCGCTTTCCTGGCAGACTCACCACGTAGTTAACGTCCGACAGTTTTTGAACAATCCGTGCTGGGCCCTCCCACTGCACGTCGAGTTTGTTCTTTAGCGATGTGCGCAATATCATGACCTCATCGCCCACCTCAAAACGACGGGCCCTGGCTGTCCGATCATAATAAACCTTGGCCCTCTGCTGGGCCTCTGCCATTGCTTCACCTGACAACTCCTGTGCCCTTCTTAAGCGTTCGAGGAGCTTAAGCACGTACTCTACCACGACTGGGTCGTCGCCCCTGCCTTCCCATGATTCTCGAAGCATGCGAAGCGGAGATCGCAGCGAGCGACCGTACACCAGCTCAGCTGGCGAAAACCCCGTAGCCGCATGCGGCGCGGTCCTTAATGCAAACATCACTCCAGGCAGACACAGCTCCCAGTCAGTTTGATGTTCAAAACACAATGCTCTCAACACGCGCTTCATGACGGAGTGGAGCTTCTCAACGGAATTCGACTGGGGGTGGTGCACTGAGCTGTGTAACAGCCTTACCCCGCACCTTTCGAGAAAGGCTGTCGTCAAAGCGCTAGTAAACACTGTGCCCTGATCTGACTGGATTTCTGCAGGAAAACCAACTCGCGCAAATATGGACAGTAGTACATTGACTATCTCAACTGAGCTGAGTTCTTTAAGCGGCACTGCTTCAGGGAACTATGTCGCTGGGCAGATCACAGTCAAAATGTGTCGGTACCCTGTGGCTGTTACCGGCAGAGGTCCCACTGTATCAATAACGAGCCGTCTAAAAGGCTCCGTAATGATAGGTACCAACTTCAACGGCGCCCTCGATTTGTCCCCTGGCTTGCCCACCCGCTGACAGGTGTCGCATGTCTTCACAAAGTGGTCTGCGTCCCGAAAACACCCTGGCCAATAGTACTCTTGCAAGAGACGGTCCTTAGTTTTCTTAACTCCTAGGTGTCCGGACCATGAACCCCCATGCGACAAGCGCAACAGATCCTGACGATAGCATTGAGGCACGATCAGCTGATCGAACTCCACTCCCCTGCGGTCTAGATACTTCCGGTACAGGACCCCACCTCTTTCCACAAAGCGAGCATTTTTCTTGGCGATACCTTCCTTGACAATGCAGCGTATGTTTTCTAGGCTGCCATCCTTCTTTTGCTCGGCTATCAAAGCCGACCGGCTGACTTTTAGCAACCTGTTAAGTCCGTCTGACGTAGGCGCGATGAGCAAATCTGGAGACAGCTCTTCTAACTTTCCCGTGTCGGGATTTTCCTCTCCAGTATCTGGTGCCTTTAACGCTACAGGCTCAATTTTATTCAGTTCGGGTGTGCTCTGAATACCAGCTTGCTGCGCCTCTGACCCTTTCTCATCGTTCAACAACGTTGGCCCCGCAACTACCGCCTTTGCAGCGAGCTCCCGAACCTTCGATCTGGTTAAGGCCTGAACGCTAGCCTCACCAAACAAAAGCCCCTTCTCGCGCAGGAGGTGATCGGACCTGTTCGAAAATAAGTACGGGTACTGGGGGGGCAGCATAGATGACACTGCGGCCTCCGTCTCAAGTGCTCCGAAAGGTCCTTCAATAAGCACTTTTGCTACCGGCAGACACACGCTATGAGCTTCCACTGCTTGCTTGATCCATGCGCACTCGCCCGTGAACATATCGGGTTCTACGTAAGAGGGGTGAACTACATCCATTGTAGCTGCGGAATCGCGAAGCACTCGGCACTCTTTCCCGTTCACGAGGAGGTCTCGCATGTAAGGCTCGAGAAGCTTCATGTTCTCGTCAGTGCTGCATAAAGACAAAAACACGACTTTTGTTTTTGTTTCTGGACACTGCGCCGAAAAGTGACCCGGCTTCTGGCACGTATAACAAACGCGCGCTTGCCTCGTCTCGAACCGCTTTCCGCGTTCGGCTTCGGTTGCCGCCGTCTCCGTACGTTCGGTCGGACACTGCGCCGAAAAGTGACCCGGCTTCTGGCACGTATAACACACGCGCGCTTGCCTCGTCTCGAACCGCTTTCTCATGGGCGTGAACTTCGGCCTCTCAAACTTGGAGCCAAATTCACCCTTTTGACCGTCCTTAGCTCCGCGAGCCCGACGCGTCACAAACTCCTCGGCTAGCTCAGCGGCTCTAGCCACCGTACTAACGTCTGGCCTATCCAAGACCCAGTACCGCACGTTCTCAGGTAACCGACTATAAAACTGTTCTAGCCCGAAACACTGCAGAACTTTCTCGTGGTCACCAAACGCTTTCTCTTCTTTGAGCCACTCCTGCATGTTTGACATAAGCCTGTACGCAAACTCTGTATATGACTCACTTTTGCCTTTCTCATTTTCCCGAAACTTCCGACGGAACGCCTCCGCTGACAGCCGGTACTTTTTTAGCAGACTCGATTTCACTTTGTCGAAATCCTCTGCCTCCTCTCTCTCCAAGCGAGCGACTACGTCGGCCGCCTCGCCGGGTAGCAAAGTGAGCAAGCGCTGTGGCCACGTTTCCCGAGAGAACCCCTGCTTCTCGCACGTTCGCTCAAAGTTAACCAGGAACAAACCAATGTCCTCTCCAAGCTTAAACGGCCGCATCAGGTCAGTCATTTTGAACAATACTCGTTCTCCTGCACCGTGTGCCTGACTTCCATTACGAGCGCGTTCCATCTCTAACTCGAGACGCTTCATTTCCAAAGCGTGTTGACGGTCGCGCTCTCTTTCTTTCTCTTGTTGCTCTCGTTCTATCTGTTCTTTACGTTCGCGCTCATCTTTCTCTTTCTGTTCTTTAAGTTCACGCTCCTGTCTTTCTTTTTGCTCTTTAAGTTCGCGCTCCTGTCTTTTTGCCGTCTCCCTCTCCTCAATGGTCTCAAGGCATTCCGACAGCTCGTCATCCTCAGCTTCTAACTCAAGAATAGCCCTTAGCAGTTCTGGTTTTCTGAGTTTGTCTGAGACATCCAGACCCAACTCTCTTGCAAGCTCCAGCAATTTCGGTTTGCGCAACGACTTCAAATCCATGGCTGCTCTGAATGCTGCTTTCTCTACTGCCTACTATTGTCTTGCCGCAAACTAACCCGGCAGCAACGACAACCACAATTACCAGCTCTGTTTCTGACACTAACAAAAGCCTGGCAAAACTTAGAAGAAGAAAGTCCCGCACTCACCAAACCTCGCAGCCAAGACTTCAGCGCAGTCGTTCCGCTGCAGGCAACCAGTCATCACACAGGGCTCGTTGCGCTGCTCCCGGATGGTCGTTGTGCTGCTCAGCATACATTCAACCGCATCTCTTCGCTGCTGACCTCCGTTGTCGCGATCTCACCGCTGGCAACCAGTTATTGGGGTCTCGGTGCTGACGCCCGTTATTGCCAATGGGTCGCAAGCCCCAAGGGTAGCGTTGGCCTGGCGGCCTGGGGCACTGGAAGCATCCGAAGGTCCCGGCAAAGCAAGAGAAGACTGGTAACAGAACAACTTGTTTATTCTAACATAGCAAAAGAGCGGCCGGTCAGTTCGACCGAAGTGGAGAGACGGGAGAGCACGTAACTCAACAGTACAAATCGGAGCCTCTCTCCTGGCGTCCGGGGGCAGCTGCTCTTATACTCTCGGCGTCGCGGGCCAGAAGGAAGGTCACGGGATGAGCCCACGACACGGCGGAGCATGAGCCCACGACGGCGCGCACGGTCGAGCCGAGAGACATGTTGAGCCGAGTGTAGTGACGCATCGCCAACCCGCCGACGGACTGACCTGCTGGCTCCTCAATTGGGGAGCTCCGCTCCCCGGCTGCCGCGCTTTGACAAGCGTGGGCACACACACACACACGCACATACGAAGACACGTGGCACTGAAACACGCCTGGACACGCTTGGCGGGTAGGCGTTGCGGCGGCGTCGAACGGGCCAAAATGTCCGCCGCTTTGAACAAAGCCCCGGCGTCCGTTGCATCCGCGCCGGCATTACCGCGCGTTGTAGGCGAAACGTAAGACCCGCGACGCCGAGAGTATAAGAGCAGCTGCCCCCGGACGCCAGGAGAGAGGCTCCGATTTCTTCTGTTGAGTTACGTGCTCTCCCGTCTCTCCACTTCGGTCGACCTGACCGGCCGCTCTTTTGCTATGTTAGAATAAACAAGTTGTTCTGTTACCAGTCTACTCTTGCTTTGCCGGGACCTTCGGATGCTTCCAGTGCCCCAGGCCGCCAGGCCAACGCTACCCTTGGGGCTTGCGACCCATTTGCAATAACGGGCGTCAGCACCGAGTCCCCAACAACTGGTTGCCAGCGGTGAGATCGCGACAACGGAGGCCAGCAGCGAAGAGATGCGGTTGAATGTATGCTGAGCAGCACAACGACCATCCGGGAGCAGCGCAACGAGCCCTGTGTGATGACTGGTTGCCTGCAGCGGAACGACTGCGCTGAATTCTTGGCTGCGAGGTTTGGTGAGTGCGGGACTTTCTTCTTCTGAGTTTTGCCAGGCTTTTGTTAGTGTCAGAAACAGAGCTGGTAATTGTGGTTGTCGTTGCTGCCGGGTTAGTTTGCGGCAAGACAATAGTAGGCAGTAGAGAAAGCAGCATTCAGAGCAGCCATGGATTTGAAGTCGTTGCGCAAACCGAAATTGCTGGAGCTTGCAAGAGAGTTGGGTCTGGATGTCTCAGACAAACTCAGAAAACCAGAACTGCTAAGGGCTATTCTTGAGTTAGAAGCTGAGGATGACGAGCTGTCGGAATGCCTTGAGACCATTGAGGAGAGGGAGACGGCAAAAAGACAGGAGCGCGAACTTAAAGAGCAAAAAGAGAGACAGGAGCGCGAACTTAAAGAGCAAAAAGAGAAACAGGAGCGCGAACTAAAAGAACAAAAAGAGAAAGAAAAAGAAGAGCGCGACCGTCAACACGCTTTGGAAATGAAGCGTCTCGAGTTAGAGATGGAACGCGCTCGTAATGGAAGTCAGGCACACGGTGCAGGAGAACGAGTATTGTTCAAAATGACTGACCTGATGCGGCCGTTTAAGCTTGGAGAGGACATTGGTTTGTTCCTGGTTAACTTTGAGCGAACGTGCGAGAAGCAGGGGTTCTCTCGGGAAACGTGGCCACAGCGCTTGCTCACTTTGCTACCCGGCGAGGCGGCCGACGTAGTCGCTCGCTTGGAGAGAGAGGAGGCAGAGGATTTCGACAAAGTGAGATCGAGTCTGCTAAAAAAGTACCGGCTGTCAGCGGAGGCGTTCCGTCGGAAGTTTCGGAAAAATGAGAAAGGCAAAAGTGAGTCATATACAGAGTTTGCGCACAGGCTTATGTCAAACATGCAGGAGTGGCTCAAAGAAGAGAAAGCGTTTGGTGACCACGAGAAAGTTCTGCAGTGTTTCGGGCTAGAACAGTTTTATAGTCGGTTACCTGAGAACGTGCGGTACTGGGTCTTGGATAGGCCAGACGTTAGTACGGTGGCTCGAGCCGCTGAGCTAGCCGAGGAGTTTGTGACGCGTCGGGCTCGTGGAGCTAAGGACGGTCAAAAGGGTGAATTTGGCTCCAAGTTTGAGAGGCCAAAGTTCACGCCCATGAGAGCAAAGGGGGACACACGTAGTTCGGATGCGAGTGAAAGCAGTCCGACCGAACGTAAGGAGACGGCGGCAACCGAAGCCGAACGCAGAAAGCGGTTCGAGACGAGGCAAGCGCGCGTTTGTTATACGTGCCAGAAGCCGGGTCACTTTTCGGCGCAGTGTCCAGAAACAAAAACAAAAGTCGTGTTTTTGTCTTTATGCAGCACTGACGAGAACATGAAGCTTCTCGAGCCTTACATGCGAGACCTCCTCGTGAACGGGAAAGAGTGCCGAGTGCTTCGCGATTCCGCAGCTACAATGGATGTAGTTCACCCCTCTTACGTAGAACCCGATATGTTCACGGGCGAGTGCGCATGGATCAAGCAAGCAGTGGAAGCTCATAGCGTGTGTCTGCCGGTAGCAAAAGTGCTTATTGAAGGACCTTTCGGAGCACTTGAGACGGAGGCCGCAGTGTCATCTATGCTGCCCCCCCAGTACCCGTACCTATTTTCGAACAGGTCCGATGACCTCCTGGGCGAGAAGGGGCTTTTGTTTGGTGAGGCTAGCGTTCAGGCCTTAACCAGATCGAAGGTTCGGGAGCTCGCTGCAAAGGCGGTAGTTGCGGGGCCGACGTTGTTGAACGATGAGAAAGGGTCGGAGGCGCAGCAAGCTGGTATTCAGAGCACGCCCGAACTGAATAAAATTGAGCCTGTAGCGTTAAAGGCACCAGATACTGGAGAGGAAAATCCCGACACGGGAAAGTTAGAAGAGCTGTCTCCAGATTTGCTCATCGCGCCTACGTCAGACGGACTTAACAGGTTGCTAAAAGTCAGCCGGTCGGCTTTGATAGCCGAGCAAAAGAAGGATGGCAGCCTAGAAAACATACGCTGCATTGTCAAGGAAGGTATCGCCAAGAAAAATGCTCGCTTTGTGGAAAGAGGTGGGGTCCTGTACCGGAAGTATCTAGACCGCAGGGGAGTGGAGTTCGATCAGCTGATCGTGCCTCAATGCTATCGTCAGGATCTGTTGCGCTTGTCGCATGGGGGTTCGTGGTCCGGACACCTAGGAGTTAAGAAAACTAAGGACCGTCTCTTGCAAGAGTACTATTGGCCAGGGTGTTTTCGGGACGCAGACCACTTTGTGAAGACATGCGACACCTGTCAGCGGGTGGGCAAGCCAGGGGACAAATCGAGGGCGCCGTTGAAGTTGGTACCTATCATTACGGAGCCTTTTAGACGGCTCGTTATTGATACAGTGGGACCTCTGCCGGTAACAGCCACGGGGTACCGACACATTTTGACTGTGATCTGCCCAGCGACTAAGTTCCCTGAAGCAGTGCCGCTTAAAGAACTCAGCTCAGTTGAGATAGTCAATGCACTACTGTCCATATTTGCGCGAGTTGGTTTTCCTGCAGAAATCCAGTCAGATCAGGGCACAGTGTTTACTAGCGCTTTGACGACAGCCTTTCTCGAAAGGTGCGGGGTAAGGCTGTTACACAGCTCAGTGCACCACCCCCAGTCGAATTCCGTTGAGAAGCTCCACTCCGTCATGAAGCGCGTGTTGAGAGCATTGTGTTTTGAACATCAAACTGACTGGGAGCTGTGTCTGCCTGGAGTGATGTTTGCATTAAGGACCGCGCCGCATGCGGCTACGGGGTTTTCGCCAGCTGAGCTGGTGTACGGTCGCTCGCTGCGATCTCCGCTTCGCATGCTTCGAGAATCATGGGAAGGCAGGGGCGACGACCCAGTCGTGGTAGAGTACGTGCTTAAGCTCCTCGAACGCTTAAGAAGGGCACAGGAGTTGTCAGGTGAAGCAATGGCAGAGGCCCAGCAGAGGGCCAAGGTTTATTATGATCGGACAGCCAGGGCCCGTCGTTTTGAGGTGGGCGATGAGGTCATGATATTGCGCACATCGCTAAAGAACAAACTCGACGTGCAGTGGGAGGGCCCAGCACGGATTGTTCAAAAACTGTCGGACGTTAACTACGTGGTGAGTCTGCCAGGAAAGCGGAAAGCACAGCAAGTTTACCACTGTAATCTGCTCAAACCCTATAAGCAACGGGAAGCAGTGGTGTGCATGATGGTAAACGTTCCCGAAGAGCTTCCGGTCGAGCTTCCGGGACTAGGCTCAGTGACGAACAGGAAAGACACCGATCAAGTCATTAGTGACTTAATAAGTAAAGCATCGCTGTCGCCTGAGCAGAAAACCGAACTACCCCAGCTCTTACAAGAGTTTCAAGGTCTGTTCTCTGAGAGGCCTGGTAGGACTTCTGTCCTTACTCATGACATAGAACTTACCTCCCCAGAGCCAGTACGATCCAAGGCGTACCGGGTGTCACCCCGCCAGAGCGATATTATGGAGGCTGAGGTAAAGAAAATGCTACAGCTCGGTGTTATTGAAGCGGGTGAGAGTGATTATACCTCCCCTTTGATTTTAGTTGAGGTACCGGGCAAGGAACCTCGTCCTTGCGTCGACTACCGCAGGCTTAATTCCATCACTAAGGATCAAATTTATCCGATCCCTAACATCGAGGAGCGCCTTGAGAGAGTGAGTAGCGCTCAGTTTATTTCCACCCTAGATCTTGTCAGGGGTTATTGGCAAGTTCCACTTACAGAAGAGGCTAGTAGGTATGCGGCGTTCATTTCACCAATGGGGACATTCCGTCCTAAAGTTTTGAGTTTTGGTTTGAGGAACGCGCCATACTGCTTTTCAAGCCTCATGGATAAAGTGTTGCGGGGACAGCAAGAATTCGCTTTACCGTATCTAGACGACGTAGCGATATTCT
The DNA here is from genome assembly GCF_023375885.2 of Dermacentor andersoni. Taxonomy (NCBI): domain Eukaryota; kingdom Metazoa; phylum Arthropoda; class Arachnida; order Ixodida; family Ixodidae; genus Dermacentor; species Dermacentor andersoni. The sequence goes on along the minus strand of NC_092822.1, from coordinate 18,971,580 downwards.
CCGCATCCTGGCCTGAGCATATGGCGCACTTGCGGGCAGTGCTAACCCGCCTGCGCGATGCGGGCTTGACAGTCAAGGCTCCCAAGTGCCAGTTAGCACAGGCCGAGGTTGTCTACCTCGGACACGTGATTGGTCGGGGTCGTCGCCGCCCCTCTGAAATAAAGGTGGCCGCTGTGCGAGACTTCCCGCAACCGCGCACGAAGACCGATATTCGGTCGTTCTTAGGTGTCGCCGGCTACTATCAGAGGTACATCCCCAGGTACTCTGATATCGCGGCTCCCCTAACGGATGCTCTAAGAAAGACAGAGCCGCAAACAGTCGTCTGGGACGAGACAAAGGAAAGAGCGTTTAGCGCCCTAAAGAGCGCCCTAACAAGCCAGCCTGTGCTACGATCGCCCGACTACACAAAAGGGTTCGTTGTTCAGTGCGATGCTAGTGAGCGAGGCATGGGCGTTGTACTGTGCCAACGGGAAAATGGAGAAGTAGAACACCCCGTCCTGTATGCTAGTCGTAAGCTGACGAGTCGTGAACAGGCGTACAGCGCCACCGAGAAAGAGTGTGCGTGTATCGTGTGGGCCGTTCAGAAATTGTCATGTTACCTAGCTGGCTCGAGGTTTATCATTGAGACGGATCACTGCCCTCTCCAATGGCTGCAGACCATCTCTCCCAAAAATGGCCGCCTCCTGCGCTGGAGCCTCGCTTTGCAACAATATTCCTTTGAGGTGCGTTACAAAAAGGGGAGTCTCAATGGTAACGCCGATGGCTTAAGTCGAAACCCCTAACGTGGGAATCAGCCTCAAAATTGCTTGTTACTGATGTTTTTCTTCCTGAGGCAGGATTTTTAACCTATTGCTTTTGTGTAGTGTTTCAAAGTGATGATGTGCTTTCTAGTGCAATTTTCCGATTTGTGGACGCGTTCTGAGTGCTGCTAAACTACTGTAAGGAACTAGGCAGCAGTAAAAAAGGGGAAAGAGCCTGGCAGGGCTTAGTGCGGGTTGTGCCGTGCTTGCTGACTGAGCGGTTGACTTTCAGGCGTGGTTCTAACGCTTGCCGGAAAAGAGAACAAAAATGTCAACTCTCCCGAAGTCACTTTGCAGTGTCCTGTGTGCACCTGAACGTGAGAACGAGGCCTTCTCTGTGCGCTGCGCTCAAGAAACGCCAAAGGACGCCCGACTTCGGTTATGAGCATCATCGAGCGACATCCCTCCGGACAGCCGATGCAGTCCCCTGACCTTCGGGATCTCCTTCCCCCGGCGGGGCGGTCTGTTACGTTTCGCCTACAACGCGCGGTAATGCCGGCGCGGATGCAACGGACGCCGGGGCTTCGTTCAAAGCGGCGGACATTTTGGCCCGGTCGACGCCGCCGCAACGCCTCCCCGCCAAGCGTGTCCAGGCGTGTTTCAGTGCCACGTGTCTTCGTATGTGCGTGTGTGTGTGTGTGCCCACGCTTGTCAAAGCGCGGCAGCCGGGGAGCGGAGCTCCCCAAGTGAGGAGCCAGGAGGTCTGTCCGTCGGCGGGTTGGCGATGCGTCACTACACTCGTCTCAACATGTCTCTCGGCTCAACCGTGCTCCGCCGTCGCGTGGGCTCATGCTCCGCCGTCGCGTGGGCTCATGCTCCGCCGTCGCGTGGGCTCATGCTCCGCCGTCGCGTGGGCTCATCCCGTGACCTTACTTCTGGCCCGCGACGCCGAGAGTATAAGAGCAGCTGCCCCCGGACGCCAGGAGAGAGGCTCCGATTTCTTCTGTTGAGTTACGTGCTCTCCCGTCTCTCCACTTCGGTCGACCTGACCGGCCGCTCTTTTGCTATGTTAGAATAAACAAGTTGTTCTGTTACCAGTCTACTCTTGCTTTGCCGGGACCTTCGGATGCTTCCAGTGCCCCAGGCCGCCAGGCCAACGCTACCCTTGGGGCTTGCGACCCATTTGCAATAACGGGCGTCAGCACCGAGTCCCCAGCAGTCCTCGCGATCAGCCGTTGCTGATTCTCGAGGTCCGAGCTGGACAAGGCTCTCGCCCAAAGGGGGTTGGTATAATAAGGGTTCAGAGGATTTAGTGGTGCCTGTCGGCATCCCCCTACTACATTCCTAACGGACCCGAGTTATCCACAGAAGCGGCATTGCGAAGAGAGAGTGAGAGAAAAGAATGCAGAGGAAGGCAGGGAGGTTAACCAGAGGCAGTTCCGGTTGGCTACCCTGCACGGGCGGAAGGGTTAAGGGGAATAAAAAGAGAAAGAGAGTGGAAGCGGGAGATAGAGAGAAAGGGAGACGAGCAAAATTGTATAGGGGCTATGAGGTGGTTTCTGGTTGGGTGGGAGAATGGGTTGACCTGTAGAGCTCGGCTGAATCCTTCCTGCTCTCTAGGTAGTCACTCGTGTGAGGGAGGGTATGTTCTGCGGGTTAGCTTGTAATTTTGTGTGATGTCTTGGTACTAGACTAGAGGGTGAGAGAGCTCAGACTCGGATTCCTCGGTGTCGGCTCGGCGGCTCAAATCTCGAGCCACGCGAGGTTGGCGATCTCGTTGCCAGGAATGCCACGGTGAACTCGCGCCCAGATGATCATGACTAGTCTCGTTAGCGACTTTTGATTGATGATCACGAGCCTGTTGATACGAATGCTGCCGCTAGCGAAGCTGCGACACGCCTGTTGCGATTCGGTCACTAGGACTTCAACGTCAGTTTGGGAGAGCGCGAGGGCTGTGGCCGGTCCCTCGGCTTGGGTGGGATTGTTTCGGGGGAAATTAAATGCTGCTCCGCTGTTCTTTGTTCGAGATTTCGGTGGCTCTTGAGGCTGCTCTTCCGGGGTAAGACACCTTTCATTTCCATTAATTTATCGTTTCGTTATTTCATTTATTAAGCACAAGTAATTTGCTCTATGTTGTCCTTGGTGTCAGTGTTTGTTGGCTTCTTGTGATATATATATATATATATATATATATATATATATATATATATATATATATATATATATATACATATATATGTGTTTGTGTGTGTGTGTGTGTGTGCGCGCGCATTCAACTCTCAAGCGCTAAATACCCGCTTTAGTAAACACCACCTAGGACATGAATAAGTTATTTGCTGCTTTCCGCGTCGGACTTCACGGAGTGCGTAATGCATGTAGCCGAGGAGTACTGTGCGCCAATACCTGCACGGCTTTCCTTAAGAGCTTTTAACAACGATTTCGATCTCACCGCTTCTTCGTTACTGATGAAATTTTGCTGCGACATTGCATTTTATTGTCCGAATCGCTGAATACAACACTTAGCGCTGTTGCCGACCTGGCCCGGCTCGCACAAACATTTGATAACAAAAGTAATAACGAATTTCAGAAGGCGTTCCTAAATGTTCCGTAGACAACTCCTAGTCCGCACTAGAACGCATCGTTAAATTCGTTCTTATTTTCGGTAATAAATGTTCGTGCAAGTCGCCCCTGGTTTGTCATGCAAAAAAAAAAAAAATAATAGGAATCATTGCCAGTTTTCGCCCGAGGACGAAGCGTTCGAAAAGGTATAGCGTTGCGCAGAAGGCGTTTCAGAATGCTGCCGTGAAGAGAAGCTTGCCAGGGGCGTCCCAGGCGTCTGTCTGAAAAACATTTATTTAGATAGGTTTTGCGTCAACACTACTAGGTGGGCTCCCCCTTACGGGAGCCCATTGGCGTCGGCCGCCGCCCGGGCCCGCTCGACCAAGGCCCGTTGGGCCGTCAGGTCAGAGCAGCCGAGCAGGGCTGCCTCCCAGTCCTCCCGGGAAGGGTTGGGTAGGGGGGTTAGATTTGGGGTTTTTATGCGAAGCATATTAACGTAGGTTTCGGGCCTTCGCGTGACGCCCGGCGGTGGCCACCATTGACCTTGAAGTGGGGTCACGTGACATGACGTCACGTGATGACGTCACACAGGCTGCAGATGGGGCCTCATATCGCGCCGTCGGTCGCCTCCCGGCGGTGGCCACCATTGACCTTCAAGTGACCTTCAAGTAGGTCACGTGACATGACGTCACGTGATGATGTCACACCGGCTGCAGATAGGGCCTCATATCGCGCCGTCGGTCGCCTCCCGGCGGTGGCCACCATTGACCCTGAAGTGAGATCACATGATGTGACGCCACGTGATGACGTCACACCGGCTGCAGATGGGGCCTCATATCGCGCCGTCGGACGTCGCCCGGCGGAGGCCTCCACGCTGTGGTTCGCGCCGTCGCGCGCGACGCGGCGGCGGCGCCACCATCGCTGCATCACGTGATATGTGACGTCACGCCAGGGATGAAGCGGCGCGCGCCCGCCGTCGCGTCAGTCTCTGTGCCCGCAACCGCGCCAGCGTCTTAGCGCCGGGCGTGTATGCGGTCAAGATGCCTCCAAACGCTAAGGATACGCTAAGGTTAAGCCCAGTGGATGCTTCGCATCCACTGGGCTTAACCTTGATAAGCCTCCAATTTTTGACATGCCCATACCATGTGGAAAATGTCTGAGGACTTTTCCCCACAGTGCGGGCACTCCCCCGTGCAAGCGGGGTCAAAGTATTTTAAGGCTGCCGGGCACAGCAGAGTTTTGGTATAAAGGCGAAGGAGAATGCGCTCCTCCGCCTTTGTGAGGCCCTTGGTAGTCCAGATTGGTAGTCCCAGGCGTCGCACTTCGATGGGGCGCATGAGGTGGAATCGAAGGAAAACCGGCGGCGTTGGTCAGCGTCCAAAGAAAGCATCACGTAAGTTTAGCTCGACGTTTGCTCCGGTGTGGTGCGGAACGCAGCTGCTCAGTGGGAACGCAAATGCTTGTCCCGGGACGGTGGGTCTGCGCTTATCGGCTCCGTCAGCCTTTCTTGAGCCAAGCACACTACGCGTATCTGGGGGGGGGGGGGGGGGGGGTATTCTGTAAGAGTCCACCTAGTGGACTGTCCATTTCGGACGCTGCTGAATGGATGCAGCTGTACGAGAGTGACTCAGCCAATCAGCAGCGGCCTAAATGAACAGCCCACTAAGTGTACTCCTACAGAATACCTCCCCTGGAGGCTTTCTAAACCTCGACGGACAGCCCGCGCGCAAGCGTCGTCGATAGCAGGACGTCACGACGACGGCGACGGCGCAAATGCGCCCCCAGCGTCCGTTGCGTATGCATTTGCAATGAAACGCCAATCTGACTTCGTCTGAGCCTCTCGCGATGACCGCAACCGGCCTTCCACATTTGAGACCGCAAGGCCCACGATGTGACACGGAAAAGACACCTTAGGCAAGAAGAAAGATCCGGCCGCGAGGAGTGGTTTAGACCGGTAGCTAGGCGATCTATAGAGGACAGTCAACGCGGCCGGCCTCTGGCTCCTGCCTTTCGTCAGATATATTTTATAGTCGGAGCTACCACACCGGTTGTACACATACAACCTGGTGCCGTGCCCTAGCTCTTCAGCGACACAGCCCCGTTATCTCGGCCTCTCCAAACAGAAGGCAAAAGCGCCATCAAAAGCGTTTTCGATTCCTCGAATTGTTCGTGTGAGAAGCCTTCTACGCGCACAATTTCTGAGCTTTGTTCGCGGTCGCGTCAAGTTAGCATGCTCTTGAAACGCCCAATGCATCCGCACTGCGTAAGTAGCCCAAGACGGCAACACTCAAAATGCTTTTATAGAACAGTGTATAATTATGGTCAGTCAAACGCGGGTTATGCAAGTGTTATGCTGCATACGAGATTTCTCTTCTTTTCCCCACAATTAGGTATACGCTTCCTACCCTGATTGGCCACTTCCAGCAATCACGACGCTGAACGCTTTTACCGAAACGAGACATTAAAAGGGGTGATCGTTTACGTCTCCCGCACGCCTCTGCTTCTCGGCATATCACGCGTCCGCAGACGGCGAAACTTGCGATCGCGTGAGCTGTTACGTGCATTGTGGGAACTGCGTCTACGGCGTGTATTTTCTTGCTTTTATTGACGTATTCTCGTGGTTTTATGTTCCCGTGCCGGTGCGTGAGGACGCCAAGCCGCAGCTGGCACGCTGCTCTATCCCGGCAGCGCGCTTAGTGTGCCTCCGTTTTCTTTCCCTCTTTGTTTCGGTTCACGCCGCGCGCGGAGCGTAGAAGACTTCCGTCATATCTTGCCGCCGGTATTGTGTATTGTGTGCGGGGCCCGGTTTGAACTTTAACCAGACGTCAACTTGAGCAAAGAGCTAGATGCGGAGAGCAAATGAGAGTGCGCTGACACGAACGCCCATATGCGAAGACACCTCTGCGAAAGACAACCCGCCGAAAACGCGCATGCGCGCGAGACCATCTATGATTTTTTAATAGCTCATTAGACTGGTCGATTTAGAACACTCTGGCTATGCAGCAAAGTGTTTAAATAGAGCATTACAGCAATACAGCTCGTCATGCCGAAGATAGAAGATCTATGCTGGAAGTTGCATTTGAAAGCCTCTTGGCTGGACATCAAGGCATTTGGCGGACGACAGGCCGCGTCTTGGAAAATTTTCAGTGGCCAGAGCTGCATGGCGATGTAAAACGTATTGTGAAATGTTGTGATAGATTAGGGGAACAATACTGAAAGTCAAAGTTGGTGCTTTGACAACGAGCAATATGCTTGCCGTGCGCACGCGCCTTTCGAAGTTTTCATCCTGTTGCGGTAGGTCCTTTTTCTGCAGAACCGATCGTGGCAACCGCTATACGTGGTCATAGACTTAGCCATGCGATATGCAAATTACATTGCGCTTCTTGCAATTTTTACTGTACGTGGCAAAAAGGCTGATTGAGATTTTTGTCCGCGTTGGTCTGCCGAAAGAGATCGTACGCCGTACGCCATCAATGGGCACGTTTCACTTCAAAACTCATTAAAAAGGTTAAAGCTTTATTTGAAGAATAAACGGGCACAGTAGTGGTAATATTGCTTCGTTATTCCCATGAAGAACCCCATTCATCCACTACACTAAAGTTGACTTAGTTGCCGTCTCACACGACCTTTGCCAACGCTCTAAAGGGACACTTCAAGAGTAGTATTAATTCAATATTCCTCATAGGCTGAGCTTTATTAGTAAACTACGCTTCTGCAATAGCGAAATGGCCTCCCTTACCGTGAGATGAGCCATGGTAAGACAGGAAAGACCCGCAAACGTCACAGTTTCGCCCAAGAAGCGAAGCATTGGTTGCGACTTCAAACTATCGTAGACAGCTACACGAAGTAAGGTTAGTCGTTCTATAAGCCGCATAAGCTGCTATAACCATTCATTTATTAACTAAATTAACAAGCACGTCGCGCGCGCACAGGCAAAACACAAACACATCTCACTCGATGACCGCGGACACTCGCTGTCAGAACGTTGGCGGGATGAGGAGCGACAGCAGCGGCGAGCGAATCCCCCTTCGCGCTGCCTCCAGCCTCAACACGAACTAGGCGCGCGAGAACAGAGCGCACACGAAGCCATCAGCTATCTGTGGTCGTCTAGCCTTCGAACCCAGCGCAGATTGCTTCCAAGATAGGACGCACATGGCAGCGCTCAGTCGCAGCAGCTCCAGTGAACAGATGCGCACTAACCTGCTCCCTTCCCTATACCCACACCCTCAAAATGCACGCACATCTCCCCCTCCCGCCCTTGCGCGCGTGAGAACACTGTGCGTACCCTCCCCGCCTTCCTCCCTTACGAGCACTAGAAGACATCGCTCCATCGAGCCACCAATCTTCTCGGCTCCCCTCGCAAATTTTCGATGGCACCCAGAGTAACGGCGTGCGGCCGCGATTTTATCGCACTTGGATTTTATCTGTAACATCACGGCGACGCCAAAGACGCCGTAGGAAATTCGCCTGGAGTGTCCCCGCAATCGCAATAAAACGAAATACACGGGGCGACGCGTTCCTGAAGTTCCCGCGCCAGCTCACCGTGAAATAACGCATCTAAAACATTTAACTTGCCACGAGGTGTGCTTAAGATGCCGTATGTTACGCAGGCGTGTGTGTGTGTGTGTGTCACACACGTCATGCAGTCATCAGGAGTAGCATGCTAGGCCTACCAGGAAAACTACTTCATATGTCAATCAATCAGTCAATCAATCTATCTGTCGAGAGGAGGAGCAGGGCAGAAGCTGAGCCTGCACCAAGGAGCTTGAGGGTTCCTGGCCTCCTCGTGTAAAACGGGACAGAGCAGCCACGGCCACGATGTTACGGTTACAGGTATACATATTGAAATACTGGAAAACATAGAAATATACAAGAACACAGACTATAAAAAGCAATCCACGCATTAACAAGAAAATTCAAATTCGGAATTTACAAATGTGTTTCGTGCCATCTTTGAAAGTATAACAGCATTAAGACCAAAACTTATTTCTCCGGCAAATTTATTCTGGCATAGGTGCTATTGGCTAACAGGTTCCAATATCGCGTAATCGTTGTTTTGTTCCACCGTGGAAAATGGCGGAATATTCTCACGCGGCTGACAAACAGCCGCTCCATGTATACTTGTTTCATATTTATTCCGCATAATTTACTCCGCTTTTTCTCCGAGCAATCTGCCACCGTGTTCTGGACTCGGTACAGCAAGGAAAACAAGCAACGTACATCGTACGTCGCTCCCTTTTATGCGGCCACTAATCGTCTTCTTATCCGTCTCGGGCTTGGCTCCTTGACGTCATCGCCCCGCCGTGCGGCTTCTCGTCTACACCATCCGTCTTCGGAGCGCGTCTCCTGTTCTCTCGCAGGCCGGTCGTTTGCCGGGGTATACATTCGATGCGCGGTGCATTACCGTGCTATTGCCCCCGCACGCGACATTCGAAGCCACCGCATATAGGGGCGAAAACAGTGTGGTTCACAGACGCCGCGTTGGAGGTCACTAAAGCGCGAGTGACCCGTCACTCTTGATGCATGGTCGTGGGGCCGCGAAACGACGAGAATCATGCCGGACGCACGAGTTGGGAGTTCAACGCACTCTGACGAGGTTCACGATTGCAAGGCTGCGTACCTTTGTGCGAGTAGGCCTGATCATCTACCATAAGGTGTCCCAGCTAACTTAAGCAAAGCTGTGTGACGAAATAATAAAAAAAAGAAAGATTCGGAAAACGCTGTGCACGGTACGACTTTGAGACCTACGGTACTCGGCCGTCACACCTCTGATGACCGAACACCCCAGGTCTTATCATTGTATCCTGCACCGCGTTTTGTAAATAACTTTTTTGTTCCTTTGAAGAGCTTGGCTAACGTTAGCGGGACGCACGCTATACTGTACACAGCTCAGCAGACATCTGTGCTCAGGTACACCCTCTAGTTCTTCATAAGAAAATCAATTAATCAATCAGTCTGGATTTGCCTTTAAGGAAGTGGGGATAAGAGGTGCAAGGATGCGACGAAAGGCATGCGTGGTTGCCCCGTTGTGCTGGCCAGTGACGTCAGAGGAAGGGAGGTGCGAGGCAAAAGTTTGTACGTAGAAAAAGAGAGTGAGAGTGTTGGACTATCCTTCTTTGCTTACCGATGAACTCAGAAGTCATCTATTTCTGATTTCTCGTCAGGCTTCTTATCATCATCATCGTCATCATCATCATAGTAATAATAATCATCATCATCGTATCCTTTTATGTTGATATATCACATTCACCTTTACAATATTAATTTCAGACCACTCCTGTCTCGCGTATGTCACTAAATCCTGTGGCTACAAATTTGCTAAGTTCCAAGATGTCCCATGATGCCGTCTTCGACTACGTTACGCTTTGCTTGCTTTTCAGTGAAGGGAATGCGACGGCTACCCCACTCCAGTATTGGAACGTTAGGGGTTATAATATTGTGCCGTGTAACAACCCAGGCGAAACAAAAGAAACTGCACCGTGAGGGCCATTTTCAAAAGAAAAAATATTCAAGCAAGCAAGTTCATCATGTGCTTGTAGTGACGTTGGGGTTCTCGAATAATTATGCACCGCTTCACGACATTACCGTGAACTTTCCATGCATAAGTAGGTTAATAAAAAAAAAGTCGGCTAACTGCAGCTGGTAACGCAACATGGTGCACACCACCGCCCTATCCAATCGAATACCTGGAAATAGCGCCTGTAATGGAACGTGGTCGTTTGTGGAGTAGATGGGAAGTTTCTTTGCTGTTTGACCACGACGTTACCTGGAAACCGCTGGGCCAGTGTCAATATAGTGTGTGACGTTGCGTTAATGAAAATAACGATTTCTGTTTCAGCTAGCTGGCCGCTTTCTGTGTTGCTTGATACAAACAAAGACTTCGCTAAACTTTTTACGACAGTAGCGAGCGTTCACGTCGTTCTAACAGTTCTCCAAGACCGGCCTTCGACAGAGGCTGTACAAGAACATCGACGCTAATACGGCGGCGCTAATGCGGGAACGAGCGCCGGACGTAAGCGCTCTGCGTGCGGTTTCTCGCTGCGTTATACTTCATAGACGGCTTAAGGGCGAAGGCTCAGGGTCTCCCGTGCTATTACACCTCTTCCGCCGTCATTACTCACCGCACTTCATAACACGCTGCCTTTAGCGTTCGCGCCGTTGCCTAATGCGATATACTTCTGCGTTCATGAGTTGTCGTCTGTTCTCTCCGGCTGGCAATGGCATTCGTCACGCCAGCTTTCGGTTTGCCCTTGGCCTCTATTGCTGGTGAGAGCAGCGCGCTCCTTGTCGAGGGTATCGCTTCGATCTGTGTGACCGCGAACGCGCCCGGCTTTGCGTTTAGGCCTGCAGCACTGCGAAAGCTCGCTCGAGATAGCGTCAGACGTCGCTGGGACGGGCTAGTATTGGCAATCGCAGCAGACGACGAGCACGTCTGTACCGAAGCTATAAAGACGAAGTGCAGCGTGGTCTAGGCGAGGTCAAGTTCTCTCGGCGTCACTTTGAGCGTAGATGAAACAAATCTCATCTATCGGTGGTATTTCTTTATTTTTTATTTTCCAAAAGACAGGATTACTACTTCAGAGCAAGATCTCGAAACTCAATTAGCGAAAAAAATTTGCGTTCAAAGATGCGAACAGCAAAAGGGAGAGGGAGTGTCAACGTAATCTCCCACATATCTGCTTGGACATTGAAAAGCCGTGCCGACGTGGTTGCGAAAATGTAAATTCTTTATATTTACAAGGGTTGCGAATTTCCTTAGGCTTCGAAACGAGTGAAAAACAAAAATTAAATAAATATAAACGAGAGAGAGAGAACGTGCTGTTCTGTCATTATAGTATTCCAGTTTACGGTGTGCCGAACGGCAGCATTGCTGGTCATCATCTCGAGTACCTTCGTTCAATCGCAACGTATTGGGGTATCTTAGTGTTGCATGATAGCCCTCGCGAATCGTGCGGGGTGGCGGGGAAGGCGGAGATGGTCGTCGCTATACGTAAATTATTTTTTTATGCTGACGCCTTTGTATACCAGTAGCTAAGTAGAACATGGTTGCTGAAATTCCGGGACTTGAGTTTATTCCCTCATTCAGATATATACAACATACACACGGTAGTTGCATGAAAATGGGTGTACAAAAAGGCTAAAAAACTAAACGCCTGGCGATGTGCCAAAACCCGCCCAGTGAGGGTTTCGTGTACTCTAGTTGACCTCAAGAGACAGAGGACCACGGGATGATGGAGCCTTGAAGTGATCAACCATGATCAAACAAGGAATGTATCTGGAGCCAATGTTTCGAGAAGTGGAGTTGTCTTCATCGGGGCAGAAAGAAAGCTTGGTGACGTGCCAAGCAAAGCTGTCGTTCGCCTGACGAGGACAAGTTCCTTGCCGAAACATTGGCTTGTTCGATCCCTCTCGATCGCTTCTAGTTGAACTCAGCGTGTAGAAGTGGGGCCACCAGTGCTTCGTGTTTCCGATATGCCCTCCTCCCTTTCCTGCTAAAATAAAGTTGCTACCGCCACCACCATTCCCGGTATTTTACCGATAATTCGGAGATTTGGAGCAGTGGCAACATCTGCGGTAAAAGCTTTAACTAACTTGGTAGGCATATAGTGCACGCGATAAGAGGGGCGTTGTTTCTCGTACCGCTAGCCGGGAAGGGACGACAGCAACCGTAAGGGAATATGCTGTCTGTCAATGCGTACAATGTTCAACGGCGGATTTCTATATTTTTCTCGAAGAACTGCACCACTTTCCTTTCTACGGTTGTTTTAAGACACGGAATCATAAAGCTATAAGGCGCTAAGCCGTGCTCCCTTAAAGGTTGGAGAAAATAGTGCCTTTACCTTTCCAAAAGCACGCTCTCTCTCTCTCTCGAGAGAGAGATAGAGCTACCATTAAGATTGACAGGCATTCCTTTCCTAAGGGCGTGAGCTTCCCAATGTAACAAGGATGAGCATTTGAGATAAATTAAGCTCGAGCACCCATATCACTGTACACTTTACACTGACAACTTTCCATGCACGTACTACCGTTCATCGCATTCCCCCCTCTCCCTCTCTCTCTCCCTGCCTCCCTTCTTTCTAAGCCATCCCCCAGCGTAGGGTGGCCAACCGGAGTCTTGCCTGAATAACATATCTGCCTCATTTTTATCTCACTCACTCACTCACTCACTCACTCACTCACTCACTCACTCACTCACTCACTCACTCACTCACTCACTCACTCACTCACTCACTCACTCACTCACTCACTCACTCACTCACACTGACACAACTTCAGCGCAGCTTGAAAAACTCACACTCTCTCAAGCCTCCTCCTCAGCCGCTTAGAAGACTTGAAACACGAATAAGAATTTCCGGAGGGCGTACGGTGCTCCCTTAATGATCATGTGCACTTATTCTTACGTTCTGCCCCATCACTCATGCGTAACGGTTGGTAGAACACCGGAAAGACGTTTAAAGAAGTGTGGTAGCCTCCTTGCAGTGCACAGATTGCAGAAACGTCTTGTGCGGCGGTAAGATGATTCTCACCACCCACAGACGAGCCAAGTCGTTCCACCGAGGTCAACTTACTGAACCTATGTTACAAAATTCGTTTTCGTCGAACTTCATGAAGCCCGCTCTTTGTGGTCTTGTGAAGCTCAGTCCTGGGCTCACTGAGGTTCTCAAAATTTCTGCCACGGCGCATTTTCAAGACTACTCGGCGTGCGCACGCATTCTTCTGTCTCAAAAAGAGGGTAGGGAGAAAAAAAAAAAAATCTGCTCTCAAGTATTTCTCTCGCCTGTCGCCTCGCTTACTTGACATCCGCTGGGTATCTTCGGAATTATTCTCTCTCTCTACTTTCATTTTTTTTTTCTTTTTCGCAGTCAAGCATTCACTCCAGCGGCAGCGACCGCAAACGTCCTTGGCCTCTTTGAAGTAAGGCGTCGTACTCCAGTGCCTAAATATAGTTCAGCGCTCGGTCCTCTGGCCGGTTCGAAAGATGTAGCTACACTTAATCTCACCAATTCCGTGCAGTACGGCGAAAGCTATAATGCCGTGTTTGCCAACCAGAAAAGGAAACACCGGAGAAGGGCCACTCCATTGTCCACCTCTGATCACCCTCCGCCGGACACCGACTGAATGGAAGCTTCCCAGAAGGTTCAGCGGCTCACAAGGGGCCAGGCCATTTCCCGTCTAAGAACACGCAGCCAGCTCTTCTAACTGATTGGCTGACACAAGCCCTAGCGTTCCCTGCACTGCATGGAATTAGCGAGACGCGTGGCGTAGTCTTACGACGATTCCTGCATTCCTGCCTACACACTCGGTCTTGAACAGCGGCTCACCGGCGGAATTCGGCTTAATTTGGCCTTCATCTTGCGAGCACCGGACTGGTCGTTACAATAAAGGTGTTTTACACTTTCTCTCTCTCTCTCTTTCTCCCCTCTCTCTCACACACAGGCATACCCGTCAGCATCGTGAACCCCGAGTTCCAAGAGGGAGCCCAAGGCTCGGGTTGTGTGAGCGAGGTCGGAGCGTATACGCGGGAAGCAGTCAAGTGAGAATGCTGTTTCATTGTGGGCACACGCAGACGTTGCAGATGAACCGCGGGCGTCTTTCGGGTGGAGGGGGGCTCGGTGCACGTGTTGGCGACGAGTTGCCGTCATCATCTGCTGGAGGGTTCTCGTTTCGTATATACCCCGGCACTGTGGAACGTTGCGGCGTCTTGCGCCTCCTCCGCTCCCTAGGCCGTCGCTGATGAGCCGAGGTCGTGTGATCCGCTGCCCTTGAGGCGAGGCGGCTGTGGGTCGCTCTGCGCAATGATGCCGAGTACGTGAGAGTGGCGTGTGTACTATTTCGGGTTGCCCCTGAAGCTTTGGCGGAGACGGGACGAGGCGCGATGCGGGAACGAAATGTGCACGGTAACTTTTCTAAAGGACACATCTTTGCTCGTTTTATGCGTAACCTGCACTCTTTGCCTTAACCATTTCGGGCATATAAGCCTGTTTGTATAACAAGGCCCACAGCAAATTTTTAAGAAAACGCGAACAAAAGAGCGAGAAAACAGAGCTGAAAATAATTTTATTTTGGAAGCCGAAGTACTGAAGACCATGCTGGTGAATAACCTTAGGCTATCAGAATAGGGCCCCGGCTACCTGGAATACCTGGAATAGGGAAACGCCCACTTTCGGGCATTAACAATTTGGTCTCCGAAACAAAGTTTACTCACTCACTCACTCACTTTATAAGAACAAGGGGAGATCTTCATGGTCAACACATGTGCCTACCCGCCTTACTGTAGTACCTAGCTTCCTGAGCCCTTCATGTTTCTTTCAGTTTTCTGAGCCCAAACTCCGCGAAATGGCTTCCATGCTCTCTCAAATAGAAAACAACTAATTTATGCATGCCCATGCTGCTCTTGATTGTCACCTTTAGCATCTCGCACGCTACCTTCACGTTCGGATATATGCCTGTATTGTATTTGTTATTTGTTTGTTTTATTTATTTTTACGCACCGCAGCCCAGTTAGAGCTATGGCAGGAGTGGGGAATTATACAGTTGTATAGCATACAAAAAGTGCAAATATAAGCAGAACGAGAGCGAGAAACATAAAAAAAAAACAAAAAATACAGCAATGATATTCAAGTTTAAGCAAGAAGTCATCCAACACAAGAGAACGAATGGCACAAGGCAGGGAGTTCCGATAGTGAATGGTTAAAGGGAAAAAAAAACTATATTTAAACGCATCAGTTCGTGACCGATGCAGTACAATATTAAGATGGTGGTACCTCCTAGACAAGGAAGGTGCCGCAAATTTTATGTATGCGCTAATGGAAGAAGACTTCGACGAGGTAATGCAAGAGCTTCAGGGATCCTATGTTACGATGGATGCCGAGAGTGGTTAGATATAACTCTGATAGTTAGGAAGACGGAGTAAAGTTGCTATCATAACGACGGTATATGAGCCTGGTAGCTTTATTTCTGGACCATTTCCAACGTCTCGGTGTCTGATTTCTTATGTGTCTTTCCTACCGCACAGGCGTAATCCAGAAGCGGCTGGGTAACCGAGTTGTAAGTGATTGCTTTAGTATTTAAAGGCGCTGTGCGCAAAGTACGCTGTAAGTGGCCCATATTCTTCAGTACTTTGTCGCAAATGTATTCTATGTGATGTGACCATGGCATGTTATAAGTAAAACAAAGAGCCGGGTATTTATATTCGGACACTTTTTCCTGCGCGCAACCATTAAATATATAAGGAAACGTGGTTGGAAACCAACGCCTACAAAAGGCGTTGGTTTCCATCCACATTTCCTTATGCATTTAAAGTGTTGCCTTAGCTTTCAACAAGCTAGGAGAAAAAAAATGGAACGTAGGTATCCCAGGCGTCATGGCAGAGCCCCATGTGTACTGCTGCTTGGAAATAGAAACAAGGCTTTAGAATAGCGGAGACATGTGTAAAGTAACAAAGATGACTATAGGACAGAGAAAGAAATATAGCTGTGAAATTGCGCTCTCCTTTGCTAACTACGTGTTAAATAGTTGTTGCAAGGTTTTAACGTGTGGTTGATTTATTTGGACGAAAATGGACATGTCGGCCACTATTATGTCCCCGATTGCTCTGCAAATATTAAATTGCTGTGTATATCTTAAAAGAGAGCGAGAAAAATAAACTAAATTTACTAGTAGGAGGAAAGAAAGAGAGAAGGCAGGGATGTTAACCAGAAATGCATCTGGTTGGCTACCCTACACTGGGGGATGGAAAAGGGGTAATAGAAAGATGAGATATATATATATATATAGAGAGAGAGAGAAGTGGGGGGAAGGAACGACGTGGTAAGTTCGCGCATGCGCGCGCCAGTCTCCCTCAAGGAAGACAAAATTTAGGAGTCTTGAGAACTTCATATGCTTAATTGTGTTTCTTCGCTATGCCCATGTGAAAGAAAGTGCTGTGAGCATTTTTCATAGTAGTCTAAGAAATGTGTCAGAAATGCTGGCTCAGTGAATGAGAAAAATACTCAGTGGATGATGACTAACTGTCACAAATTCGGATAATTGTGTGTATACATCGGAATAGTTAGAAATTATACAATGGTAGTAAAACATCACACGTGCAACAATTGAACACAGAGAAGAAGTTCGTGTCTCCAAAGCTCACAGCTCAATAAAATTTATTACGTATCGAGTACTTAAGGCTTTGAAAGGTATTGCAGATAAATTCTAGAAGGCGCAAAACTCATACAGCAGTTTTTCTGCAGTTATGAGGAATGAACCTTCACTGCAGTGTGTGTTTGGTATCTACTTTGCCACTTGTCAGACGCATAGCACTACTGAAACGGCATGGTACGTGACTTACGTATTCGAAGGCGTTCTGCACAGTCGAAAACCTTGTTACCAGGTTTCTATAGGCTGCCTAGCTTGTCCACCAAATTTCAACTTAGCTTTCTGGCGTATAGACCTACTCTCAGTCGTTGACAAGTGCTGTTGCCGGTTCGACTGAAGCTGTCAAGTTGGAACACTCACTCGGCACTATCTCACGCTTCGCAAACCTTTGACCGTCAGGTTGTTATAGAAGCTTCCTCACTGATTCAGAGCAGAACCACAGCCCTGTTATGACTGTCTTACCCCGCTCCCACGGAACTCGGGAATTTGAAACTTCGCTCGTCAGAGCCGCAGAACGCTCGAATGTATCTCCGGACAGCGTCGCGACGGCCACCCGTGATATACGAGTCATCGTCATGACGTCAGCCCACCGCTCTTCATTTCATTTCCTTTCACATTTTCTCTCTTTTGGCTCCGCTTGTCAGCGCTTTTGATGCGGTAACTTAATACAGCTGAATGGGTGGGAGGGGGGGGGGGGGGGGGGGTGACCGCAGCTGCTATGCGACTGACGTGCTGCATAATGCACCAGTTCCGATGACGCAGCCTGCACGATGCTGGGAGCGGACGAGAGACAAGGGCGGAAGTGGCATGTCACCGTGCTCACGCGGAGGGAGTGACTCCTTTTTCTTTAGCACGTGCCGCATATACTAGACTCTAAAGTGAGCGAGTGAGACGTGAGGGTGCGGTCGCTATCTCCCATCGGGGACACGTGGTGCTGTCGCGCGTTCCCATTCGCGGTTTTCTGAATCTCCATATCTGTCGACACTCTTCCAAGAGACGCACGCGGTGTCCGTCCCCGCGATTCAGAAGACCCATTAACGCGCGATGAAAGTTCCCAGCGAGTGCTTCGGGCTGAAAGCGCATCTTCAGCGACCACACATGACCACGCACGCACAGACACGCACACGTAATGACCCCCACCCCTCCAATTAACGCGTCGCACGAATCCTCAAGAAGAATGGGGAAAAAAGCCCTCAACCAACGCCTTGGCCAGTCGCCTTGTCAACACAGTCACTATATGTAGCCACGATTGTTATAACGCGCACACACCGTGAAGTTTTCTACAAAATTTTCGTTCGGCTGCCATGGGAATTAATGGGTAGTACAGAGATACGCGATAAGTGGTGTTTCTCTTAAGTTGAGCCAAGCTTCAAAAAAATATGCAAATGCTACGTAGCTGGACAGAACCAAGGTAATGTTGTTTACCGTCGCTTGGAGATACTCATATTATTTCTTGCGTTCCGCTTAATTAGATAATTAGTCTTAATTATTAATCAACTTCTCAATTATCATAATTTGATGGGAAAAAAGTGTCAATGAGAAAATTCTAGAGCAAGATGAAAAACTTCCGATACAGTTTTGTGTTGCTCAATACGTGCTACATAAAAGTGTTTTTTCCAAGCGTGAAAGGAGCCCCGCGAATACACGCTAAGTGCCTCGAGCGGCCAGTCGCGTGGCAACTTTACGCGTGTTTGCGGGCTGCCGCACTGGCTGAGGTAGACGCTATAGCACCAGAATTACCTCTAGTGATTTTCTGTAGGAAACTCATATATGTGCTACATATACGCATTTCAAGAAACGTAAGCATACTAAGGCTACACACTCTAAACGGAAGGGAAAGCAATGAAACGGAGATAACTACAGAAATGAAACGTGGAGCAGGCTTGTCAGATGAACTCAATGAACATTTTGTTGCGGTACAGGCCAGTCAAATGCTTACAACGTAAATTCGTATCCCATTCGTATCCTATTCGGGGAAACCAGTACATTCTCTTGTAGTACGGTGTTTTTTTCCCGACAACAGAGGTTGAAGTTGTCGAGATATTCAACGGCTTAAAATATTCAAGAACGCTTGACGTAAATGACATGCAAATTCTCCCTTTCATAATATATATCGTAGACATCAATGCTCCTAGCATAAAGCAAATCTATAACTTAGCTGTTATACTAGGTTATACTAGAAACTAGCTGTTTTTGCGCAAAAGACGCAAACGGCGAGGGTAATTGCGATTCACCAGGGGGCGATAAAAAGAATCTAGAAAATTTAGGTCGATATCTATACTACCAGTCATATTGAAGGGATTGGAAAAGATTATGTACGTCCGACTTCTCGGTTTCTTTAAGTAAACGCTCTCTAATTTCCATGGCCCAATACGGGTTTATGAAAGCCACGTCTACAGAACAAGCCCTTCTTGCTCAAAAAGAATTTAGAATTGATGCCTTTGAAGATGAAAAGTTTGTCTTATGTGTATACGTTGACTTCTCGAAAGCTATTCACTGCATGCAACATAATTTATTATTCTATAAACTGGAAGAGTATGGTGTGCGTGGGAAGTCGAACGACCTTCTGCGTTCCTATCTACAGTAACGAAGTCAGTTTGACTCAAGTTGTAATTTCAATTCCCAGTCTAAAAACATTAGCACTCGAGTCCTTCAAGCTAGCATACTTGGGCCGCCCTTATTCATTGTTTGTACAAACAAGATTTTTTTGCTGCGTGACAAATTGTAAACAGGTTGACTATGCCGATGATAGAACACTTCTTTTTTCAGGGGTATAAAGCCAGATAGAGTAATGTCATTAGCAAAGGATGCGCTTGCACAGGCATTAATTTGGTCAAGAAAAAAACTGCTCCAAAATCAACACACACACACACACGTAGAAAAAAAAGGGGGTATGTTTATTCTTTTTTGCACTAAGCCCACAGTTTTTGATTTGTCAGAAACCCTATATCGTGATAATGGTGTAGTTAATATTTCTCACGAGATTAAGGCGTTGGAAGTTACGTTCTCAGAGACTCTATCTTGGAACAAGCCAGGGGAAAATATCTGCAACAAATTAGATTGCGACACTGGACGCATAAATAAAAACCGTCAAATATTACCGGTAAAAGTGAAACGTTTGATTTACAGTGCATCATCTTTATCAACACTAAGTTATTGCCACCTTGTGGGGGGCAATACATCAATAGATAACATTAAAAAAAATCGGTCTATGTGAAAAGCGCCCAGTTCGTGCAATTGCTAACGTTTCATATGCCACTCGTACACATCTTCGTTTTAAAACATTTAATATACTAAACGTGGAATTTATCTACGCGTTTGGTATTTCCTGTTCCCACCGTCTTGCCATTGAAATCAATAACGCTGACTTCATTAGGTGGTTTCCTTTAGCAAAACGGCACTGCTCATTCAACCCAAGAACTCAGGATTCATGGCTGCAGCGATTATGGCGCACAAGTTACGGAAATCAGCCGCTGTTATTCTATCTGCACTCTTAAACAAATATGCCAAACACGGCATAATCGCTGAGACTGCATACACGCGCATATTTTATTTGTTTTTATCAGATCAAGATATGATTCAGCTCGCACACCCATAAAGCCGCTTGCCGGCTGCTGCTTGCTTAGTTTCGACAACATTGCGTATTATTCACTGCAGCAGTCGCAAGACGCTGTCAAATTGTGTTTATGTCGCACTGTATTTGTCAATGACCGTCTTACTCTTCTCCAACGCTGTTTAGTTTTGGTGGTACCAACTTTTTACTATACGCCACAAATTTAGCCTTGATATTTATTCTTTTAGAAACTAAGGTTACTAATTTACATGTGAGAGCAAATGGCAAACTGTTTCGTTGCCTCTTCTGTTTTTGACTTCATCTCTTCGATGCGACACCTATTCTTCAACCGCAAGTATTGTGAGATTTTCTTTTTAATTTCACGTCTTTGTACTTGTATTGATACTGTATTTCAGATATTTCCACGTTGTATGAGATGCTAAAACCCATTCTGCTCTTTATTAAGTATATATAGATTATTAGCCTATTTTCTTGTCAAAGTTAACAACAGAATAGGACAGATCTACCGGCCCCTGCTCTAAAACAGCTGAGCTTACTTCTTTTGCATGAAAAGTACAGCAACCACGTGCATATCTATACCGATGGATCGACTACGTCGTCCAGTTCTGGTGGTGCAGTGGTTATACCAACGCGAGGAATGACACTGCGGTTCAAGACATCGCATGTCACGACCTCAACGGCGGCAGAACTAACGGCCCTGCGTCCTGCACTGTAATTAATCGATTCTGAAAGACTTAGAAAATGGGCTGCGTTCTCTGACTCAAAACCGGCATTACAGTGCACGCTGTCAGTTCGCCGACGCGGATGTCGCGAACAGCTGACATACGAAATCGCGAAACTTCATCATCACGTCCAACAAAAAGGTCGCGAGGTTGTCTTTCAATGGGTACCTGGCCCTTGTGGAATCAGTGGCAATGATTCCGCCGATAACGCTGCTCGCACAGCACATCAAGAAGAGCACAGCGTTCCAATTCCGCTTTCGAGGACAGACGCCGCCAGGCAGCTTCGACACCTGGCGCGCAGTCTCTCACTGACCGAATGAAACTCGCCAAACTTAAGACTTACATGACTGCATCGATTAAACCCCTCACTGCAACTCCGACCTCCACTCGGACTTCCTCGACGTGAAGCTACGCTTCTCTGTAGCCTCTGGTTAGGAGTTGCCTTCACAAAGGCATACTCTACATCTATTGGAGTGACCGACAGTGCAGCATGCGAGGTCTGCGGCACCGAAGAAAATATCGACCACCTGTGCCACTGTTCACGATATACCCCAGAAAGACAAGAACTTGCCAACGCTCTCCAAAAACTGGACAATCGGCCACTTTCTGTGCAGGTGCTGCTGGAACACCGCCCCCATCGCTCGTTGGCCCATAAAGCGGTGAAGGCGCTTTTGTGCTTCTTGAGGACGACTGGTTTGTGTGAACGTCTGTGACTATTAATGCAATTTCTATTAGACCACACGCGTCAGCGAACTCACCGCTAATTTCCTTCTTTCCTTCCCTCTTCTCTCTCCTTGTCATCTTTGTTTTCTCTTTCCCATCCCCTGGTGTTGGATAGCCAACCGGACGTTATTCTGGTTAACCGCCCTGCCTTCTGCTTTTCTCTTTCCTCCCCCCTTGTCAAAGTGTATGTTTTTCAATAAGTATAGTTAGCTGCCTCCTGTAGCCATGTTATCTTGAAGTGTACCGCGGCTCACTTGCTGCTGGACTTTGTAAGGGGTCGGAGCTTTGTCAAGCTGGAGTTTGCGGCTTTCCTTCGTCACCTCCATATTTCTCCTGGAGAAATAAAAGTTCCTTTTGATCGTTTGATTGATTGAACTTCCCATACGCACATTCAACCCCCCCCCCCCCCCCCGCGCCACCAACCCCCCTCCGCGCTTCCGCTGTGGCTCTGCGACTACGGCGTCCCGCTTTTGAGCAGGAAGGAGGCCGAGGGTGTCATTCCCGGATGACGCAGCCGCCTTTGGAGCACACTGCAAGCCCGCTCGGGTGCCGGGCTTCCGGTAGGGCACACGTAAAAGAACGTATTTGTAGTAGTCCCCCGCTACACAGACGATGGCGGCTCACATTAATACCGTCAGAGTTGTTTCAGTACGTGACCAGGAGGGACGTAATACATCCCCTTCTTGGTTCAGGAGCCAGAGCCACAGAACCAGGCACCACCACAAGTGCAGAATCGAGTCATTCTCCTACTCAGCATGGTTAGACAGTTCGACGACAGCTGCTCTGGTCAGGACGTCAGGCAGCACTTTAGAAAAACGAAGGCTCTTGGTCACTGCCCAAGTCGAAAGTTAATTGGCGTTTCGGAACCCGTACGAGTTCCTTGTCCACAATGCCTGCGTAATGGCCACGCTTCCGTCCGGCACCAACGGCGTCCATATTTTAAGCACATCGCCAAGGTTCACAGGCACTCTCTCGCGCCCGCCACGGTACTCCGACCCGGTTTTCAAGGTCGCCGTCGCGGCCAGGAACCGTCGCGTCCGTCAATCTTTTAATGGACGTTGCCGCTGCCGCTGCACCCGCTCTTCCAGCTCTTTCGCACACGGCGCGCCCTCTGCTGGTAGAAGGATGTGGCCACCCGAAGGGACGCGTAAAAGAGAGCGAGGGGGGACGCCTCGGCTTCTTCTCACGGTCCCCGTGGTTGCCGCCTCCATCAAGCCGCAGCAAAAGCGGCGCCCATGGATGCACACGGCGAGAAGAGCCCGCACGGCGACGACGACACACACAGACGCACGGTCGACGACCAGGCCAGCACGAGGAGCCGCCGCAACCGCAACAGCCTCGCCGCAGCACCCCCCCCCCCCCCCCCCCCCCGAAAATAACCGATCTCCTTTCGTCGTCTTCGCCTTTTCATCCGGGGGCAAGGGCGCCGCTCGCGTGTTTGTGCGAGCGAGCGTCGAGCCGAGCGCGGCGTTGTTGTTTTCTTGCCTTGGCGTCGAGCTTGGTCGCACCCGGTGAAATGACCCCCCCCCCCCCCCTCCTCTGATTTCTCCTACGCTGTCACCTGGCCGCCTCCTCTGTATTCGAGAAGGAAGAAGAAGGAACGAAGGGGCCCTGAACTGCCTCTTCGTGCATTTCAAAGCAGGTCCGAGCGGAAATGACAGCGTTGTGCGCTGGTCGGCCCTCGTGTCACGGGAAGTTGGCTGTGGCCCGGATAAGGCTGACCGGAGGCCGAACCGAGTGTGGCGACGGGTGCAGCGCCTATATGTTCGCGAAATGTCACTGGTTTTGAAGCGCTATACCGGGCCTTTATCGTCTCTTCCACGCGGCTCTTGAGCTCTGCTGCGAGAGCGAAGTGGACGTCCCATTGTTGCCGTAGAGTTTCAAGGTCGAGGAATAATAACAAAATAAAATAATATGGATAAAGCAAAAGCGAAAAATGGACGGTCCTCTGTTGCGAGCTGAAATTGGAAGATGCGAAATGAGAGGGACCTGTTCGGACAACGGCCTCGATGAACGCATGTTAGTTTGGTGCACTGTAAACGTCGGAAATCGTGTACTGAGTGCCTCGATGCCTTTTGTTCTTGTCACGGTTACTGTAAAGATGCAGAAGAAAATAAATATTTCTTTCTTTCTTTCTTTCTTTCTTTCTTTCTTTCTATCGGTGGCGAGATTTAACGATAAATTCCAGGTAGATGATAGCGGTTTTTTTTTGTGTTCGGCCGTCTTCATTTACTTTTGCTTCGACTACAAGGTGAATTCACGAACGGCGCTTGCACACCACGGACAACGCTCTCAGCAAGGACCGACGACCCAGTGACACTAAGACGGTGCTAAATGTGTTTCGAAAAAAAAAATACTTCACAGATGATTAGGATCCAATAACAGCTAAATGCACTCTTTAGTTATGCACGCGACCTCGGAGATTCGCTCACTGAGTGCTTTAGTTTTACAAAAATAAAATATTGCACCCGGTGCAATCTAGCATACACGTATTTACCGAGGGGGGCGGCGCTGGCACTCCTCTCCCACCTCTCGCTGTCAGAAGTGTTTGTGTGAGGGGAATGGGGGCTAAGTCGGCCGTTTGGCCATATGTTGGAGCTGCCACAACGAAAACTAACATGAAGAATCTTTTGAGTGCTGCAAAAGAAAGCTGTCCGTCATAAAGGGAACATTATATGTTCACTTATACGACAGAGAAACACATTTCTCTTCTACAATGTGATTCGAACTAGGTAATATGCATGAGCATAGGTTATTACGATAATTTTATTTTTCGTTTACACACGTCAAAAGCTTCTTCACTGGCTACTTTGGAACACCCAAGTAACAAAAACGTGCGAGAAATCCAGAAATATAGAAAGTACCGCCCTTTCACAATTATTACAAACTACAGGCCTTCCGACAGAATGTATAAATACATAAGCACGGGTACATTTCACCAGGAAACAAGTATGTGACGCAGGCACGTACCCAGGATATTTTTTCGGGAGGAGGGGGGCCAAGCCAAGGTAACTTCTGTGCAAATGAGGGGGGGGGGGGGTACTTTACCAGTACAATTGTGAATAACGTCCACCATTCGCCATAAGAACGCGTGAATCCACAAAATAGATAACGAAATAAGGTGTATTTTAGAAGTACGCCTGTGCCATACACCTCTCCTTTGCTTGGCAAACAAGGAACTACGTCAAATGGACTTGCGTAGGAAAGAAGCGCAGGAAGAACACTGCAAAGAACAACTAAAGAAGCCAAAGTGTAAGATAAAGATTACTTTAGTAGAATACAACTTAAAAAAACAGCAGTTGGCAACCAATGCACACAAACCGCGCGGAGTTGTGTTACTTCGCCAGCCAATCACAGAAGCAAACAAAATCGGTGTCATGCGGCCTTTTCAATATGGCGTCGTACTTGATACTTCCGGGGCGTCTGCCATCCTTGCAGAGTGTTTTCATTGGCGGAAGCAATGAGGTGTGCAACAGACATGGACAAAGTATATAGAGTCTGAGCATTTCGCTCTTCAAAAGCCTGCGGTGCCGTTCATTTCACTGGTGAAACCGTTTTACTCATGAAACTTCACTAACAACTGAAGTCAAACTTGACAGTAAACGTTGCAGCAAAGCAAGCATGTTATTTCAGTTCAATAAAGAATTAAGCTTTGGCCATTCCACTATAATAGGCGAGGCAATAGGTATAAAATTACGCACTAATAATTTTATTTTTGCGGTTACCACCTTATTTGGGTAAAATTAAAAGTTTGAAGTACGAATTATTTGTAGCCTCACGGAGGAACAGTGGCTGGTGGTTATGAGGGCATGGGCGGGGCTTCACTGCCGACTTAATTTGTATCCGACTATAGTAGCGTTTTTTGAATTAGCTCTGGAAGAATTATAGAGAAATATATATTTGGGGAGTAATCGCAGTTATTTTGAAGTGAAGTGCCCCAACCGACTCGTATTGTTATTTGGGGAAGTTACGTAACGATGCGTGGTTGAAGTCCCGTACAACCGCGTAGGGCGCAGGACTGTGCGATTCTAGACGTACTACGCCCACCGCGGAAGGTTAGAAAAACACCTACTTAAGCACAGCAGAGGAGTGGCTATACGTTAGGCGGCTCGAATGATAACTGTAGAAGCGTCATTCGAAGCACACGGAACTGTTCTCCACTTCCTTTTTCTGTTCAACTTACTTTTTGAATAAAAAGGTGTTGATCCATAAATATTTTTATAAACAACGGTTAAATTTGTGAATTTTCGTTTTCCCTTCCTGTATGGCTGTTGCCTTGGCTGTCTGCCTTAGTAGATCGCCTCATTTCTCAACTCCTTGCGACTCTTGTTTCCAGTTGGCAATTTTACACAAAAAGAGCTGTACAATTAGAGAAAACCCAGAAGAGTTAACGGGTGACAGTCATATTGCCTATGAGTTTAAGTGTTATTGCAGGGTTTGACGATGGACGCGGTCTCGTATTATTTTCCACCTTATCTAACCCATATCGCGGGTATATGGTTCCAAGAATCTGTCAGCGTCGCAGTGAGCCGTTACTAGAGGAAATAATGAAGCAAAAGGAAAAGTTAAACGCAATTGGCGTTTTCTCTGGCTGCGACTCGTTCCACGTGCATTCAGACCAGCTGACCACGAACCAAATCCCTTTCCTGGTCCCTGGATAATTCTAAACAAAGGAGGTTGAACTAACGAAGTAACAGCGATGCGTGTGACCGTCGAAAAAACGGTGACAACTGAATGCAACTCGAATTAATCGTGTGGGAACTGAATCGACTAGGAAACTGGCCTTCACACCCCAGGAGAAGCCGATAACTACCGCCATCCAGAAGGAGTGAAAAAGGTATAAAAATGCTGACCGCCGAATAGCTGTCAAGTTTCAACATTGATTTGGTGGCGCTTTAGGAATGTGTGGTGGCGTGGGCGGGGAGAGAGGGGGGCATGCGACTTAATTTCGGTGGGGGGGGGGGGGGGGGGCCTGCACCCCCCCCTTGGGTACGTGCCTGATGTGACGACTTCCTGACTCTATATTTTCCATTTTACTGTATTATGTGTTTTTATTGTACCTATTGTAATGTTTCCAGTTTGGAGTTTGCAGTTAGGAATTTTTGTGCAATTAATAATGAGCGTCACAATTTGCTTAATAATATTGTTAGGTAATATAGTTGTCTCCTGAATGATGAATGCGCGCGTGTTTATGATCGAGTGAGTGAAGTTCGCTCTAGTATCTCTGCTCAAGTGTTGCGGACAAATATATAAAAGTGGATTTTTTATTTGTTGATCTTTATATCCGCGTAAGAATTCGCTTAAGCTGCAACTGTTGTAATATGTATGCATTTGTTGACACGTAATGGACCCTGCACCCTCGTCAAACCGCTATGGCAGCTTTTACGCTCAGCAGTTCCTCCACTATATTTACTAGTAAATAAACTAAATTTAATTGAAAGAATTCAAAATAGCCTTGAAAACTTGCGTTAACTAGAGGGACGAAGCCGCAGTCGCTCGAAGCCCATTTCGTTAGTGACGTTTCTCTCGAGGCACCCGGCTTTCGGAGGTGTGGGACAGTGGTAGGTAGGTATCCCTTACAAATTTTTTTTATACAAAGTCTATAGACAGTCTACAGACATCTATAGACTGTCTATAGGCTTTCTATAAAAGAAATTGTAAGGGATGGGCCGGTCAGACACGTGAGCCTGATACTTCAAGCTGTAAAAGTGGTGTTCAATGAAAACATAAAACAGAGGGAATGTTGCCAAGGTCCCAAGAGTAAGCTTTAGCTAGGAGCAAACTACGATTTCCCCATTCAATTGCACGCAAAGCGCGGAAATGCTTTTATGAGACAAATGTCGAACCAATTTGAATGAAATTTGCTTCTTTTGAGAGACAAAGTTACATACAGGTGAATGTAGGAAGCAGAATTTCTACATTAAACCTGAGAGATTTTAGAAACATTCCCGGAAATTGGTACGTTTAATAGAAGATTGAAGCACGAGCTTTGCAGATACGTGGCTCCGCACCAAAAAATAGATATCCCAGTTCAGTGAACTATTCAGATCATCTAAAGCGGACAGATTTGATATATGACATTGAAGCTTACGTGAATTCATTACAATGTATACGTTGGTTTTGCAAAAGTCCTACTCACAAATTTGTGGCTTAATTAAGAGTGGTATATAATACATGCATTCTCTCCACTCTATAGATGTAGTTAGTATCAGCTGGGCTTTCAGAATTTTCATGCTGTTTTTGTGGTTGAATCACAGAGTTGCAAACTCGACAGTTGATTTCTTTCAAAATTTTCAGTTTTCTAGAATATTTCAGAAAAATTGACGGCCTTTAAACCATGGGGGGGGGGGGGGGGGGGAAGCGAAACTCTGACACATGCGGACAGAAGACAAGACAAGGACTAGTGCTGCCGTTTGCCGAAACAATGCTCCAGATTCTGGAATGAATAGGTTATTCCTCCGTAAATAAAACTTACAGAATCGTAGTTGCGGTGCCATTGAAAATTATATGACAGAGGACGTGCCGGTGCTGATAATATCCGTCTTTTTCTTTTTTCTCAGTATGTCTCAATGTAAGATTTTTATGCCGCGCAAACGCAATGATGGAATGAAATCATCATCAGCCTATTTCTACGTCCGCTGCAGGACGAAGGCCTGTTCCTTGCGATGTCCAATTACCCCTTTGCTGCGCCAACCGATTCCAACTAGCGCCTGCGAATTTCTTAATTTAATCACCCCACCTATAGTCTTCTGCCGTCCTCGACTGCGCTTCCCTTCTCTTGGCACCCATTCTGTAATCCTAATGGTCCACCGGTTATCTAACCTACGTATTACATCCCTACCCAGCTGCATTTCTTTCTCTTAATGCCAGTTAGAATATCGGCTGTCCCCGTTTGCTCTGTGATCCACACCGCTCTCTTCCCGTCTCTCAACGTTACGCCTATAACATTCTTCCTGCATGTAACATAAAGGTATACTGACTGCGCAGTGCCCACACGCAAGCATTCTTTCTTTTGGGGGACAGTCGGCGTTATTTACTACTGTTACGTGCCGAATAAATTAATAGGAAGGGTATAACAAGGATTACCGGAGCCATTTGCGTTAGCAACCGCGTTGGTGGAGCTTATGCAACAACCCAGTATTCCGTGTAGAGCATATGTACTCTCTATCGGGCAGCCGTTCCCGTATATCGTAAGCAGCGCACCCCCACCCCCCTCCCCCTTTCGTGTCGACACCGCCGCACCGCTTATTGCTGGACTCAACGGCAGCGCCGCAACGTGGTCCGGGTCGTTTCTTCCCGGGCGAGGCTCTCGAGAGGCGCGTGCAACCACCGCGTGCAACGGCGCGGCTTCCAGCGCTTTCTTTTTCTTCTTTTGCGCCGATATTCTAATTTACCCGAGACCCGCGGCGAGCACGCGCTTTGGCTAAGATGCATATACGTCTCGCCCACTCCTCTCGGGGCGAGCCTTGTCGGGTTCGCTATGGTTGCGGTGTGTGTGTGTGTGTTTTTTTTTATCGTTTTATCATTTTATTGTAGTGCGTGGTTTTCTCCAAGCTCGCGCGACTTTTTTTCCGCTCGCCGCGGAAACAGCTGTCGCCGAGAGGCTCGACGATCGAGTTGGCGCATTTTCCCGCTTATAACCGGCCCTCCCACTTGCGCGATTCCCGAGCGTCGAGCAGGATGACCATCGTTGGATGTTTCTTTTTTTCTACTTTCGTTCTGCAGTATATCTTTTGGAATATTGCACGTCTCCTGCGCACCTACCCATTCTATAGCACGGGCAGGCGCGCGGGGCTGCCCACCACGGTGAAGACGCTGTGAGAGTGAGACTAAAAAATACATATGAGAGAGCAAAAAAAATACATGTATACTGGGACTGTGGTGAGAAATCACGCGTGCGCTGAAGTCAGCCACAGTGCTATATATATATAGTTCGCTGCCTGCGATTTACGGGCCTGCGAGATAGGTTATTATAAGGGCGTGTGCCATCTCAGACTTTTGTGTGCCACAGGGGGCGGCAGAAAGTTAGGTGGGCGGATGAGATTAAGAAGTTTGCAGGGACGACATGGCCACAATTAGTACATGACCAGGGTTGTTGGAGAAGTATGGGAGAGGTCTTTGCCCTGCAGTGGGCGTAACCAGGCTGATGATGATGATGATGATGATGATCAGACTTTTGTGGACCGATTCCCTTTTCGATACCAACATTTCTCCCTTCCTTTCTCCTTAAATCACTTATCGCCAGAAAACTGGACTTTGTCTGGTTAACCGCCCTGCCTTTCCTTTGTTTCGCTGTCCCTGTCTCTTTCTAGTACCGTGTTTATTCAAATGTAGGTCGGCCTCTCTCTTTCTTTTAGACAGAGTGCTACCTAAAATAAACTATGGATGTATATTCGGGACCTCGACCTGCACTCGTACTCAACCTGATGTTGGCCGAACGCTGATCATGAACCTACTTTCGAGTAAACGCGGTAGTTTCATAACTAAAATACCAAGACCCTCAGTGCCACTAGTACCCTGGAAAAGCAGAGAGCAAGGAAAAATAACTTGGGCCTCTGCTCGCGGAGTCCGTGTTTTCACGGAAATAAAGCAATCGCATGAAATCGCACGCGCAGTTACGTGTACCCGCACCCTTCGAGAGCATCATCCACCGTTCACTCGTAAATATTCATCCCCGTTCGCCACCTGCCGGAGCACTTCTAACGCAGCAAGACCGTATTAGTATAACGTCATACGCAATCATTGGCTACCGGCCGGGCCACGGACAACCTGCGCCCATGCATCGCGCCGCGCATGCAGTCCACCTAGCGCACGGTTTGATGTGGCAGAGGCATAAGCGTCCACCGATATATCCTATTACGTGCGTTTTACTGCTATGCGGAAGCGTCATATCTATGGCGTTTTAGCATAACTCTTTAGCGTCATTGTAGCGAGTTACATTTTATGCTAAACCATTCTTGATTTAACTTATGGCGTTACCACCGCTCTAATAATAATAAAAAACACTTACCGTAACGATTGAACGTGGTAAAGCTTTGTCGCTTTAGCAGGGTGGTGTCGCCTCGAGACGAGGTGTCGACGATATGTTCGACAACTCTGCATAACATTTGCGTGAGCGACGCTCACTTTCGCCTTGTTATTTGAGAAGCAAGCTCGCCGACGCGAAGTTATACGCTGTCTATAGTTGGCGATTCGTGTGATCTTATGATACCGAGTCAAGAATACTCAAGCGCTCAGTTGCAGCTGAACCTTATACTACTGATCCGCATAATAATACTTCGCCTCTAGCTCTCCACGTTAAGATTCAGGTCGACTCGGGAAGCAGAAAGAAATGTTTACGGTATACCCATCGCGGTGACTCGATGACTACGGCGTCGCGCTGCTAAGCCGAAGGTCACGGGTCCGATTCCCGAGCTCATTCCGGTTGGGGCGGAATGCAAAACAAAAACGATCGTGTACTGCGCTTTGGGTGCACGTTACAGTAATTCCGAGGCGGTCAAAATTAATCCCGAGCTCCCCACAATAGCAACCATCCTAACCCCACTCAGCAGTCTCGAACGTTTAATCCTATAATTCAACGTCGAAGCTTATGTCGCGTTGACTACCGATGAGGCACATATAGGTGCTTCCTCTAAAAGCAGACTAGCCTGTGCCTTCTCGACAAGGCGCATCGTGTCTAGAATCATGTGATTCGTCCGAACTCCTGTCTTCTATCTCTGACTTATCCTTCGCGCTTTCCAGATATAGGGTAGCAAACCGGGCAAAGTCAGGTTCGACTGAGCTAGTTGGTTCATTAGCGAAGACATGTTTGGATAGCCGAAACTGAATACGCTGGGCAAAGGGGGAGAGGCGGCGATCCTTGGCGAACTATCAAGTGGCTTATTATTGCGCGTGCGGCTATGTGATGCATAGAAGTGCACACGCCAAAACATAAAAAAAAAGAACACACAGCGCCTGCGCCTCACTGCCTTTCCTCCTCTCTCTGTATGTCTCTCTGTATATACCCAACACCTTCGAAGCGTTCATTTCATTTCTGCTCATTACAGTAGTGATCGTAGTAACGTACAGTACTCACGCATGCACTTTCGTGGGAAGAAAACTTTCTCCTTCACACCGTGTCTCCACGAATTTATCAGCCGCGGGTAATAAGCGAAGAAATACGGTACGAACTAAATCCCCCCCCCCCTATTTTTTTTTTTCTGTTCTCATCTTTGTTCGTTGCGCGCTTGAGCCAGCGCCAGTGAGCTACCCCTGATGCATATTCCTACCTAGTTGGGAACCACGAACGTTTTTGTGCGTGGGCGAATCATGCATGCGATTGCCGAGGGCGGCCGCGGACAGACGATTTTTTAACCAAACAGCCTTCGTGTTGTTTTTGTGACCTGCCAAGCTGGTATTATATTGCGTCGTTATTTCGCTGACCTTTGAGAGCGCCAAGTCGTACTGCACGGCAAGCTGGACTAGTGCTGGGGTGTTGTTCACTTGTCGACCGGTTCGCGAACGTTTGTCTCTTTCAAACGAGCTGTAATGCGCCGTTCTGTAAACCCTCAAAGCTTCAACCCCTACACGTAACGTCACGCGGACACTAAAGAGAAGCAGTAAATAATTTTAAACTATCACATTATGCTTTGAAAGTTATAGTTTTCGTCATTTTCTCGGTAATTAGTTGATTAGTACAAAATAAAACGAAGATTGGAGTTTCACTTTCTGAATTTCGCGAAGATAACCGAGCACTGGTACTCATAGATGTGACGCAGTGGACTTAAGAGGGTTTTTTTTTTTTTTTTCGTATTTGGGGCATTGGGGCCTTTCGCTCCTTTGGAATAAAATGTAGTTCATTTTTACTGGTGAATGAATGAACGAATGAATGAATGAAT
Source organism: Dermacentor andersoni (assembly GCF_023375885.2). Classification (NCBI taxonomy): domain Eukaryota; kingdom Metazoa; phylum Arthropoda; class Arachnida; order Ixodida; family Ixodidae; genus Dermacentor; species Dermacentor andersoni. Next base: position 18,939,248 of record NC_092822.1, on the reverse strand, counting down.
GATTTTAATTCAGAAAGGATGGTTCATGACCTTACCGGGAAAAAGGGAGATGATGAGGTATGAAAAAATCCATTAAACTCGAGCAGACGCATTCAAAATTCATGACGTCACGACGGGTTGGTGCACGAACTTCGAGGCAGCGTCTCCACCTATTTTTCTCCCTTTTACGTCTTTTCTGACTTAGACAGACTCATCTCACGGTAAGAGCGAGTTTTTTGGGGGTTGTAGTACGGCGATTTGCTAATGCAGTGGTTTTATTTTTTATTTCTTCAATTGAGCGTCCCTAATACAATGGGCTCCGTTATCTAATTCATGCAAAGACTTCGGTAACGTGCGAGCAAGAGATCTAAGAATCTTCCCGGCCAGTCTCCTGTCAAATGTGGTGGTGTCCTTCGAGAACTGGGTTCAGACACCGGTAAAGGCATAATTTACTACGCAACTCCGCATGCGAAGCCTTCCAAACAAGCTCGTGGGCTTGCTCCGCATTCATACCGGTAGAAATTCAAGTACAGGAACTGGAAACCACGTTAATTCATTCAGTTCTTTAGCTATAGGATACATACGGTGGGCTTTTTTGAGATCGTGCACGGTGTTGACACACCGACCCATAGCCCTAGGTATAAAAAGGATACCCGCATTTAAAAATAAAAAGCAAGAAAGAAAGGAAGGAAGGAAGGAGGAAAGAAAGAAAGAAAGAAAGAAAGAAAGAAAGAAAGAAAGAAAGAAAGAAATAGAAAAGAAAGAAAGAAAGAAAGAAAGAAATAGAAAAGAAAGAAAGGAAACAAAAAACTTTGAAAAATTGTTCGCCCGAATCACAAACGCACCTCTTGCTTTCAACTCTGACAAGGCAATGTAGGTGAGAAAAGAACGCGCGACTTTCCACGGAGAGAATTCACGTTGTCAATGCCCGGGTAAGGCAAAGAAATAACGACCACCCCTTACCTCCACATACAATAATTTTCGGTCTTTATTAAAAATTGCAACATTTCTGTGTAATCAACAATACTGAAGCGGTTGCGTCACTGAACCTTGTTTGCTCGCATGCAGAAAAGAACAGATGCTGTCCTCTCGTCTTTGTGCAGCATCATCCGTGGGACTGAGAGCGTTACGATGACCGGCGACTGCTCAGTCCTCAAGCCCTCGCTCGGGTGCCTCGGAGTGTCCATCCGCAGCGTTGCTCGGTGAGTCAGCCTTTGGGGGCGACCGCCCGGCGGGAGCCGCGAATCGAGCCGCGCTGGGTTTCGGCGACGGCGACGGGTGGCGGTTCACTGGACCTTGCGTGGCTCTCTCTCACGATTTCTCCGCGAGATCGTTCCGCGAAACGCATCCGCGCGCTGCGGGTGTTAGGTCTCGTCGTGTCCACTACTTTCGGATCGCTCGGGCTCTCTCGGCGAAAACTGCGCGCACATCCTCTGTATAGACTGTTTTACGGAAGTGTTTAGGTGCCGCCATCCTGTGCTGTTAACGCTGCTGTTTTCTGTCTTTAACGACGTAGTGTGCGTTACTACACATGCAAGCATGATTCGCAAGCACGAAAAATAGTTGTATAAATGCGTTCAGCGTTCCACGACTATGTTACCTCACTTTACGTCTGATGGAACATAGAAATTGTTTGCGTAACAGCCAAAGATGGCGGCGCCCATGAATCATATATAAAATCGTCCATATAGGGTGCCTCGATGCGCTCCCTCCGTTGGCACTCGAAAAATGAGGACAACGAGCGGAACAGCGGTTGTCTTCGTGGGAGTAGTGCCGGCAACGAAGAGTCGAACGTTTCGCGGAAGCGGACCCGCGGCTTCGCTGGAAGGGGGGGAAGTTGACGCATCTCGAAGCGGGCTACGGCATCGACCGATCGACTATATAGCCTCGGCGTGCGCGGCGCCACCTCGCGTGCCTGTGGCGGCAAGTTAGAGTCGAAAGAAAGAAGGCGCACGCGTGGTTTTCCAGTGAATGGTGGCGCTTTCGGCAGCATCACTGCGTGTAATTGGGATAACACCGAACGAGGTGGCATTTAGTGCGAAGCTTGCGTTGCCTATATAGTTTGCCGGGTTTGGCACGTGGCTGCCTGGCTGCTGTTGGGACGATCGCTATTTCGCCGGATGTGCTATCGAATGCATATGCAAAGGTTATACGTGCGCCTACTGGAAGTGCGCATATGACCCTTGCATGCTGACCAAGTATGCGCAGCTCTGTTCTGCCTAACAAGAAAAAAGAAAGATCTTCGTAATAAAACCTTAATATATAATGTCGACTAACCGGTAGCTCTAAAGCGCACCGATCTGTTAATGGAATGATGAATTATATTTGAGGGGTTCTTTGATTTGCTTAATCTTTTCATTGATTTATCCACTCACCATGGGTGTCACTGGGTTTCCGACCAATCCTCCGGAATGGGCATGCCGCACCACGATTCCTTCATGAAACCTGAACATATAATGTCGGCTTACACCGAGGGATGTGTTAGTAAAACGGTGATCTCTATTTGACTGATTCCTTTATTTTCTCTACACTCTTAGACAAAGGTACAGCCTTTGGGGTGTATATCTGCCACACAACGATAATCGTCATCTGCCTTGCTTGCGTTTCCTTTCTTGAAAACACCGCGCCCGCTACTTTCCTATCGGGAATGCTCTGTCATGCTGATAACGCACATGCCGTTAGTTACTGGGAAGTACCGGGCTCTGCGCGTTAAAGAAAGGAAATGCGGACAAGACAGATGACGTTTATTGTGCTTGGCAAGATACAATCCAATGGGTGTAATTTTGTTTTAGGGTGTAGTCTCTGATTTCGCCATTCGATGTGTGCCAGTGGATGTGGGCCCGTTCTCGACCAATCCTCCAGAATGGGCGTGTCTCACTATGACACAGGAGGTACAGAATCCCTAAAGGTGGCTTGATATGTGTCGCAGTTTTCCGTGCCCGAAACACCTGTCGTCACCATGACGTCATCGCCTTCGTCCCCTTGACGTCTCTGCGTGACCGTCTTGTACTGTACATCAGCCTGGTTTGGTGTTTGTATTTCGGCATAGCTTGTGAACGTAGTGCATAAGCATGAAAATTGCATGACAATAAAGTTGTGACCTTTGTGGCGGATAGACATGAACTTTCCGTGAGATTGCACCTTGCATGGCATGAGAGTAAACAAAATTGTAAGCATCGCCGTTCGTTACATACATACATACATACATACATACATACATACATACATACATACATACGGACGGACGGACGGACGGACGGACGGACGGACGGACGGACGGACGGACGGACGGACGGACGGACGGACGGATGGATGGATGGATGGATGGATGGATGGATGGATGGATGGATGGATGGATGATGGATGGATGATGGATGGATGGATGGATGGATGGATGGATGGATGGATGGATGGATGGATGGATGGATGGATGGATGGATGGATGGATGGACGGACGGACGGACGGACGGACGGACGGACGGACGGACGGACGGATGGATGGATGGTAAAATGTTATGACGAGATAGTGAGGTACAAGAAAATGGATGCAAGAGAAACTTGGTACTCATCCGAAAGCATGACGGGAAGCTGTACCTGAATCCTATAAGCTATTATCGAAGTCCGTCCCTCGCCATTTATATCTGATCCCCAAAAGGCCAGCGCAGTCAAAAGTTAACAGGCACATTACCACGCTCCTGCTGCGTACTCGATACCATCACACTGCCGTAACCCCGTCAGGTCGATCAGGGTTGTGATTACGGACTTGTAGATAGGTATGTCATCACGAAGGCGTTCAGTGTAGAGCAATTAACACACGGACGCAGTCGGTGTCGTGCGTGGGCGGTTATTCCTTCGCATCTCTGTATGCTAGTTTTGCTACGCTGAACGCCCCATCGGGCTTCAGGCCTTAATCACACTGCGCGGAAGTGACGTTCTCGCCGGACAGACGTCGACGCTGCGGTGACGAGGTGGTTCCTGGTCCACGGACGCCCCGAGCAGGCGGTGGGGGGGGCGAAAGTGATTTCGAAACGGAGCAATCGTCTCCGTTCTTCAGCTCGGTCATTCGCATCCTTTGGCGCTTGCGTCGCAGACGCTGGCCGAGACGATGGCGGCCAAAGCCCCGCGTGCTCGTTTCTTGCCCGCTCGACGGACGGGAGATTGACAGGTGCTGCCCAGGCGGAATCGACCTGGTTCCGCGAGACAGGGGGGAGAGACCAGGAAATGCTGCGGCTCCGCCGCTGTGCTGTGGCGACCCGGTGTTTGCCGGGACACCGCTGTACCGTGTTTACTCGAATGGAAGACGGACGAGTCTGTCGTTATACCCGTGCATGTTAGAATGATTTAGCTTGTCCGTGAACATACCAACGTTCACGAAATATTGTGTTACCTGAACCATGGACTGCTGTAGTAACGCTGGTAGCGACATCTTGCGAAATATTTCCCAACCACAACGAGGTAGAAACGATTTTGTTACGTGCGTATTCTCTTCGAGGAAAAATTAAGCGAAAAAAAAGGCATCTTAACTGGATAGTCATGATTATATTGCTGTTGACCCTTCACATCACCAGCTGACTAATATATGATTGGTCACTGCAATAATAGCGCTGTGTCATCTGTTAAACTCAGCGCCGCAGGGTGACACCACCAAAAGCCCCCGCTGTCGCGAGCGTCTCCGGTATACCGGTGTTCTGCAAACTGCAATACCTTTGCGAAGAAGCTATAGCTCACTATTGCAGCGGCTAAAGGTGACCTTATACACATTGGGAAGAAAACGCTTCTGAAAAGATGACGGTGTCGGGGTTACATACCGCATAGAAGGGACATTAAAAGAAACGTAATTACGGCTGCATTAGTAAATCATGCTTCTACAATAAAAAAAGAGTCCACTATTGATGTAAGAGTAGACTTTATAAGACAGAAAATACGCAAAATAATAAAAAGAAAATAGTAACGGTGACGGCGCCGCTTTAAAGCACCCGCCGCAACTCGTCGTGACGTCACTGACTCTGACGGTGTCTCATCCGGCATATTTAGCTTTTAGGGGAGTAAAAGGGGACTACACTGTATTCTAAAATAGGTCAAAGACTGAACTTAGCAATTGGGGGAACTTGACCCTGTCCTGGCTCACGTTGGAGAGACGGGCCTTATAAGCCCAGTACTGTAATGTTCCAGCAAGCCTTACTGCCCCGTCAACCTGCTGACAAAAGGGGAGCACAATTTGCGATATAAATACGTTTGGACATCGACGACAACAACCATATATAGTCCGGTGGCGCTTTCTTCTTTTTTGTCTTGCTTGAAGACCACAGTGTGTCGCACAATGTTCTGGACCTCGAATGCACGCAGCAGCGTAGCAGCTCGGCGTATTCGCGAATGAATGCGGTACACGCTACTCTTCTTCTCATCTCGATCGCCTCCAGCGAATGCGTGTTCGCTCGAGCACGATGTGTACGAGTTGCTCTCGTTTTCACGCGCTCCGAAGTTGCACCGCAGCTTCTTTTGCCTGCGCGCGTGAGTGTTTAGCGTTTCTTACGACTGTCCGCTCACGTCGTTTTCTTTCTTTCTTTTACTTTTTCACTTTTTCGCAGGTAATTCCTTCGCTTCTCTTCCACGCTTCGAAGCCTTCGGCTGCTTGGAGCAGTGGGTGACGAGTTCGGTCGGTACAGTGGTCGCATACACAGCTGGCGTTTCGTGAGCATCAATCTCCGTGGCTTTTCTTCCTGTTTACCATACAAAATTAATAATTAGAAATATGAAAAAAAGAAGTAAGGAAGGAAGGAGACGTGGAATATTTGACCTTAAAAGGTCAATTCGTCGCAGAGGGTGTGCGCCAGAATATCGACGTTCAAGATGAACAGCAGTGGTTCTTTGTTCCTCCCGGCAAGTACGTAGTATTCATTATGTTATATTATTCATTATGTCATGTTATTCAGTAGCTTATGTTCACGATTTAGGAACACCATTCCTCGTTGCTGTTAGCATTGAAGCATAGCTGTTTTTGTTGCTGTCCTCGATGTTGTAGTTAGTGGGAATAGTAGTAGAAGTAGTACTTGCAGCAGCTGCAGTAGCAATAGCAGTAGTAGTGGTAGTAGCAGGAGGAGGAAGAAGTATCGACATTTGCAGCTGGTACCTGCATGGGACACGACTGTATCCGAGACGCATATGAGCATCCGTGACGCGACTAGGCAACCTCAGTCAAAGCAGGTGTGGTAGCAAGTTGTAGCGCTGCGATGTGGGCTGAAGTCTTGCGCCAGATGCAATCCGCACTAAGCGTAGTTCCGCGATGGTCCGCCAGGCGGCGACGCTGCTCAATCTCGTCGTGAATAGCCAGGGTCTCCAGATTTCCCTTTCAAAGCCTTTTTAGAAAAAGAAAGAAAACTTCACGGGTGCAACTATTCCGGCCACATGGGACCCGCCGACGCCTGCTGGCGTCCCGCTGTGGGCGCCAGCTCATAGTTCACTGAGGACGACCTGCTAAGCTACCGGTTGCGAGCCGCAGAGACAATGCGCGTAACGTCGAAGGACGACAATGACGGATCGTGCTGCGAGACAAGCGTGTTCGCCGAACGATAGCATCGCGGAAGTAGGCATTTAGGCTGCATTTGCTTAGGCGTGTACCATCCGCGCTTCGAGCTACCAGACGGCGAACAGTACGTCTGCTCGCGCACCATCGTGATTGCGGTCTTCGTGGGAAGATATATTGTCAAGGTGGAAAACAGACATGCCGGCTTTCTTAGGACCTTGTACGCATTCACGTAACGAGCATAGCATGTTCTTGTACTATCACATCAATATCTCTAAATAATTACAGTACGAATAATTGTTTCGTGTCCGCTACAACAAAGGTTGCCAGGTTTGGCTAATTTGCGCCAAAGTGGCTACTTTCGGGCCCATTAGCTACGAAGCTTCTGGCTTCTATATACAGCTGGAGACAGCATGGCTACTTCTTTTGGCAACTTCAAGTAGCTCTATCAAGTGGCATATAGTGCCAGAGAAGCGTAATGAAAGAGCATAATATTGCCAGTCAAACGCCAATATTACCACAGTCTTGCAGAAACAGTCACGCTTTACCTTGTAGCGGTCCAGTCCTGCTACGTATTGTGCAGTATACTGCAAAGAGACACAGAGAGAAGGATAAATGAACGGCAGAGAGGTTAACCAGGGCTGAGCCCGGTTGGCTACCCTACACAGTGGGAGGAGAAATGGGGAGGGAAAGATTAAGAGAAGAAGAGAAAGTCCATTGTGGATATCGCCGACGTGGTAACATTTTTCTGCCCTATATCACTGACGGTCACTCAGTCCGGATTACAGACGGTCGTTCAATACGGTAGCTTTTAAAAAAATCGCAGCAGCGCTTTTGTGGCCTTTTGTAGCTGCGATATGCGAAGCCATAGTCTCAGGATCTGGTTCAAAGTGAACCGTTTTTTACCTAACTGATCTAGAGCTGTACAGAGATCTTGTCTTTCATTTTCAAAAGATGGGCAGTAGCGCAGTAGACGTTCTATAGTTTCCTCAACACCACAGGCATTGCACCTCGGCGCTATCGGCCATTCCAACCAAACACGTATATGCCTTGTTGAATGCGATGTCCAAGCGTAAGCTGCACAGCATTGTTTCCTCATTTCGCGAAAGCCCAGGTAACAGCCACAGTTGCATAGATGGGTTAAGAGAATGCTGGCTTTAGGAAGGGATACTCTACAATGGATACAAATCCACTTCTTCAATCAGGTAATCGATAAATCTGCAGAGTGCAATCAGCCTCTCTAAATGGCTTTCATAGATTACGAAAATGCATTTGATTCAGTTGAGATACCAACAGTCATAGAGACGTTACGTAATCGAGGAGTACAGGAGGCTTACGTAAATATCTTTGAAAATATCTACAAAGATTCCAGAGCTACCTTGATTCTCCACAAGAAAAGTAGATAGGTACCTGTAAAGAAAGGGGTCAGTCAAGGAGACACAATCTCTCTAGTGCTGTTTGTTCACTGCATGCGTGGAAGCAGTATTCAAGCTATTAAACTGGCAAGGCTTAGGCGTGAGGATCAACGGCGAATATCTGAGCAACCTTCGGTTGTCGATGACATTGTCCTATTCAGCGACACTGGGGATGAGCTACAACAAATGATTGAGGACCTTAATGGAGAGAGTGTAACAGTAGGGCTGAAGATTAATATGCAGAATACAAAAGATAATGATCAATAGCCTGGCAAGGGAACAAGAGTTCAGGATCGCCAGTCAGCGTCTAAAGCCTGTGAAGGAGTACGTTTACCTAGATCAGTTACTCAAAGGGGACCCTGATCATGAGAAGGAAATTTACGGAAAAATAAAAATCGACTGGAGCGCATATGGCAGACATTATCAGATCGTGAATGGAAGCTTATCACTATCATTAAAGAGAGAAATGTACAATCAATGCATTCTACCGGTGCTAACATATGGGGCGATAACTTGGAGATTGACAAGGAAGCTCGAGAATAAGTTAATGACAACGCTAAGAGCGATGGAACAAATTACTTTAGGGGTAACGTTAAGAGATAAGAAGAGAGCGGTGTGCATCAGAAAGCAAATGGGGATATCCCATATTCCAAGTGACATTAGGAGAAAAAAAATGGAGCTGGGCAGGCCATGTAATGCGTTGGTTAGATAACCGATGGACCATTAGGGTTGTAGAATGGGTGCCAAGAGAAGTGAAGCGCAGCCGAGGACGACAGAAGACTAGGTGGAGTGATGAAATTAGGAAATTCGCAAGCGCAAGTTGGAATTGGTTCGCGCAGGACAGAGGTAGTTGGAGATCGCGGGGAGAGGCCGTCTTGCAGTGGACATAAAATAGGCCGTCGCCGCCGCCGCCGCCGCCGACGACGACGACGACAATGATGATGATTAAAGAGAAAAATAAGATCATGGTGCATTTGTAAAGTAACTCCTGACAATACCAAAAAAAAAAAAGAAAGAAATGAAAGGTCGACCTTACTATAAAAGGAGGCTTCACAGGACCAGAAAATAGGTAAAAGCTAAAGCCGGTGGCGACGCTTCTTTGAAGATGCCGTGCCAGCTCGCATTGACGTCTGCTCGCGAGCAGTTAATTATTTTTAATCGCTAAGATCAATTACAGTGTATTCCAAAGGAGCGAAACACTAAACGTAGCAAGTTTCGAGAACTTCCTGCTACGGCACAGCCCTCATACGAGAGAAAACGCTAACAAAAAAAAAAAAGGCAAAAAAGAAAAGAACAAGCAAATAAATTTGAAATCTATGACGTCAGATTAACGTACAGGCGCTAGGACTCTAATGCAAAGTTAAAACAAAAAAGGTCAATCAACCTCATATCACGAAATCAACGAAAATAGAATTTAGAAACAATAATTTATCGGTATAAGCCGATGAGTGGTTATGTTTGGTATGTACTCTGGAAGTACAACAATTAGACAATTCCAAGACCGCTTCTTTTTCTGCCTGTGCGGCGTTTATATACGTATTTACGTGAGTTATAATGGCGTTCATTTAAGCCAAATAGTTGCCGGAGTGCGTTCGCTCTTTCGGAGGCTGCCGTGCGGCGCCATTACTTACTGCTCGCAATTAGGGGCGGCGAGGAACGAGCCGGCGCAGGCTTGCCGCCGGGTGGCATTCGGCCCCGCCGCCGGGGCGGTTGTGGGGGCATGCACCGGAGAGCGGATGGAAAGCGGGGCGCACAAAAACGCCGACGGCGTCGGAATTTACGGCGCGTCCGCTGGCATTAGGGCCGCCCTCTTCGCAGACCGCGGCGCGGGCACACAAACACACACCGGACGACGCTCCTGCGCCCCCGCCATGCACTCCTCTCACCGCGATCTTTACTGCCACGCTCTCTACTGTCTTTTTCTCCGACGCGTACATATATTTGTGCTTCTCCCTCGGCCTCTATCTGGCTTTGCAACGCCCCAGCCGTCGTCTGCCGCCTTGGGTATACCGCATAATTCGATGCAGCTGTAGCGCGAGCCGAAAACCGGCAAGACCGACGCGTCTGCTAGGGAACAACCGGCTAGCGCCCCGTTCTGTCCCCTTCTTCCCGTGGTTCTGCTTCTTTCGTTCGTTGCGTGGGCGTCTGTCTCACTGGTTTCCTTTTTCGCGTGTAATGTGTGCCAACTCGCACAGCGAGACGCTCTGCAGCAGTATCGGTCATCATCGTCTGCTGCGCTTGGTACCAGTAGCATACGCTGGGACGAGAAAGGTATCGGCAAATTAGAGCTGCGCAGGCCGCGCCGTCGTCTGCTGAGCTTGGCGCCACTAGTTCGGTGCAGAATTGCGGCTCGCCGACGTCTGCTGCGCTCGATACCAGCGATTCGGAACATCGCTGCGGAACGGGCTTTCGTGGCCGTGCAAAAGAAAGAAAGAAAGAAAGAAAAATCAATTAGGCTTTCACTACACCACTTTGGTGAACATTTACTGGAGTAGTCGCCTGTGCTTTTAGAAACTCGAGCGCAAAGCTTTTCGGGGCGCCGTTTTCAAGATTAAGTTGATCCAGCTGTTCAAGATGCCTCTGCTCGAGCCTCCGGAGATGGTTATAGAGCGACCGTTCTAAGGCAGGGCATGTCGTGCCCACACTGCGCCACCTAAGGAAGTATCGTAATAATTCTAATGGCATTAATAAACGTACAAACGAGTCTGCATTACTTCATGGCTTTCTCGCGGCAAAAGTACTTTAAGAAGTGATACAAAAGACGATCTAAATAAATATAAAAAGCTACGCAGCAAAAGCTTACCACTTCATGAAACAACCAGAATGTTACGCTCATCATTATCGGACGCACAGATATGTGCTAAAGTTTATTTCTTCCAGTAACAACACTGCTCCAAAACTATCTGTGCCGCCTCCGACCAGCCAATATAAAGAACTCTGCTAGCCGCTTTGTCGACGGCCCATTTTTAAAACTTTCTACGCTCTCCTCAGGCAAGCGCTGGGCGATAAGGACAAACCCCGTCCGCGTCGACACGACTCCCCAAATACAAGGTCGCGGTCGCCGCTGTTACTGTGGTCGTGGCATCATACGGAACATCGAATCATAAGCTAGCTGTCCCTCGGCCTAATTCAACGTGGACGCAGGGGGGAATGGGCTTCCCTTACGTACTGCTGTCTGCAGCCTGGCAACAGCGCGCAAGTCCATGCCGGTCCCTCGACGCGCAAGCGGTGGGGCTCGCAAGCAAAAAAAACGCAAGAATAAAACACGAGAACAAACAGGAGAAGACGGCAAGAAGAAACCACGCGGCGTATGCCCTTCTCATCATCCGAGGCAGCATCCGAGGACGCTGCTTTTCACGTCGGCACCGAGCAGGGTGAGGAGGAGGGCGAGGAGGAGGGCGAGGAGGTCCTGGGCCGCAGCAGGCGGCGAAACGTACACCCCCGGACCTGCACCGGTGGAGGGCGCCGGGCACGGCAGTGTATAGGAGTTCTCCTCGCTTAAGGCTGCACATAGCAAAGATGCTTCGCCGCCTGGAGGGAGTTTCCCCGCGTAGCAATCACACGCATTCCGCAGACACAGCTGTGTAGTAACCCTACGGGGGGGTAATAATAAAACAGGAACCAAACCAAACCTAATCTAATCTAACCAAACTTAACCTTAAAAGAAAGAGAAAGAAAGAAAACAAATACTAACAATCCAGAACTCGCGTGAGTTCAAGCCCAACGTGCAATCGAAACACTACTATATGCGCGCTCAATAATGTCACATTGTTCTACAGGAGTTCTAAAAACAAACACACAATGTAAACTTAAATTGTTAACTTACAATTCTATACTTGTGTAGAATTCGCAATAAGCTGAAAGTCAAAGCAAAATTAGTTAAGTTGCGGAACACAAGCAAATCGCTTAGAGCAATGGAAGAAAATTTTTGTTAGTGTGGCGCGACCGTGCGTGAACCATGTATTTTGGTTATTGAGAAGAACCACGTTTGTCTAAGTGGTCCCACTTATGGCGCAAGTGAAATCGCGGGCAATTCATAAGGAGGTGCTCAACAGACGCGTCTGGGATTTCACAGTAGGGGTAGTTGGATGTTTTTTTATTGTTCTCACGCGGTTCAAGAAGCCAGGTCGGCATAAGCCACGCCCAGTCGTAGACCATGCAGAAGGGTCTCCAATTTACGGTCAATTTTCATGTTTAGAAAAAAAAAATATCCGTACAATATGGTCTACTCGATAAGTTGCTTTTTGATGTTACTTTGGGAAATATAAAATTCGATTTATTTATTTATTTATTTATTTACTTATTTATTTATTTACTTATTTATTTATTTATTAGCATAGCACTCAGGTCCAGTTCGTGGCATCCGTAAGTTTTACGTATTATCAGCACATTTATGCGGCAACCATGTGGTTGGCGTGGCAACGTTGAGAGCGCAATGATTCTTCAAACGCATTGGTCAGTAGGCTTAAATAATTGCAATCGGTAAAGAAGATTCATTTTCGTCGATGTCTTGCACGCAAGAAGCTCATGCGGTAACCACGCGGTTCGCGTCGCGTACATTGAGAGCGCGATGCTTCTTCGCACCTGCGGGTAAGCAGGCTTCAATAACTGAAAAAAGTTAAAAAAGAAAAATGTCCATTTGCATCTATTTCTCGCACGAAAGACGCTCATCGTACGTGTTCTTGACTCTGGTAGGTTACTTTGGCGGAAAAGGACAGTTGTCACAAACTTTTCACATAGTGAAAACAATTTATTCCGTTATTCAGTCTCCCATCCCTATTGCAAAACCCAGTGCCACTGGGACCCAGTGCAGCGCGCTGGGTGCTGGGGCGCTGGGAGGCACTGGCTACTCGCGCGACAAACAGCTCTAGCGCGTTAAATATGCGGTGCCTGGGCGCCGTATATATTTTTTTGAATACAGAAAGCAACAAAGAGCGTTTTAGCGCAATAAAAAAAGAAAAAAAAACTCAAGTAAGAATCAAACTGGTCCGGGCAGGATTCGATCGTCTGACCTACAGATCCAAGCCCGGCACTTCACGGCTACGCCACGCCAGCAGACAGAAATAGTCCGATAATTTGCCATGTCAAAGCCGAGGAGCAGTTTGTTTGCAGAGGTACGTCTCGTACAGGCATGGTTGATGCGCTATCACCCAGCAACTAAAACTCACGCCTGTACCAGAAAGAAAAAGTTGCTGTCCGTATTCAATAGTATGCTTGGAAATGCCACAACATCGATTTTCACTTGCGATTGCTATTTTATCTTCGAAAAAAAGTCCTAAATGAACCGCCGACCCGGGACAGTGTATGGGCTGTTACTGTCGATTTCGATAGCCGTTTCTTGTTCTTCACGCAAAGTATATGCACCGTTTCCTTAGTTCAGTGATGCCTTTCAGTCAACACGCCTGTCCAGTCACACATGTTCGTCAGAGAAGCGCAGGCTAGTGCTTGGGAGCCTTCGGCGATAGCACATATACCTGTGTTTATGACGCGTCACGTCAGCGGTCATCGCTTCTTGTGCTGGCACTGTAGACATGAAAAAATTGCTTATTTAAGAACACCGATGCGAAAGCTGAAATATAGAGTGATTTATCCTTGTTAGATTTCTTGATTCCTGAGCCTAGACGTGCCGATAGCGTGAGGACGGACTCGGCGAATACGCTAGGCCTAAACTTCGGTGGGGACCGATCTCGGCGCGGGTAGCTGGCGAAAGCTAAAATGTATTTGAGCCTCAGAACTTTTTTAGTACAATAGGGAAAGTGGAAGCGCACAAATCACCTCAGCTTTGTTATCGGTGCGATAATATCAGTCAGCGATAGGCTTCGAACTCGGGGTCCGTTCGCGCGCGTCTGAACGACTTCTGCATTTCATGTTCACCCCACTACACTGCGACAACGGCGACAACTCCCAGCCATACGTTACGTGCGAAGTACTAAAAAACGCGGTGTCCTCTGCGTTTACGTGGTTTCATTCAAGAATTTAGCCATCCGCCCAGTCAAAAGGGAAAATGAAAAAAAAAAAAACGAAAGTGATTTTCAGTTTCAAATGCGCATGAGTAAACAGGGCAGCTCACGCACCTTTATTCCAAGCTGTGACACGAAATAGGGTCTTATAACCCGAAGATATAGCGTTATTTAGGAGAAGAGACTAGTATCAAGCGATGAATTGTATAAAGCATTTATTATTCAGCAGCGCTCCTCCTTGCGTACTGGAACCAGCGCGGCACAAACACAACAAGCGCATTTTCCAGTGCGAACCAGCGAACTGCAGCGAGAACCAGCGCCTGTACAGCACAAACCAGTGCGCCCCAGCGTCATGGCAGTGGAACCAGCGTCTCTTCCAGTGTGACCCAGCTGTTATCCAGCGCTCTCACTGGTGTCCCAGTGAGTCCCAGCAAGTGCCAGCGTACCCAGTGCGACCCAGCGCCAAAAAGTGCGCTGGTTTCACACTGGAAGACGCTGGTTTTTGCAATAGGGTTCTTCCTTTCTTTCTTTCTTTCTTTCTTTCTTTCTACCCGCCGTGGTTGCTCAGTGGCTATGGTGTTAGGCTGCTGAGCACGAGGTCGCGGGATCGAATCCCGGCCACGGCGGCTGCATTTCGATGGAGGCGAAATGCGAAAACGCCCGTAGTACTTAGATTTAGGTGCACGTTAAAGAACCCCAGGTGGTCGAAATTTCCGGAGTCCTCCACTACGGCGTGCCTTATAATCAGAAAGTGGGTTTGCACGTTAAACCCCATAATTTAATTATCAATTTTCTGTCTTTCTTTCTTTCTTTCTTTCTTTATTGTTGCGGGGTGGACCGTACGGCAACATATATTTATATAAGCCCATGGGAGCCTATATCCTGCGGGAACTGTCGGTGCGCCTTGTGGAAGTGATTGTCTCTAAGCAGCCACACTTAATTTTAAGCAGGTCATATCCGTATCCCGACACCTCTAAGTACATTCTCTGTATACTACAGCCGTCGGCGCCCTGTACACACCCACATCAGATGGTGAGCATCCACTGCAGGCTCGAGGGCAAAACCCTTTGGTCACTTCACGGGTTGTTCGAGGAGGTGCTGGGCCCCAGGTGAGGGAAACTGAAAGAGCAGCCCGGAATGTCAGGACAGGGGCTTCCCTCCAGAGCGGAGCATACTTTTCCACGCGCTCTCGACCGGATGAGACCGTTCGGGTGGAAAAACATGCACCCCCGCTCCGCTAGGGCAACTGTCACCGCTGAAAGGCGATGCGTTCGCCCGAGAAGGCTCCGTTTCCCACAAGCGAAGGGCGACAGTTCCGACGGCCATCTTCTAAACAAGGTGCCACGGGCCGCCGATGGATGGCGTCTGGCTGCGTCCACTCCGTCAACTCCCCGCCACGCTCGCGAGCTCGTACGCAGTACCCGCTGTGGCAGACGCCGTCGCTGATATCGGCCAGCCGAAATGATGCATTGGTGCCGCAAGTTCGGAGGTCGCGTTTCCCTGTCTGAGGTCGCCTTTGCTTGTTTGCGCACTTGGACCCTTAATGCTGTGCTGCCTCATACAAAATCCACCAGAGGGCACGCAGGCACAGCAAGATTTAGAAAGTCTTCGTGTAGGACTCTCACAAAGGCTCCTCATGGCAAGCTTCATGAGGAAACGAGAACCTGTTCGGGAAATTGCTGAAAGCATAACAGTGAGCAGTTTTCCTATTGCTCTTAGTAGGGCACGTCCTTTTTTCTAGCAGCGTCTTTCCTCCCCCCCCCCCCTTCCTTCTCTCTATCTCCTCATTATCTTCCCTCTTCCCCGTCCCCCAGAGTAGGGTAGCCGACCAGACGCATTTCTGGTTATCATCCCTGCCTTCCCTATTTCCTCCTCCTCTTCCTCCTCCTCCTTCTCCTATACTTTAGTGCTTCACTGGTTTTACTATACTTTAGTGCTTCAACGAAGCAAGAAGCGCTGCGCGATCGAACACGCTCATACTGGTGATGCGTACAGGCCCACATCGTATCACATACTGAACAACGCATACCTGAACAGAAATATAAGCTGTAGTCTACGAGTTACCTCTCTCGTTTCTATTGGCGCCCAGACCAGCTACGGCGCCCAACACATGGATAAACAAACTGTTGCACTACGCAATGTGCATCCTTCAATAATTGATGACACTGTAACCTGTAAGACTATTTTTCAATATGAAGAGAAAATCAAGATGCTATTTTCGCTTAATACTGATGGCCCAAATACTTGCGATATGTATTGATTGCAGTGTTAGCTTTATTTCTATTACCTTTTGTGTCCTGCATTGTAGCGTTATTGATGTATTTTCGTTTTTTCATGAAGCCATGTATGTTGATTCATTTGAAACCATGCCAACACTAAACTAGATAATTTTTGTTTTGTTTAAAGAAAATGTTCACCCTTCTGCCATTGATGTGTGACCCGGGGTGAGGCCTTGCCAGGAGGTATGCTACTAGCTTCTTCCTTTTGCCTCCGACTCCGTCGCCATGTTCTGCGTAGGCATGCTCATGTCCGAATAAACTGAACTGATGATTTGTAGACGAGACAGCGCGGGAACGCGTGCCCAGTCATTTTCGTGGATGCACAGTACAGCAAGTTAAACATTGCGTATAACTCACAAGGACTCTCTCTGTGTACCGGACCGCGACTCAGGTCGAACTTGAGTGAGCGGCGTGGGCTATAACGGGTGGTCGCTGAGTGTGGTGCTCAGGACTGAACCATAACAATTCGAGATAAAGGAAATGTGCGTAGAAAATCAGAGAGTATAACCAGAGGTATTTCTATAGTGTACACCCCTGCTACCCTACACGGTACAAAGGGTGTAAGGGAATAAAGACGGAAAGGGAGCGTAAAGGGAAAGAAAAAGAGAGGAACGCCCAAAAGAGGTAAACAACGTGCGCTATACAAGGATAGCAGACGGCGTTCTTAAAGCTTTTCTTTTAAGCGCGTAGACCCCAGGAACCTGCGCAGTGTACGTAGATGCAGCCTTCTGCGCGAAGTTCCTTTCGGAGCACTGGCCTTGAAAAATTTTGATTTCGCTTTCGCGAACTGACGCTGCGGCTGGAACGCACGCTCGGTGTCTTACGAGCGTGCGTTGCAGCTGCGAGACTCGAACATTCTCACCGTGTCTCGCACGCGCTCGTTGTCCCCGGATCTGCAGCTACGTCTCCACACCACCTGTTTTACCCAGACGCGAACAGACGATGTTGTACCGTCTGCTGCTCGATCGGCGTCGCATTTACCAACTCCTCGTATGTCTTTCCCGTTTGACATAGCCAATAGCCCCAACGTGCGACACATACGCACAGCTATGACGAAATAATCACGCTTTTATCGGTGACAGCCCATGCTGAAGGGGCGTGAGGCAAGCGTGCATTGTGCTGCGCAGACGACAACCGGCCATAATCAGAACATAATGAGTAGACATCGCATATACGAGCGTAGAAGCAGCATGACAAACAACCTGGTGGAACACGTCCCAATCACGGATCAGTCGACATTCACCCTAGTGTAGAAACAGAGGGCACGCTCCCTTACCAAAAACAGTTATAAGCTACCTGTGTAGCCTCCTTAGTTTCTCTGACTACTTTTGAAACTTCGGAGGAAATATTTCTTCGTAAAGTGCAGCGCAAGGTACTGCAAGCACCAACTGCTATAGGCTTTAGCCCATAGCGTATGTTCTTTATATTTAAATATTATCGTAGTGATGAACAAGCAAAAATAAAGCAGAAGAAACACAACTAGATATCTTACTACCGTCGTCTTCCTGTCTCTCAACGTTTATGTGCATCGTCATTCGTTAAATAGTCTTTTCACTGGAAAGCGTTAAAGTTTGACATAGACGGCGTGAACAAGATGAGGTCTCCGTTGCTGCCGTATACAACTTTTTATTTGCAGTTGATACGTGAACTGCGACCGGAAAATACGAATAGTCCTACTATAGTGACTATTGCGCGGTACCGAACAACCTTCATTTCGGCATTTTCTGGCCTAATGATTAAACCGCCATAATGCATAATGTAATAATAAATGCATAAACCGGCATAAAGAACTTCTTCAGTGGCAACCAAACTTCCCAATATATTAACCTCGTGATGCCCAGCGTGTCCTGCATTCTGCGTTGTTCTGATACCTCAAAATTGAGATTTTAGCGTGGCAATCTTAACGCATAGCCTATACTAAGGTTTTTTTGGTACGTGGAGAGTTTTTCAGTTGTGGATAGTTCAGCAAGTCGATTAGTAATTAATTATTGTACTAAATGAATGAAAACTCAGAAAAACATTTAATTGATTTTGTGCAAACGTACTTTCCACGGACGGAAATAAGGGAGAACAAGTTGTTCTCATTTTCCTTGGCGTGAAACTGCGCTCGAGTATTGCGTGGTTAAAGCAGCTATCGTTATGTGCTAAGTTGGCAAAAGCAAGAGTATGGGTCGCCTTTCGCTGCCGCGAATCAGAGCTCGATGTTATTATGATAGCACCGATGAAAGCGGTAAATTGTTCACAGCATTGCAAAAGCCGCGGCCAGGTGCATCAGTGCAGAGTCCTTGAAGCCCTGTACAGCTCCATCTCCATCTCTAAACAACAACAACAACAACAACTATTATTATTATTATTATTATTATTATTATTATTATTATTATTATTATTATTATTATTAATATTATTATTAATCCAATGTTTACTATATGGCCTATAAACAGCTAAGAAGCCTTGCACTGGCGCACTCGCAGAGTGTAATACGCAAGACACAATCTACAGAAAGGACAAATGGGGTCGACAAAACAATGTGAGGTACAGAAAATAACTGCGAAAGAAATAAATGGATTAGGCGGACGTAAAAGTTATTCATACAACACGATTATCTACATATATACAAAGCACAGGAAATTAACTGTGAGATATATCAATACAGGCAGAATATTTTTTTACATCACTTCTTTCTTTTTTCTTAAAGTCTAGCCATACGACCCTGACCACTGCAACAAGGTCAAATACATAATAGTATTATAGTAGTAGTTTAACAATGACTAATTTTATTATTACTACCACCACGCATGCATGAAAGGATCAGAGAGAGAAGAAACGAAACAGCTGGCCGGCGAATGCTACCAGTAGGACACAATGCTTACTAGGGAGAAAACCGTTCAGTATAACAAAGCATTGTGATTGAGAATAAATCAGTGTGAAACTGAAGCAATATGGCTGAAATGTGCACACATTGGAGAATGCAAGCACGATGCACAGCCTTACGCAAAAGGAGCATTTTAGTTCGTTATTTCTTAGGCGAGCGTGAACTACACTGAGCGTCGATAATCATGAACTTACTCTGCGTACCGACGATGATGCGCTTT